>NW_011889347.1:1080130-1260531 GCF_000151845.1 Pteropus vampyrus
ATACACAATGGAATGTTACTCAGCCATGAGAGAGATAAAACATTGCCATTTACAACAACATTGGTGGACCTTGAGATAATCATGTTAAGCAAAATAAACCAGACAGAAAAAGTTGAAGATCACATGATATCACTTATATGTAGGAGGTAAACCAAAAGCAATAAAGAAACAGGACAAATAAACAGAGACTCATGGATGTGGACTATAGACTAGTGGTTACCAGAGGGTAGGAAGGCAAGGGGAAAGGAGGAGGTAGATGGGGTAAAAGGGGTCAATATGTGGTGATAGAAAGAAATCTAACTCTGGGTGATGAACACACAATGCAACATATGCCTTACTGTTGAACTGTACGCCTGAAACTACTAGATTTCATTAACCAATGTCACCATAAACAAAAACAAAAACAAAAACAAAAACAAAAAAAGAAAACGGTACATCAAAGTAGAACTGTTCTAGAGGTTGGTGAAAAGGTGCAAAACAAATTTCAAATATGTCCTCTAAGCTTCTGAATATTAAAAAAAAAAAAGCAAGCTTACCAGGAAAAAAAAAAAAAGATGTTCAGTGAACTTAAGGGAAGTGTAGATGAACTCAGTGAGAATTTTAACAATGAGATAAAAAAACATAAATTGGAAACAGAAATTATTTTAAAAAATAGTCAGAAATGAAGAATACATTACCTGAGACAAAGAGTGTATTAGAAGGAATCAACAGAGTGGATGAAGAAGAGGATAGAACCACCAATATAGATGAGGAAGCCAAGAATACCCAAGTAGAACTGCAAGAAGAAAGAAGCCAAGACTATAATAATAATTTAAGGAGCCTATGGGACAATATTAAATGTAAAAACATCCATGTCATAGTGGTACCTGAAAATAAGAAGTCGAAGAGCTATTTAAAGAAATAATGATGGAAAATTTCCCTAACCTGGAAAAAGAAATAAGATACACAACCCCAGGAAGCTCTGAGAATTCCAAAAAAGATGGACCTAAGGAGGCCCACACCAAGACACATCATAATTAAAATGCCAAAGGTTAACTACAAAGAGAGAATCTTAAAATAGCAAGAGAAAAGCAGTTAATTACCTACAAGGGAGCACACATTAGACTAGCAGCTGATTTCTTAAAAGAAATTATGCAGAACAGAAGGACTTGGCGCAAAATATTCAAAGTGATGAATACCCTGGATCTACAACCAAGAATACTTTATCCAGCAAAGGTACCATTTAGAGTTGAAGGACAGATAAAAGCTTCCCAGATAAAGAATTTACCAACATTAAGCCAGTATTATAGGAAATGTTGGGATTTCTTTAAGAAGAAAAAGCATGTGTCAAAAACAGGAATAAAGAATGGTAATAACTACATTCCTATCAACAAGTACCTCAAAAGAAAAGAATTAAGTGCTCCAACCAAAAGATAGAGTGGCTGAGTGGAAAAGAAAACAAGACTCCTACATATGCTGCCTACAAGAGACTCATTTCAGATTAAAAGGCACACATAGACTAAAAGGAAGGGGATGGATTAAAATATTGCCTTGATGGACCTAGAGGGTATTGAGCTGAATAAAGTCAGAAAGAGAAAGACGAATACCACATTATTTCACGTAGATGTGGAATCTAAAGAACAAAATAAACAATAACAATAAAAATGGAAAGAAACTCATAGATACACAGAATATTTTGAGGGCTACTAGACAGGAGAAGAATTGGGGAGATGATGAGAAAAGGGCAAAGAGATTAAGCAGTACAAATGGATAGTTACAAAAGAGACATAGAGATATAAAGTGTAGCATAAGGAAAATCGTTCATAATGTTGTAATCAATAAGTAAGGGGGAAAAGGGATACTAGATTTAGTGGGGTGATCACTTTGTGTGTTACATAGATCTCTAATCACTATGCTGTACAATGGAAACTAATATATTTTTGTATGCCAACTCTAATTTTAAAAACTCATTGAATTGTACAATGTAAATATGAGCAACTAATTTTTCTATTATGTTTCAATAAAGCTGGAAAAAATGTGCATTGAAAAAATCTGAAATTAAAAAGTTTATCCATATTAAGTGTTGGAAGGATGTAGAGCAACTAAAACTCTTTAAAAAAAAGGAAAAGAATGTGAAAGGACAGCTTATAGAATTGTAGAAAATATTTGCAAAACATATTTTTCCCAGCTTTATTAAAATACAATAATTAGTTGCTTATATTTACATTGGGTACAGAGTGTTTTTCTGGGACGATGAAAGGATTTTAAATTGGAGGGAGGTGGTGGTTGCACAACATTGTGAATGTACTAGATACCACTGACTTGAACACTTTAAAATGGTTAATTTTATGTGATGTGAATTTTACCTTAATAAAAATATACAAGTCTACTGGCAAGGTTTAGAGAAATCTTTACATCTACCAATGTTTAGAGAGTAAATGTAAATAAAATTTCTACCAGAAAATCCCAGAGGTGAGTTATTCTTGGTGGTCAATAGAGAAGAACAGCAGAATGAACTGTTGGTAAATGCTGAAAACTGTTATGATAAAGTAGAATATCTAAATCTTTGATTTTAGGTCAGTGATAATTGACATGCCATGAACTGAAAGATTTGAGTATTATTAAGCTAGTTTTTTTAAAATATTATATTGTTCCCTCTAGTTCAAGTGGAAATCCACTGGAGGGAGTAATAAAATATCATTAAAAGCATTAAAAATTACACATGCAAAGACTGTATTACAGCATAAAATGTTTTCTGTTATAATGTCAAGTGATTGATAGATTTCATTTAGCCCCCATTTTTTTTAGTGTTTATTTTATTAGTTGTGTTTTGTAGAAAGATGCTTGATAGCCCGAACCCTTATGGAATTTATAGTCTAGTAGGAAATAAAGTACAAAATAAAACATTATAGGCCATAATAGATATGAATAATTCCATCAGTCGGTTCACCACAGGAGCTGCCATGACTAAGGATTTGGGCAAATGGCTATTTCTCCCACTAAATTAGTTGTTATACAAAGGATAAAAATGTGGCTCTCCATTACTCTTGAAAACAGTTGTGAATTCCTTAGGTCACATTATATCCGCTCTCCTTTCCTAGGATTTTCCTCTAGCTCTACCACTGAGGTGAGGTAGAATCTTACCACTGATATGGGGCCTTAAAAATTATCTAATTACTTAAAAGTAAACTGCTCATTTGATGCTTGGTCTTTGCTACAAAACAAACAAACGAACAAACAAACAAACAAACAAAAAACAACAAAAAAACGGCTATTGTGCCTGTATCAGTTAGAAACATTAGATTACAAGAAACAGAAAAATATCACTGGCCTAATCAATGAAAATAGACCTGGACTCGAAAGCTGTTTGATTCAGATGCTCAAAAATGGCATCAAAGTCAGATTTCTTTCTGCCTATGCTTTCTTAATACCTGCTTTATTTTAACTTAGCTCTTCCTATGGCTGCTGTATGGCTGCACACAGTATCGGGAGCTCCTTGGTTCTTTGAAAGCGTGCAGAAGAGGGAGTTGCCTCTGAATCTTTTCCAGAATATTAAAGAAAACCTTTTTCCCAGAGCCCCTAGGAAATTGCAACTCTCATTGACCCCAACTGAGTCATGGCTATGGCCAACCAATTGTAGGTAAGGGGACTATGCTTATTAATTTAGATTTGAATTATGCTAATTTGCTAAGATTGGAATCACATGTCCAAGGAAGTCAGGGCAGGAATGTGACACTAAGGAACAGGAGATGGACACCAAAATAAGGAGGAGTAGATACTGGGGAAGTTGCCACAGGATCTGTGCGGTACAAGGGTCTAGGTTTAGCCATTGACATCATGGAAATCCCCACCCTCAAGCTACAACTTCCTTTCTTGCTGGACGACTCCTACTGTAAGGAAGTATATCATATACTTTTCATTGAATCCACCTCCCGGTTTCCATCCAACTTAGAGTACTAATGTCTCCTTCTGGCCATGTTGTTGCCCTCAGGCACTGGCTGTTTCCTTGAATTTTTAAACTCTGAATGTAGCTTCTTTCTCTGCAGTGTGTCTTCTGCCTGGGCCTTACCAATCTTTACTGCATTCACTGACCCAAAAGGTGACTGATTGTCAATGGAGAAATCTTTACTTCCATCCCTGAATTGAATGGAATGGAATTATCTTTTCTTTCTGCTCTATTGAGGCTTCTTCCTCAAGCCAAGTTCAGAACTTGGCCAGATAGTGGCTATGTGACAGAATCTGTCTGTCCTTTGTAAAATGAAAAGGACTGTCCTAACCCATTTCCAAGGAATGGTCCCACTGTTCAATTCTGTGACCCCAAATAGGATTCAAGTGGGAGGAAGTGATTGTAGACGTGGAGGGGTTGAG
This sequence comes from Pteropus vampyrus, assembly GCF_000151845.1. Lineage (NCBI taxonomy): Eukaryota > Metazoa > Chordata > Mammalia > Chiroptera > Pteropodidae > Pteropus > Pteropus vampyrus. Next base: position 1,084,478 of record NW_011889347.1, read on the forward strand.
TGAGCGTAGTGTTTGGAAACCTGAAGCCCACACTGCTTTGCGATGTTTGAAGGAAGTTTTACCCTTTGTTCTGCACTGGGCTCCTCACAGAATCTGACCAATGAAATTCTACTCCAGGAGTCCGCCAATGTGGCCTGGCTTCCCCTTCCCTCATGCGCGCATCCTCAGCGCCGAGCGCAGCGCAGCTTTTTCCGGCCTGAGTCGCCAGCATCCGGCGCGGCTGGCTCGGGATGGCGTGGCGTGAGCAGCAGATCCAGATGCTTTGCACCCTTATCTCCCAGCTTCACATCCAGTAGAGGAAGAGCGGGAGGAGCAGGAAGAGAATCCGTGGTGCCCGCCTCCTTGTTCGCCCCAGGGTCCTGCATTTATCTCCCGCCTGCCCGCGCCTGCTTAGCCTACTCCTACTGGAGGCTTTTTCCTCTCACCACAGACGCCCCTCCAGGTTTCCACTGGCTCTTGCGCACCCTACCCCGGCCCGCGGGCCCCACTTCCTCCGAGCAGTTGGCATGTGGGAGCCGAGGATTAAGGGATTAACTAGGGGCTTTTCTAGGCGTAGAGGGTGCCAGAGCAGGAGCTGGGGCTGCGGCCTGTGCTGAGACACCTCAGCGAAAAAACTGTCCCTCGAAGAAATCCACCAGGTCTATTCTGGGGAACGGCCACCATGTCCCGAGTAGAAGGGGTGGCCAGACCAAGAGCGCTTTCTCCGCTGGGACCCAGAGCCTGTGCGGGGGGAAAAGTGAACCAAGGTGCCCTGCCAGCAAAAGGAGACTTGAATTTCCGTGGTTGGATGCAGCCATGGGATGGCAGGCAATTTCCGGGCTGGCAGTGGGGAGAGGAGCGCCCCTGGCACGTTTCCCAACTTTCCCATTCCTTTGTAGGGCGCCGATTCCTGAGTCCGATCTACATTGGGGAGCAGAGTGAGGGCGCAAGCCAAGTATCACTAGCACTCCGTCTCTAGGGCACATGAGAGAGGCGATGGCTTTGGCGTAGAGTTAGCCCTGTGGTCTCGGTAGGCCCAAGGCTGCTGGGCCTCGGGCAGGGCAGCAGAGGAGGCCACGCTGGGGAGGAGGATGCCAGAAGAGAGCGAGATTAGTTGTCAGTGTCTCTGTTTATTATTATTATTATTATTATTATTATTATTATTATTATTAATAATATTTTATTTTATGTTTTCTATTTTCTATTTTATTTTATTTTTAAATTTAATTTAATTTAATTTTATTTTGTTATCTCATCTCATCTCATCTCATCTCATCTCATCTCATCTCATCTCATCTCATCTCATCTCATCTCATCTCATCATCTCATCTCATCTCATCTCATTTTAATTAAGCACCTTGGACCTGCAGAAGAGAGCGTCTTAATTCCGGGGCTCGTTGGGGACACCCAGCGGCCGCTGAGATTCAGCGCTGCCAGAGGCGCACTTGCTGCAACTTGTCAATTTTGTCTTTGCGGGTAAGCAGGTCACTTCGCGTCTCTCCTGGCTGCCTCTGCCCCGCCCAGCTGGCGGGACGCTGAGCTGATCCCTCATCTACCAGGACCAGGTTCTCTTTCCTCATGCCCGCACCGCCTTGGGAACCAGTAGGGGCCTTTGGAAGTTAGCCCGGTGCCCCCACCCTTCTATCTCTTTCCCAAAGCCCTGCCCCATTTCATCATCACTCGCAACTTGGGTTTCGGTGGTCTCTCACTGAGCCCCTCTCCTCAGCCTTTAGGATCTTCTGGAAATGGCCAAAGATGAACCCCAGAAGCAATGCATGGCCGCTATAGGGACCAACCCGGAGCTGAGCAAACATTTGGACTTCAGTGCAGTATAAGAACTTTCCGTGGCATCTTAGCATTCTGCTGAGGTTTACAAAAAACAAAAGGAAAAAAGAAAAGAAAAGAAAAAAGTGAAAAGGGCGCTGTGGAAATTAAGCAGCGTGAACTCCATCTGCTTTGAGCAGTACTCGAGGCTGGAGTCCAGCTTCCCCCCAGTTGGACATCTGAATTTTGATGTAATGTCTAGACTTGCAGATGTAAAACTTGAATGCAATAGGGGTCATATGATTTAACCAGTTAAAAGAATAGTGTAATTATGAATCACTCTCTGACCCTGATGTTTATTAGGACATTAGGGATTTGAGATCGTATATGAAAAATGAACATTCAGTTTTCAACAACATCCCTTTCCATTCCCCTCCCCAAGATCAGATTAATATCGTTTATGGTATCTGAAAGACGTCAGTTATAGGAAAGCCAGTATAGGGCACTGGGTAGGAAGCAGGACCAATATCTGCTCTACAGAACTGTGTTATAATGAATCTTTACTATATGTGGCAGTGTCATTGGACACAATTTTGACTGCATGTGTGTAAGCGTAAAGTAATGTAATGAGATTCACTTCATTCCAAAGTGAAGATTGTAGGCAAAAATTGACAATTTAAACTATAAGCTAAAAATCTTTCATGTAAATGACTAGTTTTCCATTAATCATTTATTAATGAAATAAATGATGCAAATGAATAGAAATTTAGATTTAAAGTTAGGTTCTTATTCCTAAAGTAATGCTGTATTTAAGTTTTCTTTCCATATATTTATGACTATTTACTTTCTATATATTTATGACTATTCTGCTCCATTACTAAATATCCCATTTATATACTTTGTTTTTATAACTTTTAAAACGATTTTTATAAACATTCTAGAAGCAAGGTTCATTTTATCTCATAAAGAAGGCATGAGAATTACATACAGAAAGCATTACAAAATGTTCAGCACAATATCTGAAATTTATTAAGCACTCAATAAGCATTCCTTCTTCTTTTTCACTTCTGTTCTCATGAAAAGTTACAAATTGATTTTGATACAAAACCATGTGAGGAACTCTTACAAGTCTTAGATACTCCTTACAGAGGCAGCTGTTTTGAATTTCTAGTTTGCTCTGAACAAGATGATGGACCTGTTAATCATTTTTATATGCTCAACAAGATGTTCCGTAATTCAGGAAAATTAAGCTCAGTTTATAAAATTGAGGTCATTGGAGAAATTCACTACATTAAAAGAATTTGGTTTTGGAAAAAATGGGACAACCCAGATTCTTGTGACAATACAGATTCTTAGAAGAGAGGATGCTTCCGTTCCTCAAATATTTTAAAAGGAATGGGGAGATATTTACCACACAGGGTAGTTTTGAGGCCTAAATAAGTTTATGTATATCAAGAGCTTGTCATGATCAATAAACATTAGTTCTTTTTGCGATGTACCTTTGTTTTCATATATTCTAATATTTTGATTTTGAGAATAACAAGTCTGAAATGAATTCCCTTAATGTATTGAACTGATAAATATTTATGATATATATCTAGTGCTATCTAATTGAAATAATTATTTTAATGTGAATATTATGTCATATGTGCTATTTTTCTTTGCATAGAGCTCATCGTTTTCTTGGCTTTTAGTATAGTTAATTATTTAGAGCTTACGCAATAACATACCAGGTGTCCTGAACCAAATACCTTCCCTGTATTGGTGGGACCACTATGTCTCATTGGTCCACTTTCTTCATTCCTTGCTGTGCGAATACTGTTCTTAGTGTCCTACTAATCCTGTCTCCCTCCCTTAGATCACTTTTCTTTCAGACTCCTCCTTCCCAGCTTGGAATTGTGTACTCTTTTCTTGGATGTCTGTACCCTTATTCTTGGGCTGTTCACATGGAAATCCTCCTCACCCACCCCCAAATCCTTTCATTCATGAAACATTTATTGAGATTCCAGTATATATTTAGCCACTGGAACTAACTGGGTGAAACAAAAATGATCAGTCCATATTCCATTGTGCAGAAGGAGTGCTTTCTCATGAGAAAGACAGATTATTCTACCATATGATGATAAGTGATAATAATAGGGGTGGCCCATGGAGCAGTAGAAGTACAGAAATAGGAGTAATACTTTACAAAATAGACACAGGGATGTAAAGTACAGCATAGGAAATATAGTCAATAATATTGTAATAACTATGCATAGTGCCAGGTGGGTACTAGACTAATGGGGGGATTACTTCATAAATTATATAAATGCCTAACCACTATGCTGTACACCTGAAACTATATGAAAACATATTGAATGTCAAAAAATCAATAAAAAAGAAATAGAAGCAATACTTGTTCATGAAAACTTCAAAGCATATCCTATATCAAATGAAAATGATAATCAGTTGCATAATACAAGGAGCAGAAGATTTATGCCTAAAGACAACTCCCATTAGATAAGTGTTCTTGGTCAAGTGAGTTACTCTCTCTGGGTGTCAGATTCCTCACGTGTAAAGCAAAAGTTTTGAACAGATCATGATTTCCAAAGTGTGTTTCATAGAATATTACTAATATACAAATGAGCTCCATGGTCAGATACACTTGTGTATTACTGGATTAAACAATTATTGTTGAATTTTTGTTGTTTATTGTTGAATTTTTTGATTTTTAATTGGTTATTGTAAATTATAAATCTGCGAGAAAGGAATATAATCCACATTTTTTACATCATGGAATCCCTCTTTATCATTTAGGAACTGAGTTTAACTGCTTTATGACAGTTTCGAGAAATATTTTAACACTTACCTTTAAGTCTATGATTCATTGGGAGTTTATTTTTATATATGACATGAAATAAGAGTCAAACTTGATTTTTTTGCATAAGGTTATCCAGTTTTAACAGCGTCTTTTGTTAAAAATATTATCCTAGTCCCTTCGGTCAAAAATCAGTTGACCCTGTATGTATGGGTAAACTTTTGGACCCTCCAGTCCAAAAGTTTCCACTGATTCCACAGATTCCACTGATCTGTGTGTCTCTCCTGGAAATACTACTCTGTCTTGATTACTGTACCTTCATAATAAATCCTGACAGTGGGTTGTATAAGTCTTTCACTTTTGTTATTCTTTTTTTAAAAATCATTTTGTCTATTCTAGGTTCATTGCATATCAATTATGAATTTTAGAATCAACATGCCATTTTTTTCAAGAAAGCCTCGTAGGTTTTTGGTTGGTATTGTGTTGACTCTATTCATCAATTTGAGAATTGACATCTTTTTAATAGAGTCTTCCAATATAGTGTATTTTTCTAAGTCTAATTTCTCTTAGTAGTCTTTTGTAGGTTTCAATGTGCAGGTCTTACACTGCTAATATATAGAAATACAATTGATTCTTATATATTGACTTTGTATCATGCAACCTAGCTAAATTCACTGATTAATTGTTATGGCTTTTTGGTATATTCTAGAACATTTTCTGTTTGGACAACTTATCAGCCGTGAATAATAAAAATTTAATGTTTTTTCCTTTCCAGTTTAGATGCATTTTTTTCTCTCCCCCTGTTGCATTGACTAGAATTTCCAGTATAATATTGAATAGAAGTGGTAAAAATAGATAGCCTTGCCTCGTTGTTGATGTTAGGGGGAAAGCACTCAGTCTCTTATTAAATGTGATGTGAGCTGCAGGTATTCATAGTTACCTTTCTCCAGATTGAGGAAGATGCCTTCTATTCCTAGTTTGCTGAGAGATTTAATCTGAGATTTTATGCTAAGATGTTACATTTTGTCAAATGCTTTCTCTGTGTTTAATGAGATGATCATGTGTTTTTCTTTATTCTTTTGCTAATGTGGTGAAATACAGTGATTAATTTGTGATTGTTAAATCTACTTTGCATTCCTCAGATAAACCTCATGTAGTAGTTCATGTTTCTGGTGCTGTTTTGAATTTTTTGAAGTATCCTTTTTTGACATAGTTAGCTTTGATTTGCTAAAATTTTGCTAAGAATTTTTGCGTCTAAGTTCTTAAGGGGTACTGGTCTTTCTTTCTTTTTTTTTTTCCTATAATGCCTTTGATTTTTATATCAAGTAACGTTGGTCCCATAGGATGAGTTGGGAAGCATTCTATTATATTTTCTGGAATGGTTTATATAGAACTTAAATTATTTCTTACCTAAATGCTTAGGAGAATTCACCAGTAAAGTCATCCAGGCCCAAGTTTCTTTGTGGGAAGGTTTTTGAATTACAAATTAATTTTCAAAATTTTTATTTTACAATTAGTGTTGACATTCAATGTTATTTTATATTAGTTTCAGGTGTACAACATAGTGATAAGACATTTATATAATTTACAAAGTGATCCTTCCAATTAGTCTAGTACCCACTTGGCAGTATACATGGTTATTACAATATTATTGACTATATTTCCTATGCTATACTTCACTTCTCTGTGACTATTTTGTAACTACCAATTTGTACCTCTTAATCCCTTCATCTTTCTCACCAGCCCCTCAAACTCTTTCCCATATGGTAATCACCAGTTTTTCTATAGATTCCACATATAAGTGAAATTGTATGGTATTTTTCATTCTCTGATTTATTTAAATAGCATAATATCTTCTAAGTCCATCCATGTTGGTGCAAATGGTAAGATTTCATTTTTTTGGCTGAGTAATATTCCATCATATGTATGTACTACAACTTCTTTGTCCAGTCGTCTATTGATGGACACTTAGGTTGTTTCCATATCTTGGTTATTGTAAATAGCACTGCAGTGAACACAGGGGTGCATATATCTTTTCAAATTAGTGTTTTGGTTTTCTTCATATAAATATTTAGAAGTGGAACTGCTAGTTCATAAGGTAGTTCTATTTTTAAATTTGTGAGGAAACTCCAAACTATTTTCCATAGTGGCTGCATCAATTTGCAAGCCCACCAACAGTGCATAAGGGTTCTTTTTATATCACATCCTCGCCGACATTTGTTTATTGATTTATGAATGATAGCCATTTTGACAGGTGTGAGATGATATCCATTGCGGTTTTAATTTGCATTTTTCTAGTGATTAGTGACGTTGAGCATCTTTTCATATTGGGAGCCATCTATATTTCCTTTTGGAGAAATATCTATTCAGGTCTTCTGCGTATTTTTTAATTGAATTGTTTGCTTTTTTGGTGTTGAGGTGTATGAGTTTTATTTTTTTAATGGATTCTGGATATTAGTCCCTTATCAAATGTATCATTGGGAAATATGTTCTCCCATTCAGTAGGTTGTTTTCTAATTTTGTTGATTGTTTCTTTTGCTGTGCAATCACTTTTTAGTTTGATGTAGTCCCATTTGTTTCTTTTTTCTTTTTTTTTCCCTTGCTTGAAGAGATATATCAGAAAAAATATGACTAAGAGCAATGTCAGAGAGTTTATTGCCTATGTTTTCGTATAGGAGTTTTATGGTTTTGGGTCTTACATTTAAATATTTAACCCATTTTGAGTTTATTCTTGTAAATGGTGTAAGTAGGTGGTATAGTTTCATGTTTTTGCATATATTTGTCCTGTTTTCCCAACAACATTTATTGAATAAACTGTCTTCACCCTATTGTATAGTCTTGCCTCCTTCGCCATAGATTAAGTGAACATATAGGCATGGATTTATTTCTGGACTATCTATTCTGTTCCATTGATCTATGTGTCTGTTTTTATGCCAGCACCATACTGTTTTGATTACTATAGCCATGTAATATAGTTTGATATCAGGTAGCATGATACCTTTAACTTTGTTCTTCTTTCTCAAGATTTTCACGGCTATTCAGAATCTATTATGCTTTAACATAAATTTTAGGATTATTTGTTCTAGTTCTGTGAAAAATGCTATTGGCATTTTAAAAATTATTATTTATTTATTTTTGGCTTTATTGAAACATAATAAATAATTAGTTGCTCGTATTTACATTGTACAATTCGATGAGGTTTTTAAGTTATAGTTACCATACAATAATATACCAGTTTCAATGCACAACTTAGTGATCAAAGATCCACATAACTCTCAAAGCTATCACCCCACTAAATTTAGTAACTATCTTCCCCCTTACATATTTATTACAACATTATTAACCATCTTCCCCATACTACACTCTACATCTTCATGTCTATTCTGCAATTATCCATTTGTACCTCTTAATCCCTTTGCCCTTTTTTGCCTTTCTCTGCCCCAACCATTTAATTCAGCGCAATACCCTCTAGGACCATCAAGGCAATGATTTTTCTATCTGCTTCCTTTTAGTCTCCGTGTGTCTTTTAATCTGAAGTGGGTCTCTTACAGGCAGCATATGTAGGGGTCCTGTTTTCTTATCCATTCAACCACTCTATCTTTTGGTTGGAGCACTTAATTCTTTTCCATTTGAGGTACTTGTTAATAGGAATGTGGTTATTACCATTCTTTATTCTTGTTTTGGATACATGTTTTTTTTTTTTTTCTTTTTAAAGAAGTTCCGCCAGCATTTCCTGTAATACCGGTTTGGTGTTCATAAATTCCCTTAGCTTATTTTCGTCTGGGAAGCTCTTTATCTGTCCTTCAACTCTAAATGATAGCTTTGCTGGATAAAGTATTCTTGGTTGTAGATCCTGGGTTTTCATTATGTTGAATATTTTGTGCCAAACCTTTCTGTCTTGTATAGTTTCTTTTGAGAAACCAGCTGCCAATCTTATGGATGCTCCCTTGTAGGTAACTAACTGCTTTTCTCTTGCTCCTTTTAAGATTCTCTCTTTGTATTTAACCTTTGGCATTTTAATTATGACTTGTCTTGGTATGGGCCTCTTTGGGTTCCTGGATTTTTGGACTCTCTGAGCTTTCTGGGTTGTATGTCTATTTCATTCACCAGGTTAGGGAAGTTTTTCATCATTATTTCTTCAACTAGCTCTTCAAAGTCTTGCTTTTTTTTCTGGTATCCCTACAACACAGATATTTTTACATTGTGTCCCATAGGCTCCTTAAATTATTATTATAGTCTTGGCTTCTTTTTTCTTGCCATTCTGATTGAGTGTCCTTGGCTTCCTCTTCCTCTACATCGGTGCTTCAATTCTCTCTTTATCCACTCTGTTGATTCCCTCTAATATCCTCTTCATCTCAGATGATGTGTTCTTCATTTCTGACTGGTTCCCTTTTATGATTTCCGTTTCCAATTTTATTTTTTTTTATCGTTTTGTTAAAGTTCTCAGTGAATTCATCTCTACTTCCCATAAGTTCATCGAGCACCTTTATAAACAGTGTTTTGAACTATGCATTTATTATATTGCTTGACTCCATTATTCCTGGATCTCTGTTCTGTTCTCTCAAATGGTTTCTGCTTCCTTGTCTTCCAATTTTGGCTGCCTTTCGGTGTCTGTTTCCATGTATTCAGCAAAGTTCTTAAGTCACCCAGTCTTATTGTTTGGCTTTGTGTAGTAGGCCTCAGAGGAGAATTCCCTCAACTTTGTATGTCTGGAAAGGTCTTTATTTCTCCTTCATATCTAAAGGAGAGCTCAGTTGGATACATTATTATTGACTGGTAGTTCCTTTCATTTAATAGTTTGAATATTTGATTCCACTACTTTCTGGCTTGTAAGGTTTGTGCTGAGAAGTCTGACGATAATCTAATGGGTTTTCCTTTATAGGTTACCTTCTTTTCCTTGGCTGCCCTGAGAATTCTTTCTTTGTCATTGATTTTTGATAATTTTAATATAATGTGTCTTGGAGAAGGCCTTTTTGGGTTGAGATAATTGAGTGCTCTATTGACTTCTTGAATTCCAAGCTCCAGCTCATTCCTTAGATTTTGGAAATTCTTGTCAACTATTTGTCTGAGAATGCTTTCTAGTCCCTGCTCCTTTTCCTCACCTTTGATAATGCCCATTATTTTTATTTTTCCTTTCTTGGTGGTATCAGCTGGTTCTTGTATTTCTCTTTCATTATTTTTCATTCATCAGTTTCTGATTTCTTCGTTCTGATTTATTATTGGATTTCTGTCCTTGATATCACTGATCCTTTCCTCCATTTGGTCGACTCTATTTTCCAAGCTTGCTATTTCATTCTTCATCTCTTTTAGTGTGTTCTTCATCTCCAGAAGTTCTATTTGGTTCTCTTTATGGATTTCAATCTCCTTGCTAAAGAACTCATTCTGCTGATCTAGTTTATTTATTTATTTTTTTTTATTTTGGATCCCATTGAATTTATTCGGAAGTACCATTTTGAATTCTCTGTCATTTAAGTTGCATATTTCTATGTCTGTAAGTTTATTTTCTGGATATTTTTCTCTTTTTTTCTAAGCTGCTTTGTCACCTTGGTTGTTTATGGTGTTTAGTGGACTGTTTCTATGCCTGGGCATTAATGGAAGTGTATTCTGCTTTTTTTTTTTTTCTTCAGAAAGAAGATTTATTATATAATGATATCTTTAGCCTGTTGCTAAGAAGGTGTTTTTCTTTTGGTTTTCTGTAGGTGATGTCTAAGCCTCTTGGATTCCTCTTTACATAAAGTCTTAATAATGCCTTTTGTTTCTCATAAATATTCAATCACGATTGCTACACTCAGTCCCAGTCTCTGTCAGTTTTAACTATAGTTCGGAAGCGTTTGCTCACATTCCCTTGGGGCTCCGCGGTGTTCGGTCTTGGAGGATAAGGGAGGAGTTGCCATCTGGGTTGGGGAATGGGGGCTCAGCCTCACATTTTGCAACCTCACATTTTGGGTAATAATCAGGTGCTGCTTCTCTGCTGTCCCCATTTCTCTGCTTTCTGCCCTGATGTCTGGGTACTGCAGCTGCGTGGATCTCGCAGGTATCTCAGGCAGGGCTGTTCAGGGAACCTGTCACACCTTCACCCCTCCCCTTCTTCTTGTAGAGAGCTCCAGTTGCGAGAGGCAGCTTCTTTGTTTCTCCCAGTCTACCACCAGACTCCCGGGTCTCTGACCTGTGATAGCTCTTATTTGCAGATCCCTCACTTAGATGTGCTTGAGTGTAGGTTGGGTGTTTTTGGTTGAGTTTTAGATGTTCGTCTTACTGTTGTTTCAAGGGGAGAGATCTGGGGACGTCTCTCACTCCACTGTCTTTCTGACGTCACTACAGTTCAAAATTTTTTATAATTTCCCTTTTGATTCCTTTCTTGACCATGTGTTATTCAGGTTCCAAATATGTGGAGATTTCATAGAAATCTTTGTTTTATTGATCTATTTTAATCCAATCTAATAAAATATAACTTAATTTCATTGTGTTCAGAGAACATACTTTGTATAATTTTAACAGTTTTAAATGCATTGTGAATTGTTTTATTTTCCAGCATATGATCTGCTTTGGTAAATTACCAATGGCCATGTAAAAAGAAGTTATATTTTGTTGTTGATTGGAATATTTTATAAATGTCAATTAGGTCAAGTTGATAGTGTTAAGTATTCTATCTCATTATTTATTTTCTGTCTAATTTTGCTATTAACTATTGAGAAGTGCATTGAAGTCTTCATGTGTGTATTTCTTTATATTTCAGTTCTATCACTTTTGTCTCATGTATTTTGAAGCTCTGTTATTAGGTGTTTAAATGTTTATAATTGTATGACCTCTTGTCAAATTTATCCCCCTTTATAATAACATAATATCCCTCTCTGTTTCTGGTATTACTCAATTTTTAATTGGATTATTGTTTTTTTGTTAATTTTGAGAGTTTTTTTTTTATATATTCTAGATACTAAACTATTATCAAGTATATGTTTTGTATTTTCTTTCATTCTGGTTTTTTTTTTCTTTTTTTACTTTCTTGCTAGTGTCCTTTTAAGGCAGTGGTCCCCAACCTTTTTGAGAATCTAATGCCTGATGATCTGAGGTGGAGCTGAGATGAGGGTACTAGTGCTGGGGAGCAGCTGCAAATACAGATGAAGCTTTGCTTGCTCCCTGCCACTCACCTCCTGCTTTGTGGTCTGGTTCCTAACAGGCCATTCTGTGGCCTGAGGGCTGGGGACTCCTGCTTTAAGGCACAAACATTTAAAAATCTTGAAGTCTAATTTATCTAATTTTTTTATTGTTTGTTTTACATAACATTCCCTTATTGTCATTTTGCTGTCTGGAGGACCTATCATGATATCCCTTTTCCCATTTGTAATATTGGTAATTTGTGTTTTCTCTCTCTTTTTTTTTTTAACTGATTAGTTAGGATACAGGTTCATAAATTTTATCGATCTTCTCAAAGAAACAGCTTTTAGTTTTATTTATTTTTTCTCTATTTTTTCTGTTTTCTATTCAATTGATTTCTGCCCTTCCCTTTGTTATTTCCTTTCTTCTGCTTACTTTGAGTTTAATTTGTTTTTATTTTTCTAGTTTCCTAAGACTAAAACTGGGGTCATTTGTTGGAGGCCTTTCTTTTCTTATATAGGGATTTAGTGCTTTATTTTTAATTTTTAATTTTTTTAATTGAGGGATTTAGTACTTTAAAGTTTCTTCCAAGTATTGCTTGAGCTGTATCCTACAGCCTTTGTTATGTTGTGTTTAGATGCTTTCTAAATGCTAAATTCTAAATGCCTTCTAATTTCCCTTTTGAGTTCTTTTATCAGTGAACTCCAGGGACATGTGTGACATATCTTCGCCCATTAAAGCACATTTTGAGTCTCAGGGTCAGAGGCACAGATGGGAGGGCTGGGCACATATGCTCATGTTAACAACGGCCATGCTCAGGAAACTCAGGACCTCAACAGTGTTGTTGATCTCAACAATGAAATCAGGGTCACATTATTGATCTTGATATTTGTGCAAAGCAACCCTAACAAGATGGTAAGGCATGGCCTATTCCTCCAGATGTACACAACAAAATCATCTATCCATTGGTGATATAAAGCAGGAGTCATCAACACCCCGGGTTGTGGACTGGTGCTGGTTTGTGGCCTGTTAGGAACCAAGCCACACAGCAGGAGGTAAGCGGCTGGTGAGCAAGCAAAGTTCCATCTATATTTGCAGCTGCTCCCCAGCACTTAGCATCCCTGCCTCACCTCCATCTCAGATTATCAGGCATTAGATTATCGTAGGAGCACCAGTCCTTGATGCCAAAAAGGTTGGGGACTGCTAATAAAGAACATTCTGACAGATACATTCCGATGGGTTGGCTAGAGGTCAATCATGGTTCTCTTGGAGACATGCAAAGAGTAAGCCACCAAACCAGCTGTGTTAACTCTTTCTTCATAACAACCAAACATGACATATCCCTATTACTAACCCCTGCCAATTTGAGGTACAAGTTTCAGTGGTGGGGGGGAGTGAAGGGTGGTTAAGGATTAGGCACATTTGGCCTGCAATCACACATAATAACCAGGAACCATTTGTTTAATGGAAATTGCTCTTTTTTTCATTTAAAAATATGAATAATAGACACCTCTGATTTTTGTAAGCTTGCTTTCTTCTGATTATGTCAACATTCTTGGACTTAATGGAATGAAATCCAAAGTCTTTACCATGATATACATAGCCCTACCTGATCTCCCTTAACCTATGTCTTCTCTGACCTCATCTCCTATAGCTCTCTTCCTTTATCCCTCTGCTCCAGTCACCCTAGTGACCTTGATGTTTTTCAGACACACCAGGATTACTTCTGCTTGGAGTTTTTTTTTTTTTTGTCGCTGTTCTCTTTGCTTGGAATGTTCTCAGAAATCCTCAATAGCTCACTCCCTCACATTGTTTATGCCTCTCCTCAAATATCACCTCATTAGAGAGGCCTTCCTGATCATTCAATCTAAAACAGCAGCCCCTGCCGTTCTTTTGTCCTTCTCTACCCCTCTCCCCACCCCACCTCATTTTTCTTCACACCTGACAGTAGGTCATTATCTGAACATTTGCTTCCTTTTTGCCTGCCCCTCACTCAATTAGACCGTCCGCTCCTTGGGGGCAGAGACTGTTTCTAGTTCACTGCTATATCTCATGCCTAGCAGAATGCCTGGGACACAGTAGGTGCTCAGTAGGTACCTATCCAGTGAATGAATGAATAAATGAACGAATCATATATAGATATAGACACTGAGTCAAAGGAGAAAACTAAGGTATTTTGAACACAAGATTCTTTATTCTCGGCTTCAGGTTGAAGAGGAAATGCTCGACTAAACTCTTAACTTCTCAGGACTTGAGTATTATATAAATATTATTTTAATATCATAAAATTTCTTTTATAAAGATGATTTTGGTTCTCCTAGAGGTTAATCCTGTCTAAAGTTTTTTTTCTATCTTTTTTTTTCTGATTGGAAATAACACTTCTGTGAAATAAAATGTAAACGATGCAGAAAGGACTAAAGTAGAAAGTGAAGTTCCTCTGGACTGGAAGACTGTGTATCAACATGGGAGGAATTTCATTGGATAATAGGATTACAGTTTCTTTTAAGTCTTCTTTGTCTCTATATTTTAGTTTTCTTAATACACATGGTTTTTAAAATTTTCTGATTAGAAAAATAGCCACAATAACTGACATATTTTTAAAAGGCTATGATAAAATGGTGTAGCTGCTATGGAAAAGTTTGGTGGTTCCTTAAAAAGTTAAATATAGAATTCCCATATGATCCAGCAATTCCACTCCTAGGTGTATACACAAAATAATTCAAAGCAAGGACTCAAACAGATTCTTGTACACCGATGTTCATAGCAGCATTATTTACAATAGCCAAAAGGCAGAAACAACCCAAATCCATCAACGGATGAGTGGATAAACAAAATGTGGTGTATAAATACAATCCAATAATTATTGTAAAAAGGAAGGAAATTCTGACACAGGACACAACGTGGTTGAACATTGAAAACATGTTAAGTAAAATAAACAAGACACACAAAAAAATTGTATGATTTCACTTACATGAAGTATCTAGAATAGTCAAATTTATAGAGACAGAAAGAATAGTGGTTATTGGAATGGAGGGAGAGAAGGGAACATGTTTGGAATGATGAAAAGTTCTGGAAATGGATAGTGGTGATGGTTGTACAACACTGCAAATGTACTTGATGCCACTGAATTGTACACTTAAAAATGGTTTAAATGGTAAATTTTTATGTTATGTATATTTTACCACAATAAACAACAAGAACAACAAAAGGAGTAAAAATTAGCCTTTATTTTATAGACTGCTGAGCTTAAATGAGATAATTCATGTGAAGTACTTAGCACAATGGTGGGTTTATAGGGAATCTTCAATAAAGGAAGGACAAATGTTTTTCTTATAATTAAAACCACTTAAAGATGGAATGGGCTTCCTTGGGGATAGAATAGTGAGTTCCCTGCTACTGGAAGTGTTTAATAGAAGGCAAAACAGACTTCTTAAGTTATATATACAAATGAATCAACTGTGGATAGTCTTAAAAATGCAAGTTTTAATTTAAATAGGTCCTGCATGGGGTCTGAGATTCTCCATTTCTAAGAAGCCCCACGTGGTGCTGATGATGCCAGTTTAACACATTTGTGTTGCAGGGAGTTAGATGATTCTTTGGGGGTGGGTGCTGGACAAGGTATGTGATAATTTATCAGATGGCACAAAAAGTTAGATTTCTGCTGTCTAGTTTGGTGGCCAACTCACCATACGTGGCTATTGAGCACTTAAAATGTGGCTTGTCTAAACTGAGATAGATGGCTTATGTAAGGTACAAAAAAACCACACCGGTATAAAAATAAATGATACAACATCTCATTAATATTTTTATATTGATTACATTCTGAAATGGTATTACTTTGGATCTATTGGGTTAAGTAAAATATTGATAAAATTTTTTAAATGGCACGAATGGAAGGTGATCAGGCGGTATCTAGAGGGTGACACAGGTTAGAAAAGGATTTCCTTGTTTTGGTAACCTGGGAGGAAAGTGAAGCTAATAGGAAGGATAAATGGAGGAAGAAGTTGGCTCTCCAGGATCATCAAGGGGTAGTAAGGGAAGAAGCCTGGTCTGAGAGGAGGGAGGAGGTAAGGCAGGGAATGTTAACAGTAGTAATGGGTAGTGGGGATGATGTTTACATTTTATTGTTACTTCTTTTGTATTTTCCCTGTGTATGTTTTTTTTTTTGTATTTTCCTTTTCCCTCCATAAAGATGCATAACTTTTAAAAGTGGGGAAATGTAAGATAACCATAAATTAGAGGTACTGAGGACACTGACTTCAGCACACAAGGCCACCCTGCAGGAGCATGTGATTGGAACATGCACATCACAAGAATGATAGTATAAGCATGTGTGTATGCATCAAGAAAGGACTTGAAAGAGGCTCTCCATACTGTTAAGAGTAGTAGTCTTTGGATGTTTGGATTTGGGGTAATTTTTACCTTCTTTCCACTTCTGTGTATAGCTTAAATGTTTTAGAATGACTATATACTTTTTTATAATCAGAAAAAGAAGCTATTTGTAATTTTGTTAAATAAGTTTAGTCTTCATCACAGAAAATAAGTCCTGCCCACTTTATTCTGTGCTGGTTAAACTACATCTGAGGACTTCACTCACCTGCTGGCCGGGAAGAAACAAGTGGCCATATTGTGAACTGCCTTTTGAGAGAGCAATGTTGTAGGAAACTGGAGACAGCCTCAGGGGATGAGAGTAGCCTCTAGCCAACAGCTAACAAGAAATGGAAGCCCTGGATGCTACAGCTGCAAGAAAATGAATTCTACAACAACTTGAGTGAGCTTGGAAGTGCATTCTACTCCAGTCAAATGCAAGATAAAAACAGTCTGGCTGATACCTTGATTGCAGCCTTCTAAGACCCCAGAGTCCAGGACCTAGTTAAGTCCTGTCTGGACTTCTGATCTGCAGAAACTGGGAGACAGTAAATGTGTAGTGTTTTAAACTGCTAAATTTGTGGCAATGTTTTTTTTTTTTTATGCAGCAATAGAAAACAAATAGTCTTCCCTCTACCAGTGTATGAGAATTTTAGATGCTTTCTACCAAATCCCTTGTGTTGTCTGTCAGTCCTTTAAACTTTGGCCACGCCAGTGGGTGTGTATTATGATTTTAAGTTGAATTTTCTAAATGATTAATAATGTTGCACACTTTTTCCTATACTTATTGGTCATTTGGATATATTCTTTTATGACACGCCTTTCAAATATTTTTTTCTCATTAAAATTGAGCTGCCTGTCTTTTTATTGCTGAATTTAATGTTCTTTATTTATACCAGATATGTAATTTTGTAGGATACATGAATTAAAACTCTCCCTGTCTGGAGCTTGCCTTTTCACTTTCTTAATAGTGTCTTTTAATGAAAATAAAAATGTTCTCAATTTTATATTATCTTTTGTTTGTTGTTCCTCCCCAGTTTTATTGAGATATAATTGACATAATATTGTATTAGTGATGTGAACTTTACCTCGATTAATAATAAAAAAAAAATTTCTGGCTCCAAAAACAATGCTCTTTTTATTTTTTAAGACCATGTGTGTCTCTTGGAAGAGTAGGAAGAGGAAGGCACATTTTGACTCAACATAAATGAGAACTTTTCTAACAGAGATATCTAATAGTGAAATGAACCGACTTGTGATACTTACTTACACTGGAAGTATTCTAGCAGAGACTGGACAACTGTCTATAATGCATACTATAGAAGGGACCTCTCAGTCTTCCCACATGATGATTCCAGGATTCTATCCTCTTAAATAGCTTATCTCTTGAAGAGATCAGAATTCAAGCATAACACAAAACAGAGTATAATCAAATACTAGTCAGTGTGGAAAAGACTATAAATAGGAGGTGATTAAAAAGGAAAATGGCCAACTTTAATAATGAGGATTAGATTTTTTTAAATGTTGTAGTTTTAGAAAAAGGTTGAGAACAAACTAAGCAATCAAACTGCAAATGTGTTAAAGTGTGGCATTTATAATATTGTTTCTACAAATGCTCTTTTAAAATTCATCTATTCTAGGACCTTTAAAATAAGTAATTTGAAGACAAAGCTCCTTTTAACAAAGTTTATATAGGTGGTCAGTGGGATTAGCTGGTGGTGGCAGTGGCTGAGGAGTCAAAAATGCAATCTTGTAGAAAAGCTAAGATGGTGATCTGCTCACAGGGAGGACCATGATTCTACAAGGTTCAGAGACCTGGATGTGAGGGACAAGCCCAGACCACAGCTGAACATACACTTCATGCCTCTGGAGAGAGTATAATCCTTACAGATAAAGACTCTAAGCTACCATCTCCTTTTTCTGACTGGAAGGGAGTGCCTCACTGAGAAGTAAATTGAAGAGAATTCACATTTTGGAATGCATGCACATACTTCTTATATTATCTTTAATTTTAGAAATTAAGTTTCTGAAGGGAACAAGGGTATTATTAAAGTTGAGAGCAGTACAGAATAGTGGTTAAGAGCTTTATATTTTAAATTCAGATCTGAATTTGAATCCCGGCTCTGCCCCTTACCAAGTTATTTTCTTCTTACTACATCAGTTTTCTCATCTATCAAAAGGGGAAAATAAATGTATGTGTCTCAAAGGGTAGTTGTGTGCACATGAAGCTCTTGGCATCATCCTCAATAAGCATTCTGTAATGTCAGCTAACGCTGTGTGCTGCCTGAAAATTTCTTTAATGAGAGTAAAAAAAAACAAGATGTGAACTAAAATAAGCAAGATCCTTTTGGAACAAAGGTATTCCAAACATGTAGTCATTCAACAAACAATCATTTAGGGCCATGTGTGTTGCAGTGACTGAACTGTTACACTCAACACATAAACCTTATTATTGTGTAGTCCTGCGCGATTACGGAACCTTCCCGCAAGAGGCTTAAAAATCAGATGTAGCGCATTGAGTAAACGGAATCACCCAGGGTGCTTTGCAGCTAGTCCTTTTACTCCCAAGGGCTAGAGCTAGAAGGTGGTCAGCAGGCCCTCTCATTGTTTTCTGGCTGATTGTGAGTTGCGGATTAACTCAGAACTCCCCTGTTAGCATTTCTACTCTTCAAATTTTTTATCTTTAACTTTTCATGGTCCCGTTTTCTGTTTCCAACTTGCTTTTTCTCAACTGTGTGCTTTGAGTTCAGGGCCTGTGTACAACGCCTGGCGCCCAGTAGGGGCTGAGGTGTATTTGCTTACCTGATCTTTCTAAATACCGCGCATCACCTTTCTCTCATTTTACCACTTTTAAGCCCTTTGCCCCACCTCCTCACTTTCCCTCTTTTTCCTTTTCTTGTGCGCAGTCGCCAGGCCCTTCTACTCCGCTTGCCCCGCCCCTTGCGTCGCCTTGTCTCCGCTGGCTCCTCTTTTTACCCCGCCCCTCCTTTCCCGGGCCTAGTTCGCTGGAGGTGGGTAGTAACGCGGTGACATGTCGGCCCTCACTGGCGAGCATGTTAACTGCAGAAGTTGCCAAATTCTTACACCTTAACTTCCTCTCCCAACACCTCCCTTCCGAAAGTCAGGTTGCTCCTTTGGACCCGTAAGCCTGCAGCCTTCCTGACCACTCTGTCAAGACTCCAGTCACTTCCGCTTCTAATTTCGCGCCTTCTTTTTAAGGCTTGGAGGAGGTGGAGTTGGAATGCCTGCGCCACCGTTGCCAAGGCAACAACATGGTTACTTCCGATGGTCTCAATGCTTCCGGGTTGGCGTTGCGGTGGCGTTTCCGACTGTGGGAGCCTCAGCTTCCCAGTCGTCCGATGAGCCGGAGCAGGTGAGGGGGAGCTCCTGGACTTCAGGCTGGGGAGCGGGGCTAGGCCGCGCCAGGCCGCGCGGGGCCGGGCTGGCCTGGTTCCGGCCTGGGAGGGGCTTAACGGTCCTTTGGTCTCTCTCTCCCCTCAGCCGAGTCCCTTCCCTGTCTTTCACTCTTCTGGCATCGGTGGTTTTACTTCTTCGGTTGAACCCTGCTTCCTCGACCCCCCTGGGAGGCCGCCTCCTTCAGGCGCCTCCCGTCTCTCCACGAACTCGCTCTGACAGCTGAGGAACTGGCAAGATCCTGCTACCCAGAGGGTGAATGGGTATCTTTCCCGGAATAATCCTAATTTTTCTAAGGGTGAAGTTTGCAACGGCGGCCGTGATTGTAAGCGGAGTAAGCAAACACCTCCATTGTATTAGTGTGAGGGATGCTGTTGAAAGACGCTTGCTTCCCTTCAGTTTCTACCCCTGCCACTCCTTGAGGTCAAGGCATTAAAGGCATCTATTAAAATGCAGTTCATCTAACTAATTGGGTTGAGAGCCTTTATCAACACAGATTAGTTTCTCAGAGGAGGTAACAGAAGGGACATTTGTAGTTTTCTGTCAGTGTTTTCTTGTTTTTTTTTTTTTTTTCCAGGCTAGGGATGCTTAGAGTCATCATGAACTCTTTCCTTGCTTTCATTCCTTACATCATCAAGCTCTCTCTGTGTCTCCATTTTAGGAACTTATCTCTAACCTTCACTGCCAACAAACATCTTGTCTGTTTAACTTCACATTATCCTAAGCTAGTTTCTCTGCCTCTTCCATTTGTAATCACTGCTTGCTGCAGCCCTGGTATGCTAACTAAAATGTAGATTTCCTCAAGTCACTTTCCTGTTCAAAAACTTAGAGCATCCCCAGGACCCACCATACATACTTTGGTTTCAAGCCTTCAAACATGACCTGTTCCTTATACTTCTTGACTGATATTGTTTCAATCAGATAAGGGAATTTTCCGTTTCAGTTAGGTTGCACTCTTCCTTCTCAGAACAAACCACATGCTGTGCTTTTCCTCACATTTGTGTCTCTATTCATCCTGTTCTGCCTCCTCTTCTCCCTTACCTACACCTATCCAGATTCTACCTGCCCTCTGTCAAAGCTCATTTTAAATTTTCACACCTCTACAAACCTTTCCAAATTATTCAAGCCTATGCTGATTGTCTTATATTCCATGCTTCTCCTGTTCTTATAGTTTGTATTTTATAGTTTAGTACTTAATTTTTCTCTAATGAACTACTCTGATTTCTTCCATCAGATTATAAGCTCTTGAAAAGCAAGTCCTGTATTTTATTCCTACCTCAGTCTCCTTGATTATCCAGGAAAGATAAGTTGAATGATAAATATGTCATGGTGTTGAACATTTATTTGTTCTTCTTCTTCTTTTTTTTTTTAACATGACCATAATGACCATAGCACATTGCAGATTTGGGCATTTAATATGCTTTCAATAAATATTTGCTTGACTCTTTATGATTACCTCCTGAATCTGAGAATTTCTAATGCCTACTCTTTCTTAAAGGAGAAAGCAAGAAAGGCAACTATATTTTTTTCTGATCAGATATTCGGAGTAGTGTAGGGCTATGCAACTTGTATTTTAGGACATTTTCCTCTTTTGGCTATCAAATTTTCCAAATCTTAGTCAGATTTTAGAATATATGTCTGCACTTTGAAGGCATTTTTCATTGGCTTCTTTATACAATAAAAATACTATACTTCTATTTTAACTCAAATATGAATTCTCTCCTTTTACCCATGTCTGGGGATAGCCCTCACAAGTCAAAATTATTTTAACAGTGCTTGGGGGGGATTTTACACAAGTAATTCTCTGCAACAAAAGCAAGGGAAGAGAATTAGTAAGCAGAGAATCTCTGAGGATCAGCAAAGTGTCTTGTATAGAGCATGTAGTATTGGTCAGGCTAGTTAGTTTTCATGGTTTCTCCCATAATCTTTTACATAAAGGCTGCATACATAGATAAAGAACATCACACTGGAACCAACCAAGTATTTAATGGATGTATACCCAATTCTGTGTAAGCTATTCTAGGGGATTATAAAAAGTACTGTGAGATATGGTGTCTGCCCTCAGGAATCATACTTAGGAGAAAATAACATGGGACAACTAGAAGATAAACCTCATCCTAGTCATTATTTGTATCCCTGAGATTAAGAAATAGAAGGGATAAATGAAGGTTCAGAAAGCATTGCACAACTGTGGAATAGGTATGACATAACATATATGCATGTGTACAGCCTTAGTTAAAAGACTTGGAGGTTTTAGCTGACATTTTAATGATTCAGTAGTGTGATATGGCCCCCACCAAAGCAACTGCAATTTTCCACTGTAATAATTGAAGTATAAGAATGATGAAAATAGTGGTGGTTACTTAGCTGAGAAAGATAGATGTAGGAGAACATGATATCTGTCTTTATTAAATATTCGAAGGATTCTCCTAGGGAAAAAGAATAAAATTGTTTAATATTATATCCAAAATATGAGTGAAAACAACAGGAAGTCAAACTTTTGGCTCAGTAGGAGGAAGGAATGTTTAAAATCAGATCTAATTAAAGATGATGCAGGACTTCTTCATAGCAAGATTCTTAACATTAGAGGAAAAGGGATTTTATTATCAGATGGGGATGGGGAGGTGGCAGTGGTAGCAGTGAATTTGGCCAGTGGTTCCCAGACTTTTTGGATTCCATGGACCAATACAATTTAAATGAAAGTGTGGGAAGGAGGCACAAATTTGTGTAGCCAGTCTTATTTTGCCAAGTAAAGACACTAAACAAAATAAACTACCAACTGCTATTATAATTTCATACAAGAAAAGTGATTTAAAAAATGTTTCAGGATTTGGAAGGACATAATTTCCTAATAGTCCTTTAAATATATTTGGCTGAAAAAAAAGGCACTAGATGCCCTTACTTTGGTCATTTTGCCTCAGAATTATGAAAACTTCATTAAGGAACCACTGGGCTGACTGACCTAAGATTGGTCTTTCTGCTCTGGCTCTGCCCCCTGTCTTTAACTGATTTATTATTGCTCCATGAACCCTGAGCACATCTTATTAAAAGGCTGGGTAGCAGGTAGTAAAATTCTGCTAGAGGCTTTCTCTGTATTGAGAAGAGTTGGAAGAAGTTATAGGAGAAAGCTTTAGAGAGAAGCATAGCAGCCATTTGAAATGTTTAACTGTTTTGGGGAATCTCTAAATTGATCAATGGAGAGAGCATTTCTCCCCACAAATTCAGAGAGGGGATATGCCATGGTCCTTGCTTTTCCATGCCTACCCTTTCACTGTGTGGATCATGTTTTGCTATCAAATATAATATTAAAATGTGGGCATAACTGAAAATGTTAATATAGTATTTAGAACTCAAGACTCTTATTTTAAGCTGCAGCTATGTGAAGTGCCTATTCCTACTTTGCTTTTTAGAATTCCTTTCAACAGTTTTCCTCCAAAAGAGTTGTCTATTCAAGACTCTATGTCGGATAAATTGGATGATCACACTATGCTCGAAAGGAAATTTCCATAATTATTTTTGTGACCTCTAACTAAAACATTTGTCTGCAGTTTGTTTTTCTGTGCTTAGTTACAGAGAATTCCTTATGTGGAAACAAAACAAAACCTTGTCTCCCCTAAAAAGAGACTGTTACTCAATGGTGCTTACCCCAGACTGGGCAATGGGAGAAGTGGAAAGCAAGTAATATCTGTTAAAATATATATTTGAGTACTTTTCAAAATGTAATAATGATATTTAATAGCTAATAGTTGTCAAACTAGATGCCAAGTACTTTTCTAGGTGTTTTACATATATTATTTATTTTTCAGAGCAACCTATAATATAGTATTTATTATTATCCCCATTTTACAGTTCAGAAAACCCAGGCATAGAGCTGTAAGTGGTGTTGTCAGGATTTGAACTTAGGCAGTCTGACTTCAGAGTCTTCATTCCTGACCATAAACTACTTGAAGTTACTTTCGTGACTACAGTCCTTTGCTCTACCAGCTGAGCTATCAAGTGGAGCTGAAGCTGCTTTTGAAATTCAATAATATACATTCTGTGAAGCTCTGAAAACTATCGAAAAGATATCTGAGCGTCCATCCTAAGAAAAGATTACTTCCAGCTGGACCACAATTTAGTAGGTGATGCCTAGGGCAGCTCTTAAAGTGTGTAAGCATCAACATTATTTGAAAACTTTCAAATTCTCAGGCTAGACCCAGATCAGCAATCTATGTTTTAATCCACCTTCTAGATTATTCTGGTGCACATAAAAATTTGAAAACCACTGATATAGAGGGCAGAGCTGTGGGGAAACAATCCAAGAGAGAAATAGCTGAGAGTGGCAGGGGAAAAAAAAAGTTGTAAAGATTGAAAATGACAGGTCTAATGTGGATGGGGTGAGAAAGGAAGAAAGGGAGGTAGAGAGTAGAATACATTGTTAAAGAACTTGAACTTCAAAGAAAAACAATATTTGTATGTACGCACTTTGAAAAGCCAGGGAAAAGGAGATTCACTGGATGGGTAGATGTTAAATGTCACAGAGAAAATACATAATTCATGTTACTCATTCCTCTGGGAACCAGGAGAAAAAGTGCTTAACTCAGGCTAGGCCTAGTCGGGGGAAGTTGTGTATAGCTAGAAGTAGCTTGACAAACTAAAACAAAGTTTAGTAGAGAGATGAGAGAGCTAAGAATATGAGAGGGTAGTGGTGTCAGCCTGTGCTTTGTACCTGAGGCAAGCTGACTGAATACCATGAACTGCTTTTATGAGATGCCTCAGCCTATATAATTTGAACTCCAGGTTCTTTCACTTGTGATTATCTAGTTAAATGTCTAAGTTGGGTGTGCTGGGTGGACTGATACCTCTTCTTTGGGTGGGGATGAGGCTAACATTAAAGAAACTAGAGAGAATGAAGGGCATAGGTTGATCTTTGAGTGAATCTCACACCTACCCCTACAGAATGGCAGTAAAGAACACATTCATGATCATGTATCACATAAAACGGTATCCCCCATTTTGTGTCATCTCACTTGGTAGGGTTTTTCCTCTACATTTGTTTTATTTTGTTGATATAAATTTTGTAATTGACACTAACAAATGCTCCTCATTCTTGTGCCTTGTTCTGATTTGTGTTTATTTTTAGCACCAGAAAAGTGCCACTGTAAGCCATGAGATGTCTGGTCTGAATTGGAAACCCTTTGTATATGGCGGCCTTGCCTCTATGGTTGCTGAGTTTGGTAAGAATGTGACAATTGACAAATCTGCTTCTTATGGTATAGATAGTAGCTTATGGTGACAGTTATTTTTGGTGAAACTAGAGAAAAGTAAAAAAGATATGTGCTATTTGTTTAAAAAACTATTGTCTCAAAGCTATCAAGTAATATTTCCTGAGAAAGTACTAATGGTATGGAAAGTGAAGTTAAGAAAAGTCAAACTTAGGAAGTTTTTCAATAGTTGAGTGATTTGTTAATTTTTCTAGGCTTAAGTAATATACATGAAAATATAGAAGGAATTAGATAAGATAGAGATTTCTGCTACATTCTTGTACTAATGGTCCTTCCTTTATGCTAAGTTGTTTGTAACTTTCTTAGTATAAGTATCCAAACTTCTTGTTTTCAAACCTCTGTCCCATTTTAGAAGAAAATTGACTAACAAGATCAAACCAGATTCTTCTCTATTTGGTTTTAATTTTGAAATATTTTTAGATTGCTTTTTTAATCTTCCAAATTTTCTCTTTCCTAAACTAATCTTTGTTGACTTCGTTGGCATATGCTCTAATGCTGTGATATCAAGGTCGTCAGTGACCAGAGCTACATAATCTCCTTGTTAGTTTTAGACCTTGAAATATTCCTTAAAACACATTTTGTCAATGTAATGACACTTCTATGTGTTAACATAGAGAAAGAAATTTGATTAAAGAAATCACCCCCACCCAAGCACTGCACTGGTATTAGTCCTGAATTACCTAAGGAACTAGGATAAGTGGACCATACAGGACTTCGCTATTATCTTTCATTATACTAGGGAACTGTTTGTTTCTTGTAAACAGACAAAAGAAAAAAACACACAAAACTTTGTAATAGTATATGAGAGTATCTGGAGCAGCAATCCCATGCTTTCCTATGTTCTTTGTGAAAATTTGAGGAGATTTTATGAAGGAAAAGTGGGGAGATTCGAGGTGGGAAGGGAGGCAGAAGGAAGAGACAGATGAAATTAAAACATTCAAATTATTTTGTATTTGTAGTATATTAGGATCACTTAAAGGACTTTATTTTATCATAGTTTCATTATAATGTGGGCTAAATCTTGCTGCCTAGCTATAGTACAGTACATTTCACTTTACTACATACAATTCTTGTCCTCTGACAGTGGTATTATAGTAGAGATCTTCTGTGTGTTATAAAAAGGAGTTAGTCTTCTGTTTTAAAAATTGTCATTGGCGTAAATTCAGCCAACATTGAACCTGACTCCTTGGGCAAACTAATAAATGAGTGTATTCCTTCATAGGAACTTTTCCTGTGGACCTAACTAAGACAAGACTTCAAGTTCAAGGCCAAAGCATTGATGTTCGCTTCAAAGAGATAAAATATCGAGGAATGTTTCATGCCCTGTTCCGAATATATAAAGAAGAGGGTGTATTGGCTCTGTATTCAGGGTGAGACTGGATTCTTTCCTTATATCATGAATAGAATTACTCTGTAAAGAAGCCATGTATTTCAGCTGTCTGATAGTTTGTGCCCTTCATATTCACCATTTCAACTTGTAGTTTAGTATTGATGTGCCAGTTTATATTTCACTTGCTTATAAGCCTTGAGCTTTGGATTTTGTGTTCATTTATAAATGTGTTCAGCTAAAAGTGATCCATTTTAAAAGGGATATCTCATTGCAGCATGTCATTGCAGCATGGGCTTTCTCCTGTTTTTTTTTTTTTCTCCTGTTTTTTTTTTTTTTTTTTTGTGAGAGTCATCCATAGCCACTGTGAATAACAGCACTAGTTAACTGTATATATTTTTGTGATATTCTTCCTGAGTTGCTAAATACCGATTTCTTTTAAAATTTTCCTCATTAAAGAAATACTATTCTGGCAGTTTAAACAGAAAATTCAGAATGAGAGAGTGGGAGACCCTTTTTTTTTTTTTTTTTGGATCAGCTTTTGATTAGCTGGAAGTTTGTGGTTTATTGTCCAGTTTGTTGTTTATCCACTGCCCATTTCCTAGGCCACTCCTGCATCTAAGGTACCAGTTAGTCGCTCAGAGAATAGATATCAATTTTATTATTAACCTAAGTTAGACTTAATATCAAAGATAATTTTCTTGGGGAAAAATCAAGTAATACATCCTTGTTATTTCATCAGCATGGATAATCATATGATTATTATTTTTTTTTGATAGCAAGCAATAATGTCAGAAATATGCATATTTAGCCATTATTTTAAAATTATAACTGGCTGAACTTCTGCTATCTATTTATAACTACTAAAGTATAATTCTGCAATTTTGAAGAATCTCAAGGGAGGTATGAGTGAGAATATCTCCAGTTTATAATCAAAACTTAAATAAGGTGAAATCTTCACTCTAGTACCTCCTTCCTGAAAGGATGAAAGATGTGTCTGCAACTGTTAGGAAGTAAGATTGATTTAAAAAAATCTCTTTGAGGTAGGTAATGGTGTATACTTGTTTTCTCTACGTGACTGGATTCAGTTTGCTAATATTTTGTTAAGGACTTTTGCATCTAAGTTCATGAGAGATATTGGCTTATACTTTTCCTTTTTTGTACTGTTTTTGTCTGGATTTGGTATCAGGATAATATTAACTTCATAAAATGAGTCGAGAACATTCCCTTTCTGTTTTCTGGAAGAGATGGTGTAATATTGGTGTTAATTTTTACATGTTTGGTAGACTTCTCCAGTGAAACTATCTGTCTGGATATTTCCTTTTTGGGAATTTTAAAATTATGAATTAAAAATTTTAATGGTTATGAGACTATTCAGATTATCTATTTCATCTTGATTGAGCTTTGGTTTTCAAGGAATTAGTCTAGCTTTTCCAAGCTGTTGAATTTAAGAGCATAAAATTGTGTATAGTATTCTCTTATTATCTTTTTGATGGCTGTAGAATTTGTAGTGCTATTTCCTGTTTCATTCCTGATATTGGTGACTTATGTCTTCTCCCTTCATTACTGTGAGCCTTGCTAGAGGTTTATCAAGCTTACTGATTTTTTTTTTTAAAGAGCTCACTTTTTGTTTCATTGCTTTTTCTCTATTTTCCTCTTTCAATTTTATTTATGCTCTGTTATTTCCTTCTGTTTGCTTTGGGTTTATTTTGCTCTTTTTCTAGTTTCTTGAGGTAGGAACATAGATTATTAATTTGAGGCTTTTCCTCTTTTTCTACCATAAGCATTTTGTGCTGTTAATTTACCTCTTAGCACTGCTTTGGCTGCATCCCACAGATTTTAATAGGTTGAATTTTCATTTTCATTCAGGTCTATATAAATTTGAAATTTCCTTTGAGACTTCTGTGACCCATGGATTGTTTAGAAATGTAGTGTTTAATTTTCAAGTGTTTGAGGATTTTCCGTATTGATTTCTAGTTTATTTCCATTATGGTCAGCAAACATAATTAATATGATTTTAATTTTTAAAAATTTGTTGAGGTTTGTTTTATGACCTAAATACTTTCTCTCGGTGCTTGAAAAAAATGTGTATTCTGCTGTTGTTGGGTGGAATGAGCTGGGTAATGGAAATGAGTAAGCTGTCTAGATATGTATAACTTGCAAATACGTGTTGAGGATAATTGACTTTTTTTTTTGGCAGAATTGCTCCTGCTTTACTAAGACAGGCATCATATGGCACCATTAAAATTGGCATTTACCAAAGCTTGAAGAGATTATTTGTAGAACGTTTAGAAGGTCAGTATAGACTCCTTATTCTCTTGGGGTAATACTAAAAGGGATTATTGAAATCATGCTTAGTGAGAAGTGTTCATCATAGGCTGTCTGAGAATGGTGACAGTCATTGCAAGGACAAAGTGAGCTTGTACTGACTTTGGATTAATCCTTGCAGAAGTGACACACACACACACACACACACACACACACACACACACACACACACACGAGGGACCTGCTCTTCAAGTTTGTCCCTGTTCCTATCAAAGAAAAAAAAAAAGGCTTCTGGTCATCACAGAGGTAATATGGAACAGGCTTGTCCAGAAAATTAATGCCATTGTCATCAACGAGGACTTCAACTATAAGGAATTTTCTAGCTGCTGATTTTAATAAGCTTTTGTTAGGTGGAGTAATTTTAAGCTATTATTCTAGATTCTGATGTACTTATGGCCACCTTACCCACATTCAGTATTATCATGTCTCTAAATTTGCTGCTGCAACACTTCCAGCCTGATGCTGTACTAAATGGTTATTTTACCACAGGCCTGGAGCTGTTTTGTGGTTGGGAACAGCTGAACAGCCTTTTGATTAATAATGTCCTTTGAATCACTTTATTGTCCTAAATCAACTTTTTTTTCTGGAGCCTCTTCTATGAGAATCCTGAAGGATTCTCTTCCTAAAGTGATTTCCTTTGACAGATTTTTCACTTGAGTTTACCTAGTTTCTGTTTGTGGACTCTTCATTGTGAGGAGGCATGGTGAAGATTGAATTTTCACTTTAGGACAATATGCTCTGTGGATTTTTTTGTTTTGTTTTTGTTAGCTGAGAGGATTTAGTTTCAAATGGCTAGTTTTTCACATTTGAGTACAGAAACCTTTTGTAAATAGAGGCTAGTAGATATCAAGGCTGATCAAAATTAATATTTAGATAATTTTTGTATCAGACAAATATTTTATCTTAACATTCAGTTACTGCTGATGATTATTCAGAAAAAAGACTTAAAATCATTTTCTTTAGATGTTTGAAATGATTTGAGGGGAAATACCACATTCTGAATATGTGTGCTATTGGCAGTTATATAGAATAATAGGACATGTTCCAGTGTTCTTTAGAAATACATATATTTTTAAAATAATGATTTATGTTTTATAATTTTATATGTTTCAGTATTAATTTAAGATCTAGAAATATTATCATAAGCTTTATAGTTCATTTCTACAGTCTCTGACTAGGGTTCCCTTCCTCTGATAGACTAGTACTCTATTCTCAGAAACTGGTACTTAATACAAGCAGACCTTTCCTTCTTTTTTTGCTCCTTTTTACAGATGAAACTCTTCTAATTAATATGATCTGTGGGGTAGTGTCTGGAGTGATATCTTCCACTATAGCCAATCCCACTGATGTACTAAAGGTAAGAGAGGTCTGGTAGTGTTAGATATATGCAGTGTGATGTGTAAGGAGCACAAACTTTGAGTCAGATTAGATCCCCACTCTATCACTTGTCAGCTGTAAAACTTTGGGCAAATCACTTAATTACTTTAAGTTTGTTTCTTTGTTTGTAAAATGAAGATAATTCAGTACTTATCACACAGGGTTGTTAAGGATTATAGATAATGTATATCAACCGCATATCATTGTACTTGGTAGGTAGTAGATGCTCAATAAATAGTAGTCAATTTACATTAATCCATTGGTCTTCAAATTAGAGTATGCAAAACTCTACAGGTTCTTTCCAAGGGCTATGCGATTTTAAGGGAATCAATTTCCAGATCCCCTACTTCCATTTGTACTTTTCTAAAAGAGATTTGAGAGTGAACTTGTGTTTATAATAGTCCTTCCCCCACTTTACAAAAGAAAGGCATATCCCCTACCCATTCCAAAGCTATTAATATGGTATATTGACCTGTGGTGTAACCTGGGATACCAAACAAAGGGGTAAGTTGAAATACAGGTTTTAGAGAAGCCTCCTTTAATAACTGATCGAGGTGTGTTAAGTCTATAATGTCTCTGTCTTTTCCTATCTTATTCATATTTCTATTGAGAGTGAGATTTAGCTTCAAAATCTCACTCTTTTGACTTGCATTGGGATATTCTGAATTCAGAACCAGAACAGTATAGATTAGTGGTGCTGAATTTTTAAAATATAATAGGATTTCTTTCAGATTTTATCAAAATACAGAATGAAAACATTTACCTAATGATATTAATCTTCATATTATTTTATCTCATTAAATGATAAACATTTTCTACTTATTAACTTAAACTTATGATTAATTAAAAGCAATAAAATGTGTGAGTGAATCTCAAGTTTTTAATAATTGTTTTAGAAAGTGAGGAAAAAGTCAGAGGACATATGCATTATTTATTTGCAACCATAGGCGGCTAGGTTAATGAAAGAGAGATCTATTGCAATTCAGAGAGTTTTGAGAACCAGGAGAGTGACGTGATGGAGAAAAGATATAAAATTGTCTTTCTGGATTATATTGAGAATAATCTAGCTATAAAATTTTTATATCACTTTCAATTTATAGAATAAGTATTTATGAGGAGAATTGACTATATTCTAAAATTCTAAAATACTTGCAATACAATTACACTTGTTAGAATGTGCTTTTCAAGAACAATAATACTTAACTTCCCGAAGCTTCCTTTGTTATCCTTCTGGATTGTAGACTTAATCACCTAAGTAATTGGTTTTAATTTCCTGTTTCTCTGACCTGTCAGGTATAGTACAACCATTGACCAATGAATGCTACAATCTACCTTTTTCTTTTATTTTATATCTAGTAGGGCTGAGTGACGCTGGGAGGCAGGGATAGTCACAATCTTAGACTGTGATGATAATAATATAGGATTTATAATCACAGTTGGGCTGTTCAATCCTTTTACTTATCCTTGGACAGCTTTTTCTCTGATCTATTATACATTACCTCCTTGCCTTTGTACTTGTAGTTCTCTTTCTGCCTCAGTGCCTTTTCCACCTTTCCTCATGAATTTATCCTTCAAGACTGCTCAGGATTATACCTGAAACTAATTAAAATAAGTAAACTAACCCTCCAAAAAAAAAAAAAGACTGCTCAGGAACAGGGCCAGGACTAGGATGAGACAAGTGATATACTCCCCTTGGGTGTGAAATGTAAGGAGTCACCAAAAAAACTCAGTAATCAAGAGAAATAACATTTTTATGCAACATTTAAAAAAAATTAAAATGAATGCAAAAAATTTGTGATAAAGTATCAATATTTTGTACAATTCATTTCACTCTCACCTCACCTAATCCTTTCCTGTTGGATCCTTTCTTTAGTTACAGTTTTGGTATTTGGTTCATTGTGGATTTTTGTGTATTAATTTTGATTTTTTTAAAATATTGCATTAAGGGGGTGGCTCCATAGTGTAGTGGCTAGCACGTCTGCTTTACATGCAGAAGGTCCTGGGTTTGTGCCCCAGGTAGAGCCATGGACCACATCCCGGGTCCACCAGGGCCCCCCCGAGTGTGCCATGGGTACCAGGCCCCTGGGGCGCCAGCCCCCCCGCCAGTCCCTTGGAGAGCCGCACTTCCCTCCATTCCTGTGCACCAGGCCCTGGGGGCACCAGGCTCTGGGGGTGCACCGTGAGCTCGTGGGAGGAGACACCCCACCTTCAGAGATCTGTTCTTAAGGGAAGACGGCAACATCTGTAGGTCAGGGGTGGAAGTTGGGGGGCGGAATTAAAGAGGGTAAAAATAAAATATTGCATTAAAATATTATTTATCTGGATTACTGAAATTTTTTGTGTCTCCCCCTCCCACATTTTGTGCCTAAGGAAAGTGCCACACTTACTTCACCCTAGTCTCAGCCCTGCTCAGGAATCACCTCCTTAAAGAAATCTTCTACTTACCATAGGATATTTGTGGTTTCAGTTTGTCTTTGTGATAGTTTCTATTCTGATTTAATTTGGTTAAGTTCTTATTTAAAAACTCAGTAGTAGCAGCTGACTTTCCACACAAAAACCTGTTGCTGTTACATCACATTTATTGAAACCTAGTGTTGTGCTTCATGAAAATCAGGCCTACATTTGGGCCATTAGTATTTAGTGGTTGACTACTGTGATTCTTTTTTTAAATTAAATTTTTTGGGGTGACAATGGTTAATAAAATCATGTAGGTTTCAAGTGTACAATTCAATAATACATCATATGTGTATTGCATTGTGTGTTCACCTCCCAAAGTTAAATTTCCTTCTATCATCATATATTTGACTGCCTTTATCTTTATCTACTTCCCTCCTCCTCACTTTCCCTCTGGTAACCACTAAACTGTTGTCTGTGTCTATGAGTTTTTGTTTGTCTTGTTCATTTGTTGTCTATGAGTTTTTGTTTGTCTTGTTCATTTGTTTTATATTGCACATATGAGTGAAATCATGGTTCCTAACTTTTTCTTTCTGACTTATTTTGCTTAGCATGATAATCTCAAGGTCCATCCATGTTGTCGCTAATGACAATACTTCATCTTTTCTTATGGCTAAGTAATATTTTTCTTCAGATCGTATAATTTTTTTTGCCTTTTACTGGCTACTGTGATTCTATATGTGCAGAGTCAATGAGAAAATTGTACCCAATCTTTCACATGGCTTTTTAGTGCTGTATCTCCTTTCTTGTGCCTCTCAAAGGCTACTTTGCAGAATACAATATCATGCTTTTTACACATAAAACTCAATTTAAGGTCTTATAGGCATAAAATTATATTTTAAAACAGTTTTGCTTTTTATAATTACATAAACAATACATGTTCAATGTAGAAAAAAGTAGATGGCAGGAAATAAAAGCACAAAAGAGAAAAATGCTCAGGGTAGCCTCATCACTCAGACTTAAACCACAGTCATCATTCAAATGTGTATGTTCTCTTTGTTATGCATATGGTTATTTTTAAGTTTATATGTTTTCTTTAAAATTTTATTTTATTATTAGTTTCAAGTATACAGGACATTGGTTAGACATTTATATAGTTTATAAAACAATCCCCCTAATTGCTCTTTCTCTCCTCTGGCTCTCCACCTAGCCATTACATTAATTGTATTCCCTATGCCATGCTTCCCATCCCCGTGACCATCTATCAACTACTAATTTGTTAAGTTTATGTGTTTTCAATAAAAATGATATACCATACATACTGCTTTAAAACCTGCTTTTTCTGTTCAGCAGTTAATTGTTGACATTTTTCATCGTCAACAAATATTCTACAACAAAATTTTATGGCTGTATTGTATTCTATTATATGGATTTTTCATAATTTATATAACCAATCCTTTGTTGTTTTTGAACATGTAGGCTGTTTTTAATTTTTCGCTAAACTAATCATATTTTAAATTAATTGTTTTTACCCACACTGAGTACTTGTTCTTTTTCCTAAATTTTCTTCCAGCTCCAGAAATGATGGACTTAGTATAAGATATACTTTGACATAAATTACATTCTTTCTATATATAGGTTGTCATTAATTTTATCATAATAGCAGGCAGATTTTTTTTTTTTATAATTCCCAAATACTGTTTTCTTAATTTTAAATAAGTGAAACATTTCATTTTGGTTCTCTCTGTCAAAACAAAATGTTTACCTCTTCTTATTTTAGATTCGAATGCAGGCTCAAGGAAGCTTGTTCCAAGGCAGCATGATTGGCAACTTCATTGATATATACCAACAAGAAGGTGCCAGAGGTCTGTGGAGGGTGAGTACTCTTTTCCTGATATTGTTCTATTCAGTTTCTAGAATCTGCGAAGAATACTTTTTATATAAAGCCATAAAATTATGAATTGTCATCTTACACTGTATGAGATTCTCAGTAACCCAAAAAATAAAGTAAGAAGCTCCTTATCACCTGTGAAAGGACCAAACCTTATCATCAGTCATCTTTATTTCTACTTAATGTTTGGCAGTTATATGTGGGAGAGAAGTTATTACATTATTTGAGATAGCCATTTTTGTTTGTTCAATTCACAGTGAGTTTAGTTTTCAATATATATTTTTGCCAGTTTTGCACTAATATAGCAAAATTTGTTTATGATAGTCTATGTAATGCTTATGTTCTAAAGTTGTTACCTTAAACAACTTTTTTAACCTTATGCACTATAAAATACTGAGAGAATATATAAAAGAGAAAAAAAATCCAGTAAGATCCACTAGCTAGAGATAATCACTGTAAACATTTTGTTATATTATCTTTCAGTCTTCTATATATATACTTTGTTTTTTCTTGTTGTTCCTATAATGTTTTATCCTGTTTTAATCACTTAAGATTGTAATATTAAGTAGAACTACTAATAGAATATGCAGAGAGAATAGAATGAGAAATCTATTGATAGACTCTTTAATAAGAGAGCTTTGCTTTTTTTCTTCCTTTGTAATTTTCCCCAACTTCTTATTATAAAAATTTTCAAACATACAGAAAAGTTGAAAGAATAGAACAATGAACACATACATATCTGGATTAAATGACCATTAAAATTTGGCCATATTTGCTTTATCTATTTGTGTGTGTATACACACAGACACATACATACATGCATTTTTTTGATAAACTATTTGAAAGGAAGTTGCACACATCATGGTATTCCCCTAAATACTTCATTATTCACCTCCCACGAATAAGGATATTCTCCTATGTAATAGCAATACCACTGTCACACCTAAGAAAATTAACAGTAAGTCCCTAATACCTAACATCCAGCCTATATTCAAATTTCCTTTATTGATGAGACCAGGCTAGCTTTCTTATAGGATGTTTCCTCATATTTCTCTTGTATTTCCTATAAACTGGAAGTTAGGTCCATTGGCTTGATTTGATTCACATTAAACATTTTTGGTAAGAGAACTTCGTATGTGACACTGTGTATTTCATACTGCATGACAACAAGAGGCACATAATTTTATGTTATCCCACAGTTAATGATGCCAAGTTTGATTACTTGGTGAGGTGATGCTCACCAGATCTCACCATCCTAAAAGATAAGTTGTTTCCCCCTTTGCAATTAGCTGGTAATCTGTAGGATGATATTCTAGTGTCATGTATGTATCCTATTTCCTAATAACTTTTCACCTAATGGTCTTAGTGGCCAATAATGATCCTTGAAATTTGTTTTATGTTAACAGCGGGGTATACTTTCTTAATTAGTTTAATTTAAAACCAGAAAATGGAACTAAGAGAACTTTTTCACATACTAATGCTAAAGGAAAGACAGCAATAAATAGTATTGGAGATTTTGTCAGGGGAACATAGCTACTTTATTTATTTATTTATTTTTAATTTTTTTTAAAGAAATTTCTGATCTTATTTATTTGTTACTCTTACAAAATCTCATTTTTGACTAGACTCAGACTTAGAGTTAGGAGCTCTCAGAGAGGAAAGTCTACGTCTCTTGGCAATCTGTTCCTGGCGTTTCTCTTTGGCCTCCTTTATTCCCTTTACCAAAAGCTTAGCATGTTCTGCAGCCTCTTCCTTATTTTTCTTAGTATCCCGTTTCTTCAGAGCAATATGCCGACATTCATGTTGTAAGATACGTGGAGTAACAAGATGCTAAATCTTGGGTGCTTTGGTCCTAGGTTTCTTACCTTCTTTGTTTAGGGGCTTTCTCACAACATATTGGCGGACATCATCTTCTTTAGAGAGATTGAAAAGTTTATGGATTCTGCTAGCTCTTTTGAGCCCAAGGCGACTAGGCACAGCAGTATCTGTCAGATTAGAAATATCTTTCTCCCCTTTATTCACAATGACCAAGTTGAGAATACTCAGATTGGCATCCACAATGCAACCCCGAACAGATCTGTGCTTTCTCCAGTCCTCCTCCTCCTTGGTCTATAATAGGAATGCTCCTTACTCAGTAGCAGGTGGACACGGCCATGGGTCAAGACACCCTGCTTTATGGGGAAACCTTGTTTGTCATTTCCACCACTGATTTGAACCACATAACTCTTCCATTCTTCACCCAGAGCATCAGCAGCAACTTCTGTGGCCATATGCTTCTCATAAAAGGCATGAAGTTTTCGTTCATTGTTCAGGTCAATGAGCTTCTGGCAGCCAGTGGCTGGGAAAGAGATGTTCAGCTTTATCCTGAAGCAGCTGACTGCCTCCGAGGTGCCATGAAAAAGAGCATACCTGCTTTAATTTTAATTAAAAAATTTAGCTGTGTAAAAAATACACATAACAAAATTTGTGTAAAAAATACACATAACAAAATTTATCTTAACCATTTTTAAGTGTACAGTTCAGAAATATTAAGTACATTTATATTACTGTACAACTAATCTCTAGAATTCTTTTCATCTTGAAAAACTGGAATTCTGTACCCATTAAACAACAACTCGCCATTTCCCTCTCCCCCTAGCCCCGGGCAACCACCCTTCTACTTTCTGTCTCTATGAATTTGACTACTCTGGGTACCTCATATAAGTGTAACCATACAGTATTTGTCTTTTTGTGACTGGCTTATTTTACTTAGCATAATGCCCTCAAGGTTTATTCATGTCGTCACATGTGTCAGATTTCCTTTCCTTTTTAGGCTGAATAATGTTCTATTGTATGTATATACCACATTTTGTTTATTTGCTCATTTGTTGTCAGACATTTAGGTTGTTTCTATATCTTGGCTCTTGTGAATAATGCTGCTGTGAACATGGGTATGCAAAGACTCTGATTTCAATTCTTTTATACCCAAAAGTGGGATTGCTGGATAGTGTGGTAATTCTGTTTAATTTTTTGAAGAACTGAACATAGCTACTTTCATGATCCAGGCTACTTACATCATCTAGGCATGTAAGGTAAAGAAGTGAAGTACATCGAGTTATGTATTCTTTTGACACAGTTGTGTTTTTTGCATATTGAAATACATAATTATTTCTTCCTTTCAACAAGGAAGTACGTTTGCATTTTCCTTCAAGCAGATGGTCCTCTTTGTGTATGTCTTATTTTCCTGCTTCGATTGTTACATGGGTCTGGAAGCATTTCACTTTCTCTTTAACTCCACTTTGAGAAATAACAGCATGAGTACAAAAAAAGTGTAACTGACACTAATGTCAGATTTAGAGAGACAACATAGTGGTGGGACCTGTAGTAACTGGAGAGCACCTGCCCTGCTCATTGTTGCCATGCACAATGTGAATTCAGTGTGGCCAAATTTTCTGGATTTTCAAGAGAAGCTGGAAATCTGCATTCCTATGTGAAGTGTCCTGCTTTTTTTATATATTGAAAACTAATTCAGCCTTCTAGAAACACTGACCACACAAAATAGTGTTGTTTTTGTTGAATTTGGCCCATGGACTCCAGTTTGGGGCCTTACTGGTCACCAATGTGGTCTTCTGTAAAGCTCATCTAACAGTTGAGCAGGTGGAAGGGTCTTAGAGGAAGGCACTGTTGGTCCAGACAGCTAGATCAGCAGAATCAAACATCTGATGATAGCACAGCTACATCACTTCCACTATATAAATTGAGTTAGGGATTTTAGAAATGATTGAATACTTTAATATAACAGGTATCCCAGAAAGCAGTTGTCCCCATGGTATCTTATTTTCAATTTTAAACAACATTTAAATACAATTATAAAACATTCATTGTGAACTTTTTTTTTAATATAGAAAGGCATAAAAATGAAAATCAACTGATCTGTTATCCTAATCCCAGATGAAGAAAAATATTTTGGTATATTTCCTTCAAATCCTTTACAAAAAGGCATGTGTGTATATGTTTTCTCTAAATTAGAATAATACTATATGTAATTTAATGTCTTCTTTAAGGTTATATTAAGTATTTTTTTGTATCATTAGTATTCTTAAAAAACATGACTTTTAATGCTCTAGCATCTTGCATTGTAATGTGAGCTATGATAGGAGTATTGTGCTGATGAGTGAAATGCTGATAGTGTTATCACAGGAGAATTTGTAAGGAAGTACCCCTTTTTGCCTTGGCCTTCTTCCTGGCTGCATCATACCTTTGCTATCATGCTAGTGTGGCCTTTCTAAACATCCTAAAATTCTGTGAATTAAATTTGGAAGCTCTTCTCTTCCCACTGACTTTTGCTTCATGGTTTTATTTTGTTTAATAACATCTTTAAGTTCACATACCATAAAATTCACCACCTTATATTGTACAAGTTAATGGATTTTAGTATATTCAGACTTATGAACCATTACTGCTGTCTAAGTTTAGAACATTTTCATCACCGCGAAAAGAAATCCCATGCCTATTAGCAGTCACTTCCCATGTGTCCAAACCTTCTCAGCCCTAGACAACCACTAATCTATTTTCTCTTTCTAAAGATGTGCCAATTCTGGCATTTCACATAAATGGGATCATACAATATGTGACCCTTTGTGACTGGCTTCCTTCATTTAGCATATTTTTTTTCAAGTTCCATCTTTGTTTTAGCATTTATCAGTACTTTATTTCTTTTTATGGCTGAATAATAATTCCATTATATACATATACCATATTTCGTTTATCCCTTCATTAATCAGTAGGCATTTGAGTTGTTTGTACTTTTTGGCTATTATGAATAATGCTGTTATGAACATTTGTGGATAGGTTATTGCATGAATATGTTTTCAGTTTTCTTGATATATATCTAGGTGTGAAATTGCTGGGTCCTATAGTAATTCTGTGGTTAACTTTTTGAGGAATTGCCAGTATTTTCCACAGTGGCTGCCTCATATTACATTCCCACCAGCAGTGTTTAAGGGTTCCAATTTCTCCACATCCTCACCAACACTTATTTGAGTGGGTGTGTAGTGGTATGTCTTTGTGATTTGGATTTGTCTTCCCCAGTGACTGACGATGTTGAGCATCTTTTCATGTGCTTATTAGCCATTCGCGTATCTTTTTTGACAAAATGTCTGTTTAGATCTTTGTACATTTTTTAATTGGGTTGTTGTCTTTTTTTATTATTATATTGTAAGAGCTCTTTATTTATTCTGGATACTAGTCTCTTGTCAGGTATACGATTTGCAAATATTTTCTACCATTCTGTGGGTTGTCTTTTCACTTTCCTGATGGCATCTTTTGAAATACAAAAATGTTTAATTGTGATTAAGTCTAGTTTATCTATTTTTTTCTTTTGTCACTTGTGCTTTAAGTGTCATCTCAATATTTTATTTTTAGTACAGTAAGTGAATTGGGAATTTATGAGTATTCCAGTATTAGGCATTGATTTGAAAGAGTCACCACTGTACTTCAGACTTGGATTTTTCTGTCAATTTTTAACTCCCAACCTGTTTTGTTTACTTTTAGACGTATGTCACTACCTGTGTATTTTACTTTTAGACTTATGTCACTACCTGTCTAATGTCACTCATATTTTGTAGGGTGTCGTCCCAACTGCTCAGCGGGCTGCTATCGTTGTGGGAGTAGAGCTACCAGTCTATGATATTACAAAGAAGCACTTAATATTGTCCGGGGTGATGGGAGACACAATTTTAACTCACTTTGTGTAAGTATGATAGGTTGTGCTCATGCCGTTTCTAGTATTTTGAGCAGAAAAAGTATCTTTCACTGAAATCCTCATAGGATTGATACCTTTATTCTACATCCCAGGTGCTATGGGCACTTTGGCACTTGGGGGCAGTGTCTAATACAGCACCCTATCAGAAGTCTGTAGGGTTTGCATTTGTTCACACACAGCCTCTATATCTCATAAGCCCATCTGTTTGTTTTGGTTAATTTTGGATCAGAAGGCAAGCTTTTATCAATGAGAATCAGAAAAAAAGGTGAAATTTTGCAGGGCCTGTGAAATGAAATCGCAGTTTGGGGCTGAAGATTGTTGCCAGTCTCATCCTACATTTTCTTCATCTTGCAACTTTTATGATATTTTACTAAAATGTATTTGGCATATGATACTATGGTTTAAAAATTTTATATAACTATTACATGATGTGTGACACTTCCTGCTTACACATCTTGCTAGACTTATAAACTGTCCCCTTTAAAAAGAAGGCTAAGTTTTAGATTGAAAAGTAAGGGCGACAACTTTTAAATGATATCTCTTTAGAAAATATTAGCTTTCTCTTTAGATTATAATGAAAGGGCAAGTGCCATGTTTTATCTGATGAGTCTGACTCAATGTACATTTCAGTTTGTCCTAATTTCTGTTTAGTGGGCAAGGGTGGAAGTGGGACAATCTGTCATCTTAAAGTTTTCATCTTTAGTTCCAGCTTTACATGTGGCTTAGCTGGGGCTCTGGCTTCCAATCCAGTTGATGTGGTTCGAACTCGCATGATGAACCAGAGGGCAATCGTGGGACATGTGGATCTCTACAAGGGTACTTTGGATGGTATTTTAAAGGTATGGACACTGTGGGCTTGGATTGCATTTTTAATTTTCTTGGATACTTCAGACCTTTTAAGCCTTATTCTTAGTTGCTACATATCATTCTGAAGATGGAAGAATCATTATGTATATTTTTAGTAGCCTCTCAGAGTAATTCCCAGGTAGAAAACTGTTTCCTTAGCAATCTGCTGATGCACAGTGGACCTTAATATTATTATTCCAATTCGAATGCTTGAGACTACAGTATACTTTTATCAATAGCACTTTATATCAATAGAATTATTGATATAAAGGACTTAACATATCCCACATTTTCCTGCTTCAGACAAGACAGAAACCCTAAGATAGAAAATCTGGTACTCGATTTTGGTTCAGCATTGTTCTGTTGTTCATACTTTGTCTTTGAAAGTTTCTGCTATGTTATTCATGTAGAAAGCTAAATATCGCAAATGTATTGTGTATTATATAATTACTGGTGATAATACTTCTACAAAAAAAGAAATTTGAGGCTAAAATATGATATTGTCATATGATTTCTCTGTGGTTCAGTTTAGTTTGATAAATATTATACATCAGGCACATTTTAGTAGTTACAGAGAAATTATAGTGTACTGTAGGTGTATAAACAGATAATCAGCACAGCTTGGTAAGTGATAAACTTGGTGATAAACTCAGGGATCTATGGGGGGAAATTTTAATCCAATTTGGAAGTTTGAGATAGGCTCCCTGTAGATGGTGGCATCTTGAATAATAATAACTCATATATGTTGAGTACTTTACTGAGTATCAAGAACTGTCCTAATGAGACTTGCATGTCATTTAGGTGGTGACCATGTGGTGACATTCATTGACAGAGGTGTCACAGGAAGAGGAACAGGTTTTGTGGGAGACATCACAGTTTTGGACACAGTTTGAAGTGCATGAGGAACACCCAATGGAAATCTTAGTCTTAACTCAGAGTTTTGGGGTGTAGCTAAGAGCCTTGAGAATCAGTAGCTTACAGGTGTTACATAACTGTGGATGGAGAGAGACCACCAAGAGCAGATAGAGGAGGTCACACTTTTTTTTTTTTTTTTTTGCCTCTTAGCACACTGGAGTATTATAAAACTCCTTTCATTAATAATGATTCACAGAGGCAGTGATTTACAGACTCTGGAGAGTAGAGTTTTGCAAAAATCCCCCTTGCTATTTCTCATATGCTC
The DNA here is from genome assembly GCF_000151845.1 of Pteropus vampyrus. Classification (NCBI taxonomy): domain Eukaryota; kingdom Metazoa; phylum Chordata; class Mammalia; order Chiroptera; family Pteropodidae; genus Pteropus; species Pteropus vampyrus. The sequence continues at coordinate 1,126,245 of NW_011889347.1, forward strand.
GCCCTTCCACTTGACAATCACTGGTGTACAGAGAAGAGTAGGGCCAAGGAAAGAACTCTGGGAAATACTAATTTTTAAGGGCATGGCAGATGAGGAACCCAGGAAAGACACCAAAAGATAACAGTTCAAAAGATGTGAGGAAACTTAGAAGAGAGCCAAGGGAGTAATGAGTTTCAAGAACGGATGAATAGTTATTTAATGTCAAATGGAATAGAGAGATCCAGTATAAGTACTGCAAAGTATCTGTTGGATTTAATATTTTCTAGAGTTTGCTGGATCGATGTTTGCAAAAGCCAGATTTCTGTGCACTGAGGAGTGTGTTTAATCATTCATTCATTCAATATAAAAATGTTTAAGTGTCTTATGTGCCAGGTACTATTCTAGGTTGATGAACAAAATCCTGGCTTTTGTGACACTGTAATTCTAATAGGAAGAGATAGATAAGCACATGAAACTGAGGATAAACAGACAAGTGTAAAATACTTTTTCAAGAAGATTGGCTAAGAGGAGATAGAAGGTACAATAATACAGTAATAGCTAACATTTATTGAATGCTTATTATGTGCCACACACTATATCATTTAACTTGCAGCAACACTATGGAGCAGATATTATCTTTCCCATTTCCATATTCCTTCAGAAAGAAATGAGGGAATTTAAGTTCAGAGTAGCTAAGTATTTATCTAAGATTACACACCTAACAAGTGACAGATCTGGGATTTAAAGCAGGGCCAATCTGATTCCAAAGTTTGTACGTGTAACCACTATGCTGTGTTGTCTTGGAAGAAATATATTTTCATGCTGGCAGTAACCTTTACGTACTTAATTTACTCATTCACTTATTTGCTATTAAAGTTCTTAAAATGATTTTACTCTATTGTCATTATATATAATAGCATCATACTTTATTATTTCATCTCTAAGAGTCCCCAAACACTTTGGTGAATGGAATTATGCATTCATCTATGATACAAACAAACAAGTGCAAATGTCATCCTGTCACCTCTATCTTAAAACCGTTGAATGGCTTCTCATAGACCCAAGGCTCTATATGATTTGACCTCTTTTTGCTTCTAAAGCCTTGTCTTTGCTACTTTTATTGTACATTCCAGACATACTGAACAATTTCTAATGCTAGACTTTCTTTCATTCCCAAGTTTTCACCTATGCTATATAATTTGTCAGATGCCTCCCACCCCACCCTAAATATGCTTTTCACTTGGCAAGCTCTTACTTATTCTTCATCTCTCCTTACTTTTTTATAAAGGCCTTCCCTGACCATTGACCTAGGTTATATGTATTTTTATATTTTCATATTTCCATACACTTGCTCTGTCATAGCATTTATTATACTTAAAAAAATTTATTGAGGACTAATTCACATATCATAAAATTCACCTATTCAAAGTGGCTTTTGGTATATTCACAGATATGTACAACCATCATCACCACAGTCAATTTTACAGCTTTTTTTTTTTACCTCAGAAAGAAACTCCATGCCCTTTAACTGCCACCCACCTCCCGCTAGCCCTAAAAAATCCTAATCTACTTTCTATCACTGTAGATTTTCCTAGTCTGGATATGTCAGACAAATGGAATCATACAATATGTGACCTTTCTGACTCACTCCTTTCACTTACCATAATGTTTCCAGGTTCATCCATGTCGTAGCATGTATCAGTATTTTCTTCCTTTTTATGACTGGATAATATTTCATTATATGGCTATATCACATTTATTCACATTTGTTACATTTTATTGTAATTCCTTTTAATATCTGTCTGCCCACCCCAATAGACTGTAAGTTCCTTGAAAGCAAGGCCATGTGCATCTTGTTTACCACTGTATCCACAAATTATTTATTGAATGAATGTGTAACTTCATGAAGTAGCCTGTTGTCTCTATCTACAGAAATTCTCGTTTGTTTTCACACAAGTGCCTCAAGCCAAAAAGTATGCCTCCTAGTTCTAACATTCTGAAGAAGTTGGTCACTCTTTGGGAAATTTATAAGGATTCAGATGGCTCATGGGAGTGTCAGTTACCCTCACTGTGTTTGTGCATTCATGTATTCAACAAATATTTATTCATATATTTATTAGAAACTTTACTGTGCCAGGCAGTGTTAGATGGTAGAGATGTAATGGTGAACAAGGCAAACATAGTCTTTACTTCCCTGGAGATTGCATTCTAGTTGAGAGAGACAGACAACAAACACACAAATAATAAATAAACAGTATAATTTCAGATAGAAGTAAATGTTATGAAGAAACTAACAGAGCATAGTGAGATAGTGACTCAGTGATGTTGATGGGAGACTGCTTCAGCTAGGATGGCCAGAAAAAGGCTGTTGAGGAGGTGACATTTGAGCAGAGGTCTGAATGATGAGAAAAAAGTAGCCACATGAAGGTCTGAGAGAAAAGTATTTCATAAAGAAATATATGAAATACTTTTCTCTTTATAAAGAGAAATCATATATAAATCATATATTTCATCTCTCTAAGTGTTCCTCTTTATAAAGAAGGAACAGGCACAAAGGCCCTGAGTTGGGAATGAGACGGACATGTTCAAGGATTAAAAAGAAGGCTGGTGTGGCTGAGTGTGGTAAATGAAGGAGAAAGTAGCAGGAAATGAAAATGGAGAGAGAGGGCCAAGGACTAAATCATATAGAATTCTGTGGGTCATTGCATACTTATAATGAAACCCATTGGGAAGTCATTGGAGAGCTTCAAGCAGGAAAGTGATACTTATCTGATTTATAATAAGTCCTTTGTAATTTTAGCAGTCTATGATTCTAGGTTATCTGCATCTGGGTTTTATTTTGGCTGATTTGCCCAATTTTCCAACATCAGTTTTGGTCAGAGACCTTCAGCATTTGCTGATGATCTATTGGAGGAAGCATATTACCCCTGTTTCCATAAATAGTGCCTTTATTATATGATTATTTCCTTCAAATAATGGTTAGTAAGGATAATTATCTTCAGTTTTTTAAAATTTAAGTATAGTTGTACACAATATTATATTAATCTTAGGTGTACAATATAGTGATTCGACAGTCATATACCTTACAATATAATCACCACCATCTGACCCAGCAATTCCAGTTCTGGGAATTTATCCAAAGAAATTGAGTGTTCTTAATCTACAGAATGGGATAAAGGATATTTATAAGTCTAGATACTCATATTATTGTTCAATCCAGATATATTCATTTTTCAATGTAGCAGTGGGTTTCACTTTACCAGTGGAAAAGCAAAAATAACATTTTTTTTAAAATGTCTAACACAAATGCCTAACACACAGGAGTTACTTAATAGATATTTGTTCACTAAATAGGAACTGTTTCTGTAGGCTGAATTCAACATGCATCACCAGTTTATGACCTTTGGAATACATAATTTGTCATTTAATTCTAATAACCATTCAGTTAGTGTGTATAGACCCCCATTGTATAAAATAGGAAGCCCGAATTCAAATCAATTCAAAGCAATGTAATCCTCAAAGCATTGACATGAGATAGGCCGTGGCATTACACAGAATGTACAGCGATGGAACAGACTTAGAGGATAGTGACTTGCCCAACTCCCTATCCCCCTACCTTGCTTTAGTTTTCTTATTATTACTTATTTCTGAAAAAAATATATGTTTGTGCGTTTGTCAGCTCCACTAGAGTATGCACTTTACAAGAGCAAGGACTGTATAAATTATCTCCAAAACTCAGTGCCTTAAAACAACAAACATTTATTATCTCATATTTTCTATGGGTCAGGAATTCAGAAGCAGTTTAGCTGAGAGATTTCAGCTTAGGCTCTCTCATCAGGTTGAAGTCCAGATGTCAGCTAGGGCTGCAGTCACATGGCTTGACTATGGCTGGGATAGATGCTTCAGAGATCACTCATGTAGCTGTTAGCAGAAAGCCTCCATTCCTCTGTGGCTGTTGGCTAGAAGCCTTAGATTCTCACTATGTGGGCCTCTCTTTATGACATGGAAGCTGGCTTCCTCCAAAGTGAATGACCCAAGAGAGAACAAAGCAGAAGCCTTATTATATGTAAAATGTCTTTTATAACAAAGCAGTGAGGTAACATACATTCACTACTGCCATATTCTATTGGTGACACAGATCAATCCTGACATGTGTGAGAGGGACTACATAAGAGTTGAATAACTAGAGGTGGCTTTTACTGGGAGCCATCTTGGAAGCTGGCTATCACAGATCCTTTCTCTTGTTTACTAGTATTACTGTTATCTCAGCATCAAGAATACCTTGCATATGGTAGGTGCTTAATATTTGTTGAATGAGTGGGTAGATAGATTTAGACCACATATGAATTCAAATGTATGTCTTAAAAAAAAGACCATTCATGGAGTCATAAGTTGTTGGGGAGGGGCATTCAAGATGAGTTCTAAAATAAAAGTAATTGTCAGATGTAAAGAATAAGGGAAATTCACTCTTTTTTATTATATCTTTCTTTCAGATGTGGAAACATGAGGGCTTTTTTGCACTCTATAAAGGATTTTGGCCAAACTGGCTTCGACTTGGACCCTGGAACATCATCGTATCCTTTTAGAACATGAAAATTAAAGCAAATGCTTTAGGCTCCCAGGTAGTTCTAGGCTATGGGAAGGAAAATTTGATTATTGAGAAACTCAGGCATTCTAATGGTGACCACTGAGTATTGAATTAAGTAAAGCAATGACTTTCAAATGGAATCTAATACAAACCGAAGGTAGTAGGAAAAAAAATGGCAGTTTCCTCTTTTTCACTGAAAACAAAACAAAACAACAACAAACAGCCAAATCTGGAAGGGGTTATGAAGTTTTTGGAAACCCTGCTGGGAGATGCCCATTGAAAAGTCCATGCTGAGGTGGTCTGTATTTCCTACCCCTTCACTATGGGGCCTAAATAGCTGGGGAAATAATAAGACAGAAAACACTCATAGGGTGAAAGAATCCAGGGCCACGTAGGGTTCTTTCCTCAGGGGTGGACCTCCTTCCTTTAGCTATGTTTGAGTACCTTCTATGTGCAGAACCATGGATTGGATACTGTGTGTGGTGTTTTGTGTATAGTGGTGAGCATTGCAGGGTTGAAAAAGAATTCCTTGTCCTTGTGCAGTCTATTGGTTGAGGGAGATAGTATCACTCTTCCTCCATGAGATTATGCTGATCACCTTACGTCTGTAACAATTACTCTAGCACTAAATTATATGTTGTCATTGATGTTCTTGGTTATGTGTTTGTGTATGTGGTCACGTGTGTGTGTCTCGTTTCTCCCTGAAGATTATAAGTAGGTTAGAATTTTAATTTGTGTATATTGCTAAATGCCAATGATCATAATGGGCACATGGTGGGCACTCAATGCATGCTTGATTTGCCAGGTATTATTTTTAAAAAGACTTTTAAGCAAGTGTAACTTAGAATAGCAGAGATTAAATACTTTAAGAGAATGCAATACACAATTTTAGAACTGGGTTTGGCTTTCAGTATCAACTCAGTGATCTTCCATAACTTGCTCTTCAGTTTTTTATTACATACGAGCAGCTTAAGAGGCTTCAAATCTAAGGACTGAATTATATGTGAGCCAAGCCCTGCCAACCTTTCTACTCTTTTCTCTTTTTCTTGTTCAAATGTATTTTGACAAAGTTGTGTTTATTGAACTATAGGTCTCCCAAAGGCCTCCTGCTGGAAGAACAATAGGATGGTTCAAAATTGTTCATGTGTTTGTGTTACCATGTTAACTTTTCCCTGAGAGGAAGTGTTAACACAGACTCTGGCCTTAGATTGGTATCTTCTGTGAAGATGGATACTGATGGGTGACATTCAAAATGGCCTTCTTTTCAAATGTGGGTTAAAAGTAGTTGATTAGCCCTAGACTTGGGCTAGAGCAGAAGGCATAGGCCAGGGCAGTTACTGCTATGTATGTTACAGACCTCAGTTCTCATTAAAGTATTTATTGGCAGAATCATTTTGACTTTGTCTTCATTTACTATTTTTTTTTCTTTGCCAACTCTTTAAGTTACGTTCTCCAGGAAGTGAGAAAGAGAAGGTGACTATGAAATTGAGTCTGGACTCTTAAAGCACATTTATGGGAACAAAGTGCTTTGTGCTTTCCCACTGCCATTCATTGTCATAATGCTGCTCACTTGTAAACATCAGGCAAGTGGTTATTTCCTAAGCATGAATAAACAAACAAATAGCTCATTTGGAAGCGTCTATGGATAAAATGCCAAAAGAGGCTTAAAATAGAACCCCATATCTAGAGTTTTAATTGTCTTACAAGTAAAAAGTTCTGGCTACTTTCTTGTACTAGGACAGTGCCTGTTACATTGTAGGCACTCAAATATTTGTGGAATGAGTAGTTTAGTTCTCCATTCTTATCCATTCATTTGTTCAAAAAACATTTATTATATGTCTATTATGTCCTAGATGCTGGTAATATAAAAATAAGTTAAGACAGTCTCTGTTTTCAAGCTCACATTATAGTAGGAGAAACAGACACATAAGTAGATAATCACAATAGGTACTAAGTACTATATGAGAGATGAACAAAGGACTGCAGAAACATAGAGGAGGGAACAGCCAATTGCATAAAGGATTGGATAAAGGCTTCATAGTGGAGGTGACATTTGTGCTGAAAAGCAGATGTTACCATGTGGATGAAGGAGGGAAGGACATTCCAGATAGGGGAACGTGGAAGAGTTCAGCATGGCTAAAATGCAGGGCTGTGGTTTTCAAATACCACGTGAGGCAAAATTGCCTGGAGATCTTGTGAAAAATGTAGATTTTCGTATCCCATCAGCTGAGAACCTAACCTTACTTGGGGCAAAGGCATTTCACTTTTGTCACAGGTACTTGATGCAGGTGGCCCTTAGATTATACTTTGAGTACTTGTAAAGAAATGTGGGCTAGAATGAAAGGAAATAATAGTGTGGTTAAGGGTCAAATTATGAAGGGTCTCTATGTGCTTAAAGGAAGAGTTTGACTTTTATCCTGGAGGGAGGAGGCAGGCAAAGGAAGTTTAAAATAAGGAAATAAGATAACCAGCTTTGTATTTTAGGAAGAAAACCCTATTGTGGAGAGTAGCCTAGAGGGGAACAACCCAAAAAAGGTTTAGACTCACTGAAATCTACTCCTTTTTATGTACAGGTAGACAAAACAGGGTCCAGATAAACTAAGAACAATTGTTCTAAGTCACGTAGCCAGATTGTGGCATGTTTGAGACTAGCATGTAGTTATCAGATTTCTTCTGTCTCATTCTACTACCCTACAGTGACTTCTTAACTGTCAGTTTAAAGTACTACCTTTAAAAAAATTAGTGTAATGGCTAGGTGGAAGGCCAGAGGAGAGAAAGAACAGTTAGGGGGATCATTTTATAAACTATATAAATGTCTAACCAATGTACTATATACTTAAAACTAATAAAATAAAATTTAAAAAAATGTTGATTCTAAAAAAAAATTAATTTTAAAAGACATTTTTAGAGAAGTTTTAGGTTCACAACAAAAATGTGCGGCAAGTACAGAGATTTCCTGTATACCTTCTACCCCCACGTGCACAGCCCTCCCACCATCAAAATTCTTCACCAGAGTGATTCATTTGTTACAATCAATGAATCTACATTGGTATACCATTAGCACCCCAAATCAATTATTTACATTAGAATTCAGTCTTGGTGTTATACATTCTCTGGATTTTGACAAATATATATAATATACTTAATACATAATATTAATATATAACAACATGTATCCACCATTATAGTATCATACAGAATAGTTTCACTGTCTTGAAACTCCTCTGTGCTTTGCTTATTCATTCTTCTCTCTCCCCTAATCACCTAGACTCCATTGATGCTTTTATTGTCTCTATGGTTTTGCCTTTTCCAGAATGTCATATAATTGGAATTGTGCAGTGTTTAGCCTTTTCAGATTGGCTTTTTTTTCACTTAGCTATGTGCACTTATGGTTCCTCCATGTCTTTTCATGGCTTGATAGCTCATTTTCTTTTTTTTTTTTTTCTTTTGGGTATACCACAGTATATTTATCCATTTACCTATTGAAGGACATCTTGATTGTTTCCAAGTTTTGGCAATTATGAATAAAGCTGCTATAAACATTCACGTGCTGATTTTTTTTTTTTTTTGGACACAAGGTTTTAGCTCATGTGGATAAATACCAAGGAGTACAATTGCTGGATAGTATAGTAAGAATATGTTCAGTTTTGCAAGAAACTTCCAAAATGTCTTCCAAAGTAGCTGTGCCATTTGCATTCCCACCAGCAATGAATGAGAGTTTCTGTTTCTCCACATCCTTGCCAGCTTTTGGTGTTTTCAGTGTTCTGGATTTGGGCCATTCTTATAAGTGGAGTGGTATCGCATTGTTTGCATTTGTTTTCAAGACTGCTAATTTTCTGAGTACAGGTATTTTACTTTCTTGGTTAAATTTATTCCTAGGTATTTTATTTTTTTCATGCAATTGTAAATGGGACCAGTTTCTTAATTTCTCTTTCTGATGGTTTGTTATTTATGTATAAAAATGCAACGATTTCTGACTACTAATTTTAGATCCTGCTACTTTTCTAAATTTATCAGTTCTAATAGATTTTGGTGGAACTTTTAGGATTCTCTCTATATAGTATCATGTCATCTGCAAATAATGACAGTTGTATGTCTTCCTTTCCAATTTGGATGGCTTTTATTTATTTTTCTTGTCTGATTGCTGTGGCTAGGACTTCCAATACTATGTCGAATAAAAGTGGTGAAAGTGGACATCCCTGTCTTAATCCTGATCTTAAGGATTATTTCACATGTATGAAGAATTCAGTGTTTCACAAAGGTATTCGTAGAGTTCCCTTAGGTAACAGCTCCCCATTGTATATTTAAATTGCAATTTTTGATTGAAAAATAAATTTTTATGGGAATATCAGATATGAAATAGATCTACCAGTGTCTTTTGAAGGTAGACAGAGAAGAGAAATCTTTTAGTTACTGAGTACAAGGAAACAATATCTAAAGGGACTAAGGACCTTGACTGAAATCTTGTTTGTCAAAAACAAAACAAGACAACTCTCTGTACTGTGCTTAGTTTATCCGTAAACCAAAAATCTTTTCTAAAAAGTAAAGTCTATTAATTAAAAAATACTCAGGATGAAAGGGTAAGACAAAGATGAGCAGGCACCACTGATTCAGAAGAGAAATAGTTATCTTCCCAGGTAAAAAGCCCAGTATATCAAAAAGATAGACAATAACATGAGTTGCAGAGGATGTGAAGAAATCGGAACTCTCGTACATTGCTAGAGAGGTAAAATGGTATGGCTCCTTTGGAAGATAGTTGATCAGTTCCTCAAAAGCAAAATGTAGAATTTCCATATGACCCTTGCAGCATTATTCATAGTGACTAAAAGGTAAAAACAACCCAGATGTCCATCAACTGATGAATGGATAAACAAATAGTGGTATATCCATTCAATGGAACATTATTCAGCCATAAAGAGGTATAAAGTGCTGATACATATTACAACATGGATCATCCTTGAAAACATTATGGTAAATGCCAGAAGTCAAATGGAAAAAGCCACATATTATATGATCCTAGTTAAATTAAATATCCAGAATCGCAAAATCCATAAAGACAGAAAGTAAATTAGTAGATGCCTATGGCTGGGGTGGGGGATGGGAGATGATGGGGAAAGACTGCTAATGGGTATAAAATTTCATTTTGGGATGAAAATTTCTAAAATTAGATTATGGTGATGGTTGAACAACTCAGTAAATATACTAAGAAACATTGAATTATGTGCTTTAAACAGATGATCTTTATGGTATGTAAATTATATCTCAATCAAGTGGTTTTTTTTTTAAAGCCCAGCATGTGGTTTAGCTTGATTTCAATGAAGCTGCTTGGTAACAAAATACAGATTGATTTGTATTAACTACAGATGATCACGTGGATATATATATATATTTGCTTATTCCAAATATATATAACTTTAAGTGACCCTGGACAAGGCTGTGTCAGTACACCTCTAGCATAGTCATCTGCTTATTCCAAATATATATATATTTGGAATAAGCAAATCCCTCATGTTACCAGCAACCTGAAGATCAAACAACTGACATTTCTGATTAGGAAACTCCAGATTTGAAGGGATAAAATAATGGTCAAAGTCTGTAGGCTATGCAATGAAAAAGCTTTCAACATTTTTCTATTTATTTATTTTTCTATTTATTTATTTGTAAGTTGAGAGGCTAGAGCATGAGACAACTCAGATAATAATAATAATAATAATAACAATAATAATAATAATAATAGCAGCTAACACTTATATGGCTTTTATGTGCCAGATGCTGTTATAAGTGTATTGTACTTATAAAACTCTGTTTACATCCTTCCAGATATGAGGTAGGTGCTATTCTTATTTTTCAGATGAGAAACTGAGACACAGAAAGGTAAAATACTTTATTCCTAGGATATGGCAGAGCCAGGATTCTAACCTAGGCAGTCTGGCTCATGAGCCCATGCTTGTAATGACTATGCTAGAGGTGTACTGACACAGCCTTGTCCAGGGTCACTTAAAGTTTATGGCAGGTGAGCAGTAAAGAATATTAATTTCATTAATTCCCCTATCTTTATAGTACCCTTAGAGAAAGATGGTCAATAGTTGTGTGATTGGTCACTCTTTGACACCTAACTGTAATACTGGATTTAAATTATTTTCCTGGAGACATGTGATTGCAAATATTATTTTTCTCTTATTCTCCACTTTCTACTGCTTTTCCTTTCTTTTGTTGGCCTTTCTTCTCCATGACCTCCTTCATCACTGGCCCACCACACACAGAAGAACTTGTTATTGTTATGTGTTAGACTATTTATTGAAGAACTTGGAATTATCAATATGGATGCCACTAGTTTGAAACTGAATATGTAGACATGGGGCTAGACTTCTCAGACTCTCTCCTCTAGTGCAAAGGAGTATGTTGTTCTGCTTATAAAGAAATTTATGGGAGGAATGATTAAACTACAAAGGACCTAATTATAAATACTTCTTTTCTATTCACTAATGTACAGCACTTAAAGGATAATGTTTTTGTTAGTGTAGCCTAGTCAAGATATTACATGTAAGTTAAAGTAATAAAATTGCTTTTTAAAGAACAAATATTTTGATATCTTCTGTTAGAATGGTCATTCCACATTAATATTAATTCCTGAGGTTTGACTAAAGGATATTCCTTCTCTTTATTCAGTGTCACAGCATCAGAATTCAGTTGTATTTTGGGCTTTGCCTAACTCATTATAAACATTCTTCATGCATCCTTGTCTCATTTATTTAGTAAGTAAGAAAAACAATTTAACACATCATTGTTGTATACGATTACTAAGGGACTTGGTAATTTTAAAATAGTAGTTGGAATTTTGGATTCTGAGTCTTTTCCACATTTGAAATAACCTCTAGCCATTCAGTTATAATTTCTTGGTTTAGTTTTCTCACTTTTTAAGCCATCTCTGAGATGATATGACACAAGTTTGCTTTTCTATGGGAAGTGCTTTAGTATTTGTTAAATGGCTCAGTAGGCAAATCTGCAAAAGTATTATGAGTGGTAAAAGCACATTGAGCAGTTTTATTAAGGCAGTGTGCCATTTTACTGGGCCAATGGCTGTGTTATTTCAACATGTTTATAAGCTTTTAGTGCCTTAATGTCAACTTAATTGAGACATAACTGGAACTGATGTGGATTTATTATAGTAAATGGGAAATATGATCCAATCATGGGATTATTGGGTGACACATCAAATAAAAACAAACCTAAACAAATAAATGAGACCCCCCTCCCTCAGGCTCTTGGTCTTACATGATTTTCGTCCCTCTAGTGCTCTGGAGCAAATGAATCCTGCCTGTCCCACTGTATAGAAGGTGTTTTGAAAGAAATAGGCACTACTTTGTGTATTAAAACGGAATCTGAGACCTTTAGCAGTTGCACTGGTCATTTCTAGGACTCCTCATGAGAGGACTTTTTGAGCCCAGTAGCTGATTATGGTTCCAACAGCTTGTAAATCCAGGGGACATACAGCTGGGTAGTAGCCTGTTAAACTATCATGCACTTTACCCTGACACAGTTTATCTGTTAGGTGGAGCTCATCTTTCCTTTTTCAACAAGGCTGCAAGTCTATGGCTTCGAGGCCCAACTGCATCAAAACCTGTCTCCTGGCTCCATGTGATCATGTTTTCATATTCTCATGCCTTAGCATTTTATGGCATTGCACAAAGCAACTACCTCAAAAAATTTTAAGAGTGAAAACACATTGAAATCAATATCTGGATGTCACACAACACTGTACTGATGATGTAGTTGTACTGTGAGGGTCATTCTTAAACTGCTGTGTCCCATTAGTCCAAACTTCTAAATTTGCAGATTAACTCTAGCAGTAGGGCATATCAATAGGTTTCCTTTTGTAAAAAACAACCGGGTAACTTCCCTGAGCATGGCTTATGCTTTCAGGAAGCCATGCATTTTTAATTTTTTTGACATATTCACATCAGTATGGGATGTTCATTTATGGCTCACTTTTGACTTCTCAACAGATATCCTAGGGAATCTTTACACTTCAAGAAATTCCAGCAAAAATATGAATCAGAATTCTTATCAATGTTTAATGCTCCTTGACCTAGTAATACTGCTGTGGAGAATTTATTCTAAGGAATTAAACAGATGTGCCAAAGATTTATATACAAGGGTATTTATAGTGGTATTACAACGGTGAGAAATTGTAAATAACATAAAATGTACAACTATTAGGAAATGGTTAAAATATATACTCATGTTAAAAAAATGCAACCATTACAAGTCATATTTTTGAAGAAAAAATGACAAGAAAAAATGCACAATATAAGATTAAATGAAGAAAACAGATGAAGAATAACAGTGATCATCTCTGGATGGTACAATTATGGGTACCATTATATATTTTCAAAAATTTCTAAAATGAGCAAAAATTGCTTTTATAATTAGAAAAAGAATAATGAAAATCATACCTACATCAATATATAACTCTAACAGAAATCCCAGCAAAGCTGGGGCAATTTTAGTACCTAGCTCTGAATAAATGTTTGTGGGGTAGGTAGACAGATGACTAGACTAATGAATGAATGACAATTGACACTTGTAGGGAACATCATTGAGTTGATATGACTGCAGAAATAACAAATGAAGATTTTGTAATTAAAAGAAGATTCTAGATCAGTCAGCAGTTTGAAGGATGATACAGAAGTCACTAAAGGAGTCACAAAATAAGTGAGTGGCTAATGGCAGTCAAAGAGTTGTGGTATGGCCTTGGGTCCATTGCTGCTCTTGTTGCCCAGCTATCAGTACCATATATCCTTTTGTTCTGTGTGTGTCCTTGAAGTATCTCTCATGCCTGCTGCTTTCACTGGTCTCTATTCAGTTTGGCCAGTGACTAAGTGAGAATGAAATCAAAGTCACAAGTTCATTTCCCATTTGAATCAGTGAACAATTCTCCATATAGGGAAAAGTTACCTCAAAGCTAACTCTGGCTGGCCATCTCTCAAGAGATGGCTTATTGGTCATGTGGACAAGCAGGAGAGTGTTGGTAGATCAGAGAAACCTGCCTCTAACACTTGTGAGACCATTTAAAATGTCCTGTACAGAGTGCTGTGTGTTCTTATGTCTTTAAGAGTAGTCCTCTGAAACTGAAGTGTGCTATGTATAACGTTAGCTACCCGAGGAATCAATATAAAACTTAGTTTTTATAAAAAAATTATGATAAGCTGTTCATGGAAATTTTAAGTGGGATTGATTGACATACATTTTGTCTTAGAAGGTCTTAATATCTTTTGGCTATTTTGATCAAATTGCTTAACAGGATCTGGCTTTTTTGCAAGTCTATCTGGAGACAACACTGGATGCTTGAATGAAATTGAAATGTTTCTTCTCCAGTGCATTCTCTTGTCTGTGAAGAAGCCCACATCAAAGAAAGTTATCAGATTTTTGCATTCTGCATCTCTGCTCTTGGTGGCTTTTTAAACAGTGTTTTTTTAATTGTAGTTATTCTTAAACTCAAGTGTTTGATAGTACTGTCTTAGTTGTATCTGCTCTGTATTGATCCCGCTAAGGTATTAGATTTACTGTTTGTGTTTTACAACCTGAATCATATCTCATCACTCATTTTCAAAAATCTTATTCAGGTGTTAAGGAATTCACAGTTCAGAGGCTAATTCTCCTTGTCCAGGAGGTCATAATGTCCTCAGATGTGATGCACTCCCTTAAATTGGTCAGCTGGAGGTTTTATTCTTCAGGATTTTTAAGGAAGAGGAAGAGAACATTTTCTGAGCACCAATAATGTGCTGTTAAAAGTTTACTAGGCATTTTTCACATACAGTATTGGAATTAATTCTCATTATAACTATATAAGGTAGGTACTATTACCCCAATTTTACAAATGAGGGACCTGTAGCTTTGAGAACTTAAATGACTGAATCATAATTTGAACTCTGATCTGTTAAACTTCAAAGCTTTTTATTTTTCTACTGCTCACACTGACTCCTAGGAATAACAGGGTTTCTCAGACTGAACCTAATAACACAACAATCACCGAGGCTCCCCTCAAGTTCTGCCTTTCTCCTGTAACTAATTTCCATTCTACTTTGCTTGTGTTACCTTGGCAAGATTAGTTCTTTGCAGCAAGGCCAGAAAATTAAGCTTTGAATCACCAATAAGGATGACATGATTTGAGCCTGCCTTCAGTTTTATCCAAAAACCCAGTTACTGTTTGTGTTTTACCTAGTTCCCAGTAACTCATTACCCAATCCAAGAGTGTGTCTTATTGCTAGCATAACTGATACTTGCTAGGTACTCAGCACCTCAAATAATATTGGCTTTCCATCATGCACTCAAGAGTCAAAAAGTTCTTTAGTTGTAGGAGCATAAAGCCTACTATGGTGAAAGCAAGCAATGGTCCTCCTCTAGACCAGAGTGGTAAGCAGAGCAACTGCCTAAAGAAAGATCTACCAAAGTAGAGTTGATGTGTATTAGAATAGGTTAGTGAGAAACAGGCTTTTTGTGTTGAAAGTATAGGGTGAAAATAGGGAGAAGGGAATTTTCAAGAGTACGGATATTGAAAAGGATGATCATTAACTTATGAACAACTGAAGGAAAGCAAACTGAGAGTTAATCTATGATTGAAGGGGAATGAAAACCCAGTGCAAAGCATCATGATGTAGTGCCATCCTTTTGAGAGGAGGATGGCCAGATTCCATCCAGATTCTGAACATTATAGTTTGAGATTTGAGTAAAAATGTTCACAGAGCTCTTGGAATTAGCCATTACACATCGGACTCAAATGCATCCTCAGACCATCATTTTAGAGATACTGAGGAGTTAACTTTCCAAGGTTGTTTTGGCACCAAATCCCAGACACATTAATCCATACTGCTGAGGTTTCTTCTTGCCCTCTTGTCCATTCAGCAGCTTTCCAGGGAGATAATTTAATTTGGGGCCTTAAGAAATAAATTTTATAGGAATCCAGTATGGAGACCAGGAGGTTGAGGAAAGGGTTACAGGAAAGCTCAGGAAGGCTGAGGGTAGTTCTTGGGTTACTTCTCCACTCTGCTTTTGAGCATAATTCCCAGCTGCTCACAGTCATTTTTCTGTACCCACAGAAAGCAGAAAGAGGCACTGGCTCCTCAGCTGGTCTCCTGAGCCATTTTAGACACATCCTCTTATGCGACTGAATTTCTTAGGAAAATGAAAGTTTGAGAGTAAATGGAATAAGGTCAAGCTCTGAGGAGCAAAGTGGGTCCAGTGTGGACAGCTTGGCAGTGTCTTTCTTGGTAACTACCCCTTTTCCCTCTTCCTTCCCTTCTAGTGTCTCAGAATTTGTGGTTCAGCATTATCATCAGCAAGTACCTACAAGTGAAGTAAGAAGCCAACTGAGGGCCACAGAGTTAGAAAGGTGGTGGATTGAGAGGGGTAATAGCAGAAATAATCACGCGATAGGTTATTTCCCAAAGAAACTGTTTTTGAATACTGTGAAGTGTGGGAAACAACAAGCTTTGGAATTTAATACATGTTTCTACATTTTATGTTAACTCACTAAAAATGTCTGATTTACATTGGAAGGAGGTGCAGGACTCCTCACTTTACCAAAGCAATCACTATAGTAAACAGTTAAAAAGAACAAAACCTCATTTCTTCAGTGCTGTGCTGTTCAATATGGTAGCTATTAGCCACATGTGGCTGTCAAGCATTGAAATATGGCTAGTTTGAATTGAGATCTTCTGTAAGGGTAAAATATACAACAGACGTAAAAGATTTAGCATGAAAAAAATGGTGTAATAATTATATTGGGTTACAGGAAATAATGGTTTGATATATTGGGTTAAATAAAATATTAACATTAAGTTCAGCTGTTTCTTTTTTACCTTTTAATGTGGCTACTGGAACATTTAAAATGACATATGTGACACATATATTGGATGGTGCTGCTCTAGTGTATTCAAATGTAGGATTTGATTTTTAAGCATCTTTACAGTAGTACATTTCTTGCTTTAAGTATACCTGTACAGGAGAAACAGACTCATTGCAAGAGAAGGACAGGGAGGAATGGAGATTTGCAAATGGGGAAACTGATTATGGAAGAAAGTTAGTACCATGCGTTAGTTACCTCTCAGTCTGGAGCAAGGGGGTCTGGGGGTGTCAATGGCCTGAAGTAAGTGCTCTCATCCCCCTAGTTTCCTCTGATTTTCTAGTTGGGACCCAGAGAGGGGACAGAGAAGGCACTTTGAAACTTCTTTGCCCTTACCCTTTTAGCCATCAAGCTGTGAGTGGGAGATAGTGGTAATGTAACAGGAACTTTCCCTAGACTCCTCTGGGCCAGTATCCCTGGCTGAGAGAAGGAGGAGGAATGAGGTAAGCCCCTTCTTCACTCCCAGGGCCATTTGGTAGAGCTGCTGACGTACCTCCTTCTGCCAATAGGCATAGATGAGTGGGTTGAGCAGGGAGTTGCCCACACCAAGCAGCCACAGGTACCGTTCCAGCACTAGGTAGAGGTGGCACTCCTGGCAGGCTACCTGCACAATGCCAGTGATAAGGAATGGGGTCCAGGACAGAGTGAAGCTCCCAATGAGAACCGCCACAGTACAGACAGCCTTGAAGTCACTGGGACTCCGTGGAGGCCGGTAAGCTCCAGTCACGGCTCCTGTGTGTTCCATCGTTCGAATCTGCTGGCTGTGCACAGAGGCAATCTTGAGCATGTCGCAGTAGAAGAAGACAAAGAGGAGCAGAACTGGGAAGAAGCCAACACAGGAGAGTGTAAGCATGAAGCGTGGGTGAAATACAGCGAAGAAGCTGCAGGGCCCCTGGTAAGTGGTCTGCTGGAATATTGTAACTCCGAGTGGGAGGAAGCCGATGAGGTAGGACACCAACCATAGCCCAGCAATGCAGGTTCCAGCCATGAGCCCGTTCATGATCTGGAAGTAGCGGAGAGGCTGCTTGATGGCAAGGTACCTGTCAAAGGCAATCAGCATGACCGTGAGGACAGAGGCAGCTGCAGAGGAAGTGACAAATGCCATCCGAAGAGTACACAAGGTCTTCTGTGTGGGCCATGCCAGGCTGGAGAGATGGTCTGTGACTAGGCCAGAAATGGCCACACCAAGCAAGGTGTCAGCCATAGCCAGATTCAAGGTGAAACAGAGACTGACACCATCATTCTTGTGGATCAACAATAGCACAGCCACAGCCACTAGGGCATTAGCAGCAATAATAAGGGAGGCCAGAACAGCAAGGATCACTCCAAATGAGAAAGATGACTCCATGTCTTGAAGTGGCAGGATTTCCACTTAACAGAGCATGCTGGCTCTCTAGCTCGAATTCTCAATGGCTGGAGAAGAAGGAGCTGTGGATTCAGAGCTGCAGCACAGTTCTGGCCATCACTGGCAGTTCAGGCTGGCAACTTGCCATCTTTGGGATCCTGCTGGTTATTAAGAATCACTCACCCTCTCTTTTTTAGTCCTCAGCTTCTTGCCTCTCCAGCCCTCTGAAGGCAGTAGTCCCAGTGCAGACCTCCTCCTTGGCCCTGAGCTAGTCCCTCCCCCTACAACAACCAAGTTACTAGACAACTCACAAGTACCTGCTGCACACTGTCTCACCAGGCTCTTTCCTTTCACTGATGCTTCATGGACTTTGGAGGGACTGTAGCATTCAGCAGGTCTCCTGTTTGGCAGAAGATATACTTTACTCTAATCATATTTTTTCTTCCTCCATAGCTTGATGTTAAATCTCCACTTCTTTCTCATCCTCAAGTATTAGCTTAACAACTAGTCTCAGCTTAATTAAGCATTTGCTTAATAACTAATTAAGTTACTATTATGACTGCTTTTAATCAAGCAAGATGATCATAATCAGTTAAAGTGGAAAGTGAGGGCAGACAAGCTATTTCAGTGTCCAGCATACTTTCAGGGGAGTTAAAACACATTTAAGCTCTTTCTTATCTTTTGCTTCCTAACATCTCAGATTCTAATTCTCTCAAATAGGATGTCCTGTTTCCTTATTTCTTACCCCTCAGAACTCAATTAGATGAGGATTCAGAGGGTCAGGAAAAAAAGCCAAGAAGTGTTAATACCCTTCATTCCATCTGAAATAGAGCCCATCCCCATCTAAACCTGTTCTTGTTGTGTATACTCATTGAGACCTTTTTCTGCAACCACACCAGGCCATGTTTCTGGTCATGAGTAGTGGCTGCCAGCCTTGACTTTCTTATTCCTGTAGACCTGAGGTATCTCTAGGACGGGAAAAGAGGAGGTGGGCTGCATTAGAAAGTGTCTGCTTTAATGTTAGGTTGTAGAATTTTCCATTTCTCAGCTCTAGGGTTAGGGCAAAGGGAGGCAGCGTTGCTGAGGCATGTGAGATGGGCTCAAGGAGGGCGGTTGTGTAGATCACTCCTATTTTAGGTTCTAAATCCATCTGCTTGGGCACATTAGAACTAACCTTTGCCTGCTACTCTCATCTTGGATACCAAGAAGAGAGGGGTGGGGAGAAGAGTGATTAGAAGCTTATTTACTTAGTTCAGCTGAGAGCACAAATGAGCGAGGTTAATGTTTTCAGTGAGGGACTGGAGCAAAGTACAGAGTTGGAGACAATGTATATTCCAGTATATTTTGATAGTCTGAGAGGACTTTTGGCAGATGTCTCCCCTACAAAGGATCAGAAAGGCTGTGGTGTGGGGATCTGGTGTTTCGGTTGCCAGCCTGAGAATATACTTATTCTTTGGTATATGCATTAGGAGGCTGATTTCAGTTGTGTGGTACCTGACCTAATTTTATGCCTGGATATAGAGTGTGCTTTTGTTTCCCCAACCCTATGTTCCATGCATGAAGTCAAGATGGTCCTTTTCAAGCCCATGCTCAAACTTGAAGTGCATCAGAACCCAGATTCTTGGATTCCTCATTCCCAGAGTTTTGGATTCATTGGGTATGCAGTGGGCCAGAGAATCTGCATTTCTAACAAGTTCTCAGGTGATGCTGATGCTGCTAGTTTGGAGACGACTCTGAGAACTACTGCTCTAGTGAAATGATTCTTAAACTTAGTTGTGCAGTGGAATTGGTGATTCCAAAAATACTGACATTTGGGTTACACACCAAGAGATCCTGTTGTCATTAGTCTGGGGTGTGACCTATGCATCTGGAGTTTTAAAAGTTCCTCAGATTATTCAAATCTTCAGCCAAGGGTGAAAACCACTATTCAGTGGCGAAAGCACAGATTCTGGAGTCAGGACACCTTGGGGCTGGCCTGACACTATGTGTTTTCACTAGGACTAATGACTTCTCCTCTCTGACTTAGCTTTGACTTCCTCATGTGTAACATGGGGACAATAATACCTACTGTTGTGGGGATGATAAAATTAGATATGATGGATGTGAAAGGACTTCATGAAGTGTAAAATGTTACACAGATATTTTTATTGTGTGTCTTCTAGTCTGTTTTTAATTAAAGTGTATATCAGATCAGAAGTTTTGGTATGACACAAGAGCTTGGTAGAAATACAGAATCTCAGGCCCTGCTTAAGACCTACTAAAGCAGAGTTTGCATTGGATTATATTCCCTATGCTGTACTTTACATTTCCATGACAATTTTTATAACTACCAATTTGCGTGCCTTGATCTTTTCACCTTTTTAACCTATCCCGACAATCCCCTTTTCGTCTGGCCATCACCAGTTTGTTCTCTGTATCTATGAGTCAATTTTTGTTTTGTTTGTTTGTTTATTTTTTTTCTATAGAGTCCACATATAAGTAAGATCATATGGTATTTTTCTTTCTCTGTCTGACTTATTTCACTTAGAATAATATCCTCTAGGTCCATCCATGTTGTTGCAAATGGTAAAATTTCATTTTTTTATGGCTGGGTAATATTCCATTGTATGTATGTACCACAACTGTTTTAACCAATTGTTTATTGATGGACACTTAGGTTGCTTCCATATTTTGGCTATTGTAAATAGTGTTGCAGTGAACATAGGGGTGCATATATCTTTTCAAATTAGTGTTTTGGATTTCTTCAGATAAATACCCAGAGGTGGAATTGCTGGTTCATAAGTTAGTTCTATTTTTAATATTTGAGGAACCTCCAAACTGTTTTCCATAGTGGCTGCACCAATATGTAAACCCACCAACAGGGCACAAGGATTCCCTTTTTCCACATCCTTGCCAACACTTGTTTGTTTATTTATTGATGATGGCCGTTCTGACAAGTGTGAGGGGATATCTCCTTGTTGTTTTAATTTGCATTTCTCTGATGATTAGTAACATTGAGCATCTTTTCATATGTTTATTGGCCATCTATATGTCCTCTCTGGAGAAAAGTGTATTCAAGTCCCCTTCCCATTATATATATATATATATTGAGTTGTGTGAGTTCTCTATAAATTTTGGATATTAACCTCTTATCAGATATGTCATTGGCAAATATCTTTTCCCATTCAGTAGGTCGTCTTTTTGTTTTGTTGATGGTTTCATTTGTTGTGCAAAAACTCTTTAGTTTGATGTAGTCCCATTTGTTTATTTTTTTCTTTTGTTTCTCTTACCTGAAGAGACATATTAAAAAAAATATTACTAAGAGTTTACTGCTTATGTTTTCTTCTGGGAGTTTTATGGTTTTGGGTCTTTCACTTAAGTCTTTAAACCATCTCGAGTTTATTATTGCATATGGTGTAAGAAGGTGGTCCAATCTTTTTTTTTTGCATGTATTTGTTCAATTTTCCCAGCACCATTTGTTGAATAGACTGTCTTTACCCCACTGTATATTCTTGCCTCCTTTGTCTTGGATTAAATGACCCTACAGGCATGGATTTCTTTCACTTTTTTTTATTAAAAATGATTGGGGTGGCATTGACTAATAAGATCAAATAAGTTTCAAGAGTATAATTCAACAGTATGGCGTGGATTTATTTCTGGGCTCTCTTCTCTATCCCATTGATCTGTGTGTCTGTTTTTATGCTATCACTATGCTGTTTTGATTACTATAGCTGTGTAGTATAGTTCGATATCAGGTAGCATGATACCTCCGACTTTGTTCTTACTTCTCCCAATTGCTGTGGCTTTCCAGTCTTTGTGGTTTCATATAAATTTTAGGCTTCTTTGTTCTTGTTATGTGAAAACGCCATTGATATTTTGATAATGATTGGATTTAATCTATAAATAGCTTTGGGTAGTATAGACATTTTAAAGATTTAATTCTTCCTATCCATGAACACATTATATGCTTCCATTTATTTGAATCTTATTCAATTTTTTTCAATGTTTTATAATTTTATTAGTGTGGGTCTTTTACCTCCTCAGTTAAATGTATTCCTAGGTATTTTATTTTATTTTTTGATGAAATTGTAAATAAGATTGTTTTCTTAAATTTTCTTTCCGATAGTTCATTATTGGTGTACAAAAAATGCAACTGATTTCTGAGAATTAATTTCGTATCCTGCTACCTTACTGAATTTAGTTATTAGTTCTAATGGTTTTCTGGTGGAATCTTTAGGATTCTCTATATGTAGTAATATCATGTCATCTGCAAATAATGACAGTTTTACTTCTTTCTTTCCAAATCGAATAACTTTTATTTATTTTTCTTGTCTGATTGCTGTGGCTAGGACATCCAATACTGTGTAGAATGAAAGTGGTGAAAGCCTACATCCTTGTCATATTCCTTATCTTAATGAAAACACTTTCAGCTTTTCACCATTGAGTATGATGTTAGCTGTGGGTATCTTATATATGATCTTTATTATGTTAAGGCATGCTCTCTCTATTCCTACTTTGCTGAGTTTTTAATTTTTTTTAATCATAAATGGGTGCTGGATTTTGTCAAACACTTTTTCTGCATTTATTGGTATGTTCATATGATTTTCAGCTTTCATTTGATTTATGTGGTATATTACATTAATTGATTTGTGAATATTGTACTAACCTTGCATTCCAAGAATAAATCCCACTTGATTGTGGTGTATGATCTTTTTACTGTATTCCTGAATTTGGTTTGCTCATATTTACTTGAGGATTTTTACATGTATATTCATCAGGGATATCAGTGTCTTTGTCTGGTTTCGGAATTGGTGTAATGGTGGCCTCTTAAAATTAGCTTGGGAGCCTTACCTCTTCCTGATTTTTTTGTAGTAGTTTGAGAAAAATAGGTGTTAATTCTTCTTTGAATGTTTGGTAAAATCACCCGTGAAGCCATCCAGTGCTGGACTGTTTGTTGAGAGTTTTTCTTATTACTGATTTGATTATGTTTGCAGTAATTGGTCTGGTTGGAGTTTGTTTCTTTTTATTGTCTTGGAAGATGGTATGTTTCTAGGAATTTATTCATTTCTTACAGATTGTCCAATTTATTGGTATATAATTGTTTGCAATTATTTTATTATAATCCTTTGTATTTCTATTGTATGAGTTGTTACTTCCCCTCTTTCATTTCTGATTTTATTTATAAGGGTCCTATCTTTTTTTCTTGATGAGTCTGGTTAAAGGTTTATCAATTTTGTTTATCTTTTTAAAGAACCAGCTTTTGGTTCTATAGATAATTTGTATTGTATTTTCAAACTATTTTGTTTATTTTTGCTTTGATCTTTATTATTTCCTTTCTTCTACTCACTTTGGGCTTTGTTTGCTGTTCATTTTCTAGTTCCTTTTGGTGTAAGGTTAGACTGTTTGAGATTTTTGTTGTTTCTTGAGGTAGGCCTGTATTGCTATGAATTTCTCTCTTAGAATTGCTTTCACTGTGTCCCATAGATTTGGATGATTGTGTTTTCATTTTCATTTGTCTCAAGGTATCTTTTGATTTCTCCCTTGATCTCATCATTAACCCATTCATTATTTAGTAGCATATTATTTAGCCTCCATGTGTCTGTGTTTTCGATTTTTTTTCTTGTAATTAATTTTTAGGTGATATCATTGTGGATAGAGAAGATGCTTGATATAATTTCAATCTTCTTAAATTTATTGAGACTTGTATTGTGGCTTAGCATGCTCTATCTTGGAAAATGTTCCATGTGCATTTATAAAGAATGTATATTCTGTTGCTTTGGGGTGGAATGCTCTAAAAATATCAATTAAATCCAACTGGTCTAGTGTGCCATGTAAGGCTGCTATTTCCTTGTTGATTTTCTGTCTGGAAGATCTGTCCATTGGTGTCACTGAGGTTTTAAAGTCCCCTACTATGACTGTACTACTGTTGATCTCTCCATTTATACTGGATAAATTTACTTTATATATTTAGGTCCTCCTGTGCTGGGTGCATAAATATTTACAATGGTTACATCCTCTTGTTGGATTGATCCTTTTATTATTATGTAATGTCCCTCTTTGTTTTTTATTATCGCCTTTGTTTTAAAGTCTATTTTGTCTAAGCATTGCTACCCTTGCTTTTTTTTTTTTTTTCATTTCCATTCACACGAAATATATATATCCATCCCTTTACTTTTGGTCTGTATGTGTTTTCGATCTGAAGTTGGCCTCTTGTAGACAAGATATGTATGGGTCTTATTTTCTTAACCATTTAACTACCGTATGTCTTTTGATTGGAGCTTTTAACCATTTACATTTAGAGTGATTACTGATAGGTACGAAGTTATTGCCACTTTGTTATTCATATTTATGTTTTTTTTCCTTTTTAAAGAAGTCTAACTTTTTTTTTGTCTTTCGATTGGAGCATTTAATCCATTTAAAGTAATTATTTTTGTTTTGATAATTTTTATTTTTCAATTAGAGTTGGCATACAATATTATATTAGTTTCAGGTGTAAAACGTGGTGATTAGACAATTATATAATTTGTAAAGTGATCACCTGGATAAATCTAGTATTTATCTGATGCCATATGTAGTTATAACAATATTATTGACTATATTTTTTATACTATACTTTACATCCCATAACTATTTTATAACTACCAATTTATACTCATTTCCTTTCCCTTTTTCAACCATTCCTCCAACCTCCCTTCTATCTGTACCATTAAAATATTATCTGTATCTATGAGTTTGTATCTGTTTTGCTTGTTTGTTTATTTTGTTCTTTAGATTCCCCATGTAAGTGAAATCCTATGGCATTTGTCTTTCTCTATCTGACTTACTCCACTCAGCATAATGCCTTCTAGGTCCATACATTTGTTGCAGAGCAAGATTCATTCTTTATCAATGGCTGAATAATATTCTATTGTATATATGCACCACCTCTTCTTTATTCATCCACTGATGGGCACCCAGGTTGCCTTCCTATCTTGGCTCTTGTAAATAATGCTACAATGAACATATGGATTCATATGTCCCTTCGAAGTGTTTCGGGTTTCTTTGGATAAATTCCCCAGAGTGGGATTACTGGGTCCTTCTTTGTCTCTTGTTATAGCCTTTGTTTTAAAGTCTGTTCTCCCTGGTATAAATATTGTTACCCCAGCCTTTACTTTTATTTTTAACAAATTTTTTAATGAAATATCTTTTTTCATCCAATTTGTGTTTGTCTTTTCATCTGAAGTGAGTCTCTTTTGGGCAGCATATTATGGGTGGTGTTATCTTATCCATTCGGCCACTCTAACTTTTGATTGGTGCATTTAATCAATTTACCTTTAAAGCTATTTTTAATAGATATGTAGTTACTGCCAATTTATTATTAATATTTTCATCTTTTTTTCCTTCTATTTAAAGAAGTCCTTAAATATTTCATGTAATACTGGTTTGGTGGTGATGAACTCCTTTAGCTTTTTCTTGTCTGGGAAGCTCTATTTTTCTCCTTTGATTCTAAATGATAGTTTTGCTAGTTAGTTATCTTGGTTGTAGGTCTTTACTTTTCATCACTTTGAATATTTCCTGCCAATACCTTCTGGCCTGCAAAATTTCTGTTGAGAAATCAACTGACAGTCTAATAGGAGCTCCCTTGTAGGTAACTAATGGCTTTTCTCTTGCTGCTTTTAAGATTCTCTCTTAGTCTTTAACCTTTGGCATTTTAATTATGATGTATCTTGGTGTGGGTCTGTTTGGATTTATCTTGTTTGGGACTCTCTGCATTTTCTGGGCTTGTATTTCCGATTCCTTCACCAGGTTTACTGTCATTGTTTCTTAAATAGGTTTTTAATTCCTTGCTCTCTCTCTTCTCCCTATAATGCAAATGTTGGTATGCTTGATGTTGTCCCAGAAGCCCCTTAAACTATCCTCATTAAGAATTTTTTTTTCCAGTTGCTGTTCTGATTGGGTGTTTTCTGCTACCTTATCTCCTAAATCACTGATTTTATCCTCTGCTTCATCTAATCCACTGTCGATTCCCTCTAATATATTCTTCATTTCTGTTATTGTAGTCTTTATTTCTGACTGGTTCTTTTTTTGTTTTATATCTCTTTGTTAAAGTTTTCACTGAGTGCATCTACTTTTCCTTAAGTTCATTGAGCATCCTTATAACCAGTGTTTTGAACTCGGTATCTGGTAGATTGCTGGTTTGGATTTTGTTTAGTTCTTTTTATGGAGCTTCATTCTATTTTTTCATTTGGGACACGTTTCTTTGTCTCCCCATTTCGGCTGCAACCCTGTATTTGTTTTACACTTTTTTTTTTTATGCCTATAGCACCTGGTCTTCCTAGGTGGTCTCCCAGCCAAGTACAAACCAGGCCTGACCCTGCTTAGTTTCTGAGATCAGACAAATCAGGCATGTTCAGGGTAGCATGGCCATAGATTGTATTTGTTTTTACATATTAAGTAGGGCTGCTATATCTCCCGGTCTTAGAAGAGTGGCCTTATGTAGTAGGTGTCCTGTGCAGCCCAGTAGCTCAGTCTCCCTGATCACTTGAGCTAGTTGCTCCAGGTGTGAGCCTTGTGTAGATTGTGTGTCCTCTTATTCTAGTTGAGCCTTGGTTGCTGTTTGTAGACAGGAGGGATTGGATGATTGGTTTTGAGGACTGGCCTTTGAGGGGTTGACTCAACAGAGCAGGACTCACTTTAGCAGTGCTCAGGTGTCTGTCGAGTTTGCCCTTTTGGTGTGTTGTCTGCAGAAGGATCTGTTGGTGCTCCAGCATGGTCCAAAGCTGGCCATTGGGTGTTCAGACCTTACAGCCTTCTGGGAAAAGCCCCTCCACAAGCCAAGTTAGCCGCCAGCTGTGCCCTGCCTTGAGGCCCCTGGCATGAGTCACAAAGTTATCTGCAAAAGTTACCACCTGTGCTGAGCTTGGAGGTGCCTGGGAGAGGGCAAGCCATGAACTGGGGATGGCTGCCAGCAGTGCTGGGCTTGGGGATGCTAAGCAAGAGGTATAGGGCACTCCAAAGTCAGATGCTGCTTTTTTGGGTTTTGTGAATCTTTGAGAGTTTTTAGGAAAGTTTGCGGCATCAGCCAAAATAGAACATTTATATGGAAAAACTACTGGAAGTGACTTTTGTTGGCCCATTGGCCCATAAATTGGGTAGGGCAGAGTCTCAGGGAATCACCAGGGCAAAGCAAATGTTTTTAGTTAGATTGATGGAGACTCAGATATGGCGCAGGTCTGCATTCTGTGTGAGGGGAAGGCTCAACAAAGGAGCAGAGGCTCTGCCAGCACTTCTGTCTGGTGAATGCTGGCCCTCCAGCCTTCACCCTGATGCCAGGCAATTCAGTTCCTCCTCTAGCAAGTTGCTGCCCCAGTTGCTGGAGCTCCCAGCAAGTGAGTCCATCAGTGAGTAAATCCCTACACAAACTCTTTAAGAGGGGTGCCTGGGACTTGAGCCACCCTCCATCTCTCACACAGCAACTTTTGGTTTTCACAGCCAGGAACCCTGGACTAGGGAGCCTAGTGTTGGGCTGGGATCCCTCACTCTTTAGGCGGGACCTCCCCAGCTGAGATATCCCTCTAGATTTTTAACTGCCACACATGGGTGTCAGACCATTGCTGTTCTGTGTCTCTGCCCCTCTTACCAGTCTTGACATGGCTTCTTCTGTACATCCTTAGTTGTAGGACTTCAGGTAATTCTTAATGATGGTTTTTCTGTAGTTTAGTTGTAATTCTGATGTGGTCCCAATAGGAGGCAAGCACAGAGTCTCCCTACTCCCCCATCTTGCTTTCTTCTTGAATCCTACTTTCTCCTGCTTCTTCATCTTCATCTGTCATCCTTCTCCTCAGTCGTCTTTTTTGGCTCTTCAGGCACTTTTAAAAAAATATTTCTGATATTTTTTATTTCTTCGAAATTATTGTTTATTAGGAGTGACTGAAATAAAAATATAATTGAATCCCATTATTAACATGATCATCATTTTCAGTCAGTAAATGTTGCCACTGATAAATACACAGTCAACAATCTGTCAACAATGCTCAAAATATGTTAGATAATACAACATGCCTGTTTATAGGGGGAAAAAGAGTAGTAAATAACTTACGAGAACTTCATGATTTATTGTACAAGACAAGCACAAAAGTACCACCCATGTCTCTGAGAACATTGGACCATGCACCCTTGAGAAAAGCTTTGCCTCCTTCATCATGAGTAATCTTCCTCCAGTAGTTGATCATACCTGTGTACATGATATCAGTTCCTTTGCACCCTGACTGCATCATCATGTTTAACACAAACAGTGTTAAATGGATAGGAAGTTAACCCAGCCACTGCCGTGATGGACTGTGTAATCATCCAGCTGATGAAAATGTGAGTATTCTTCGAATCTGGAAGTATTCCCTTTGCAATGTCATAGATACTGAAGTAGGCAGCTTGGTAGATGATAATACCCTGCACATACACATTAAAGCCTTGGTACAGGCCTTTATTTCCATCAGATTTGTAAATCTTAACCAGGCATTTGAATTCCCTTTCAGCTCCAGTTTTCCCGCATCAGCTGCTAGATGGGTATGAGAAAAATCAAGGATACACAAAACACAAGGAGGTAGCCTCGGCTGCACCACCTGATGCCAGATTCCCTGCGAAGTAGCCCTGGAACTGGGTTCTCTTGCATCACCCAGGAAGATCTAATTGTATTTATCTTTGAAGTCAAAGTCGAGAGCCTGGGTGGGGAAGTATCTGATAACATTGGCCAAGTTACCACATCAGAAGAACAGGGCTCCTGCTCCTTGGGGATATGAACCACACAGTCTATAATGTCCTTATATTGCTTATCAGTAGCGATTTGCTTGCTGGTGTGCTGCACCTGCAGCAGCAGATTGACCAGCTTCATGGGCACTAACGCCATCTTGGAGATGGCCGTGGCCACTCTGCCTGCCAGGAAGTCCTTGGCAAAGGACACAGCAGCACCTGTCATGCTGAAAAGGAAAAGGAGGCTGGCAACCGCGGGACTAGGCTAGGAACCAGCTAGAATTCAGAGGCTCTGGGCTCCTCAGGCACTTTTGACTCAAAAATTTTCCAACTGAATTTATCAGTTTTTGTCCACACCAGTCTTCCTCCCTGCCTTTCTTACTTTGGTAAAGAGTGTCACTACCCGACTAGTCTCTAAAACCAGAAACCTAAGCACCATCCTCAGATGTTTCCTCATTACCCACATCTACTTTAGTCACTGTGTGCCACTGAAATCTGTTGGCTTTGTTCCTGCCCATCACAGCCAACTATCAAGACTTGTGTGTCTTGAGATTGCTGGTCAAGATGACAGAGTAGGTAAATGCTTTGCTTGCATTCTCTTATGACCACATCAAAATTACAACTAAACTACAGAACAACCATCATTAAGAATCATATGAAGTCTATACAGAAGTCCTATAACTAAAGATATACAGAAGAAGCTATGTTGAGACTGGAAATGTAAAAGAAATACTGTATATTTCTGAAAATGGGCACTAGTGCTTTCTACAAGATGAGCACCTGTGATTCTGAACGTAATTCCTTGGGCTATAGAGGGCCCATGACTGGTTAAAGGACAAACAATACACAGGGTTATACAGTGCCCTGAGCATTTTTCTCCTGTCTGTGGACTAAAATTAATGAGTAAAAAAGCATTTCCTTGGCTAATATGTTATTGACTAGTTTCTCAAAGGTAAAAAAAACAAAAAGACTTGTATGTCTTCAATTTATGATACGAATAAATTATGACATGAATCCCTTTGTATTATATTTATTCATATATGTAACAATCTGGCAACACTGTTCACTGAAGTATCCCCAACATCTAGCCCAGCACCTGAGCATTCAAAAACACAGGATATGCCTTAATGTTGGTGTCATGTGTATTCTTATTGTTTAAATATACCAGCATGGAATACCACCTCCTTTGCTATCACCCTGAGGTAAACCACCATCATGTCTTGCCTGAATTACTGCAGATCTTTCTAACTAGTCTTTCTGCTACTACCCTGGGCGCCTCCTGCCCACTCTCTCCAACACCCAGTCTGCAGCCAAAGTGATCCTGCTAAACATAAGTCAAATTAAAATCCTTTAGTGGTTTCACACCTCACGTTGAGTAAAATCCACATGGCCTGCATGATCTGCTCCCCTCATCCCCACTAAGGGTGCGGACTTTGGAGCCATACTACCTGGTTTCAAATCCTGGCTCTATCATTTACCAGCTATGTGACCTAGGGCAAGGGAATTAACCTTTCTGTACTTCAGTTGCCTCATGTACAAAATAGAGATAATAGTATCTACTGAATAGGGTTGTTGCGAGAAGTAAATGAATTAATGTGGTGAAGTACCTAGAACAGTGTCTGGTACATGATGTGTACTACTTCAGATTTTGTTAAATAAACAAAAATCTCCTGTCATTATCCTCCTCGTCTGCTCCTCTCCAGCCATTCTGGCCTCCTTGTTGTTTCTCAAATGTAGTTCTGTCTCAGGATCTTTGTACTTACTGTTCCCTCTGCCTGGAACACTCTTCTCCCAGATACCCCCATAGCTTGCTCCCCATCTTCTTGTAGGTCTCTGCCTCCATGCCACTTTATCAGGGAGGGCTACTTTGACTGATCACAACCCTTTATAAAATAGCAACACTCTGTCACTCTCTGTCCCTTTACCCTTCTTTATTTTTCCTTCATAGCCCTTATCAACATTTAATATACATTTATGTGTTTATTTTCCTACTTCCCCAACAAGAATGTAAATTCCGAGAGGACAAGAACTCTGTGTGCCTTATTTACTGTTATAACCCCAGCACATAGAACAGTGTCTAGCATATAATATTTGCTCAATAGATATTTATTGAATTAATGAATAAAAGACAAAAATGAGAGAATAAAGATCATGATCTCTCTGCCAAGATAACATGGCAATAAAAATGTAAGTAATATCTGGATAAAGGTAAGAAAATTCTAACAGTATAGAAAAGAAAAAAAAAAGAGAGAAATAAAAGTCTCTTCCCCCTATATGCATCTGTTTCCCTAAAGGTAACCATAACTGTGTATTTTCAATTTCATTCACCAATAAATGTATTGGTTACTTGCTATGTG
This sequence comes from Pteropus vampyrus, assembly GCF_000151845.1. Classification (NCBI taxonomy): domain Eukaryota; kingdom Metazoa; phylum Chordata; class Mammalia; order Chiroptera; family Pteropodidae; genus Pteropus; species Pteropus vampyrus. Next base: position 1,157,123 of record NW_011889347.1, read on the forward strand.
TGCAGGAAAATGTTGGAGGTCTGAGGTGCTGAGGGCTGAAAAATGAAGAGCCTTTACCTTCTAAGATCTCACAGTCTTTCTTGGGGGAAGAATATAAAAGAGTTGTGATGTGCTGCAGAGTTCTGGAGTGGGAACCATCACTGTGGGCTGGCAAGGTCAGGAAAGGTTTCCTGCACGAGAGATGCCTTGATGGAAGTTTGGAGCTTGGGCAGGTTTCATTCAGAGTGAGGAGAGTGGCCCAGGGGTATTAGGCTCCCTTAGCAGAGCTGTCCAGGTTGAATAATGAAAGAGGTCCTCGAGGGAATGAGTAGACATGGAGCCTGGCTGAAGTTAAGGCTTCATGTTGGGGATCGGTGGGAGGAAAGGCTCTATAATAGAGGTTGGGGCAGTTATAAGAGTACTGAAAGAGCTAGGAGGCATGCAATAATGTCTCAGAACTGAATTATGACTGGAAGAGATGCATTTTATAGACACTGCAGTAGAACAATTATTAGGGCTTGGGGTTGGATAGATATCTTTAGGTGAATAATAGTGAAGACTGAAATATGACACCCCTGTTTTTGAACCAGGGAAGCTGGGAAAAATGGTGATAACATTGCTGAAATAGGGAAGTCAGGAAGGAAAGCTGTTTTTGAATGTGGTGTGGTAGTGGGAAGTGGAGAGATGGATTTGGTTAGACATGTTGTTCAGCCTTTCCCTGAATATGAGGATTGCCTTTGGCTTCCTTAACATTGCATGCAGAACACGGAACTGAGCCCTGCATCCAGTGGGTACTAAATGAATGTTATTGGTGATCACTAATAGTCACCTTAGATGGCAAACCCTAGTCCTGCTCTCAGACGTTAGGTTCAAGGGGTCTTCTGGATTCCCACCTCCTTTCCACTCAGCCTTATGTAAGTCTCTAGGCCTCATCTTACCTACCAATTTCTAACAATTGCAAGCACATCCATTGAGATGTCCCAAATTGGGATAGTTTTCAGCTCTCCTAGCTTCAGAAAATCTCTGTTGAACCCACCAGCTGCACAGTAGTAGTCTTATTATATTCTCCTCAACCTAAATTGTCCTTCCTTTTGATTGGTCTTACTCTCCTCTTTTGCTTCAGCTTCCTTTTGAACTCTGATGATCAAAGCCCAGGTGTAGCCTCAATTCTGTCATTTCACGATGGCCTGAAAAATCCAACCAGATGATGCTGCATGTTAGTTTACCACTTTGCAGTGGCTACTTCTATCCTACAACTAAGCAACCTAAGATTCCTAGGAATAGATAAAATCCATATGCAATCTGTCACTGTTTAGTTTTCATTGCCAAGATAATTCTACAAAGTTAATGAATAGCTGGGTTAGAGTAGGGGAAGGGCAGAGAATGAATGAAAAGAAACTGTCATTGGTGAGCAGCAGCCTCTGTTCTGCTTCTTGGCAGGACATTGGGTACATGATGAGCCCTTGAAGGTGCAGTTGTCATCATCACCATTGTCATTTATAAAAGGGCCTAAAGCTAAGCCTACACAGAGAACTACAAAGCTCTGGACCTTCACTTTTAGACCATGCATGGGCTGAGACTAGGTCTTGATGTGGACACATGCAAGATGGATTCAAATCTTCAAAATGACTTAAATCATACATTATATGCCACCATTTCTTCTACGGGTTCCTGATTATTTCCGGAGTGATATCTATCAAGCAACTATGTCTTGTCTCCTCGAGGATATTAGCTCCTCGAGGGCAGAGAACCCAACCTTACACTCCTGTCTACAGACTTGCTGTACAGGACAAATATAGATGCTCGGTAAGGACTGATCAAATCAACCAGATCTGTTGTGTAGAGGCAGAGTACCTTTCAAGCTAATTAACTCCTTTGAATCTCAGTTTCTTCCTCTATAAAATGGGGATGATAATTATAGACTTTACTGGTTGGTTGTGAGGGTGCAGGGGCAATACATGCAAATTGCTTAGCACATAACCTAGCATGATCTGCTCAATTGCTAGGTATTAATTTAACAATATTAATTACTGCCTCTTGCTTAGGTAGGAGGGAAGCTATGGAAAAGGGTGAGTGTAGAAGCTCTCACACAAATCTGGGTACTCATATCTATAGAGGCCGAATGTTCAGTTGTCTATGCATTCAAATTTGAGGGGAAAAAAAAGGATTTACCCTCTCACACATGTTCTTCACTTTTCTGCTGTAGGTCCTGAACACGGATGCTTTGATGGGTGTGTGCGTGAGCGAGTGGCTGGGAGTGAAAGTCCGAGTGAGTATCTGCACTCGGAGAGAAGGCTGAGACTTAAGTCGCCATATCAGGCCCGCGTTTCGGTCTTCATTTAGCAAACATTTATAGCTAACCCAATCAATGCCAGGCGTCGTCTAGGAGCTGGGGGTCTTGTAGTAGACCAGGCTCGCACCGTTGCCCCATTCCACAGAGTGGAAGCAAAGGTACCAGAGAAAATTCTCCGTAAGAGACAACCATACTAAAGAATAAAGCCGCCACCGGAGCTAGTGCGTAGACATTGTGCGCCCGCACAGCCTGAGCTCCGCGGAAGCCAATGGGCGCGCGACCCCGGGGACGCGCATGCGCAGTGCAGCCTCGCCCGGAAGTCGATCCCTCGGTGCTGAGCGCAAACTCGCAGGGATGAAGTAAGGCCTCAGCTTCTTTCCCGGGAGTGGGGGGGTTGAAGGCGGACCTCAGGGATGACCCGCTAGGGCTGGGGTGGTAGAGCGCTTACCACGCTGAGGGGCGGCTCGGAGACTAGAAAACTAGTCCCGTAGTTTTGATCTCCCTTACGCGAGACCAGGCCTCACTTAACCGCTTTTCCGTCCCCTGTGCAGCCCTTTAACTAAAGTGAAGCTGATCAATGAGCTGAATGAGCGTGAGGTCCAGCTTGGGGTAGCGGATAAGGTGTCCTGGCACTCTGAGTACAAAGACAGCGCCTGGATCTTCCTGGGTGAGGTCCACGTCTTTCTTCCGTCCTTCTCCCGCTGTGCTCTTTCTCTCCTGGCCTGCTTCTTAACATTTCAGCGCTTCCACCCCTCATTCTTCCCAGCATTCATCACCCACTTTTGATTCTTTCTGCTGTCTGCCCATAAATCTGTTTTCCATATTTCTTTTCTCACCGATGTCTAGTTTGCTCTCTCTGCCACATCAGTGTTCTGGTAGTTACTGTCTGCCATTCACTGTACTAAGAGTCTTGCTACTTTGTTTCTCAGACCATTATTATTATTTTATAATTAAAAGTGCTTTTTCTTTCAATCACAGTTGGCATACAATATATGAGTTTAAGGTGCACAACATAGTGATTAGGCATTCATATAACTTAGGAAGAGGACACCTGGGTAAGTCTAGTACCCATGTGACACCGTACATAGTTATTACAATATCGTTAACTATATTCCCTGTGCTGTACTTTACATCCATGTGACTGTTTTTATAACCGGCAATTTATACGTCTTAATCCCTTCCCCTTTTTCACTCATCCCCTTAACCCCCTCTCATGTGGCAACCATCAAAATGTTCTCTGTATGTATGAGTTAGTTTCTGTTTTGTTTGTCCATTTATTTTGTTTTTTAGATGCCACATATAAGCGAAATTATATAGTATTTGTCTTTCTCTGTCTCAGACCATTATCATCATTCCCCTGACCCCCATTACGCAGCTGAGAAAACTGAGGCACTGAGAAGTTAATGAACTTATTAAGGTCACATAGCTTGTAAGTGGAACAGCCAGAACTATGGGTTTCTAGAACTCATGGTCTTAGCCACTATCCCATATTACTGCTAATTCCTCCCCAGCCCAATCTCCTTCCTTCAGAATTCATTTTTTCTCATCTGATTAGCTGCTGCCTTCTGTCCATGGCCATATTACTATCTCTATATTCACTGTGATACATCCAGTAATTTGACAATTAGTTCAAAGAGGCTATTGCACCAGACATGGTGCTGAGCACTTTATGTTGTCATTTTATTTAATTCTTATAACAATTCTGTGAGGTAAGTAATAATACCCCATTTTACAGATGAGGAAGGAAACATTTGCAGGGGAATTTATTTCCAATAAATGCTTAACAGTTGTCTTTATTGTCCTTAGTCTGTGTGAGGCAGGGTTAATATTTGCATATTTAAAGTGATTTTGGATCTTAGCTGTAAATTTGTGAGTAAAGAGCAGATGAGTTGAAAATATGTTTGTGGAAGCAAAGTTTTGTGCTGGAAATGATCTGCTTTGTCCATAAGAGTTTAGATAGGAGGGGGATTAGTGTGGTTAGTGGTGACCTCGACCTTTCCACTCACAGTTAGTACTCTTTTTACTGTACTATTGCTTTACTGTATATATACTTCTGTTACTGCATCAGGCTGTGTGTGAGTTCTCTGAGGGCGGGCCCCGTGGCTTACTCTTTGCACCTTCCAGTGCCTGGCATTTAATAGACAGTTGGTAAATGTTTGTTGAACTGAAATGTGATATTTTCTTCTAGGTGGGCTTCCTTATGAACTGACTGAAGGGGACATCATTTGTGTGTTCTCACAGTAAGTCCTCTTTCATTTCCTGCCTTCTGGGTCATCAGAGTAGTTTGCTTCCATAATGCATTTTGTGGCATCACAAAAGCCATTTTATTTTAGGCTGACTGGCCTGCCTTCATGAGGAGAGCTGGAGCTCCTGTTCTAGTCTAGGTCATGGTTCTAGAACTCTCCCAATGTGAAAAATCCAAGAACTTGGATGATTTAAGAGGCTGTCTTGGGCATTCTGGTCTATTTTTACTGCTTTTTCACTGGGTCTTGTTCAGTGTGGGCCTATTCTGGAACAGACTGGAACTCCCAGGAAGACCTATGTTGGCCTATCTCCTCAGGCTCCAGAAACTAGGGATAACTCATAGGACCCTTCTGGGCCCACACTTCTGTGGCCTTATAGACTTAGGGCAAAGCACAGAGGAACTGGTGAAAAAAGTAAAAGGTTTAGGTAGTAGTTTGCTTTTTTTGCTTCTAGATAGTATAAGGTTGATGAGCAGAGCCAATCTCTTTACTCAGATGGTGAGACTCACAGGCTGATGAGGAACAAGGATGAATAGGAGAACTTTATATTTTTCATTCTATAAGATGATAGTAGCAGCACTGGGTGGGAGAGGGTTTGGGCAGCTCACAGTGGTAGTGGCAGCTGGTGGGAGAGGGGCTGGGCACAACCAGAGAGCTACACAGAGTGATTAGACATTCCATAGGGCCAGAGGACTTTGGCAGCACCACAGGAGCAGAGGGCCATGGCTTCTGGGTTGTGTAGCCCTCAGGGACAGAGGACTGTTGCAGAAAAGTTGGACAGCATGTATAGGCAGAGGACCATGGGAATCGGGCTTTAGCAAGTAAAACAGCACACCTTGGCAGAGGCAATGCCATGGCAGGGGGTGGTTGGGGTCATCCCATAGGCAGAGGGCCCTGGCAGAGTGGTTGGGCAGCATATAGGGCAGAAGGCTATGGGAAAGAAATTGGGCAATGCATAAGAGAGGGCCATAGTAGAGGGCCTGGGTAGCCCACACAGTCAGAGGGCCCTGGCAGGGACGGAGGCTGCATCCTCCAACTTTTGGGCTTCCAGAAGTTCACAGCAGGTGCAGCTTATAATTTTCACCCCTACAAGGTACTCTGCCTGCTCCAGCCTTACATCTAGGAGCTGTTTTTGTCTTAATTAGCATTGAGTGATGATCAGCTGGTATGTGTGTTTATTCTAATTCTCTATTATGGCTACCCATATTGCTCTACATGAAGCTACTGATAATTGACTTTTATTTTCTGATTATCAAAGTACTGTATAGTTATTATAGAATATTTGGCGAAAAAAGATATAAAAAAGAAAATAGAGTGTACTTAAAGGAGAAACTAACAATTTTGTGTATTTCTTTATCATAAAAATGTTGAGCATTATTTCCAGTATTTTGCTGTTACAAATTAGACTGCAGTGTACATTGCAATCTCTACATCTTTGTATGCATTCTTGATGGTTTCCTTGGTAAAATTACTGGATCAATATGTTAGCATTTTAAAGATGTTTTATTGCCAAATTACTCTCTGAAAAGGTTGTATCAATTTCAGCTCTCATTGGAGTGCACATTTTTCTGAATCCTAATTGGCAGTGGTTATGTTAAAAAATATTTGCCTATGCTTCTCATTATTATTTTACACTGCATTTATTTCATCATCAATGAAGTGAAACATCTTTTCATAGATTTATAGGCCATTATTATTTCTTTTTCATTGTCAATTGTCTACCCTTGGCTATTTTTTTCTATCGGTGTGTTCCTCATTTTCTTATTGATTTTACAAGAGCCCTCATGTAGTAAGGATATTAACACTTTGTTATAACACTTTGCCATGTATTGCATTACTATGGACTTTTTTTTATTTGATATGTTATACTACATGGTAATCATTATTTCTTTTTTTAATTTTGTTTTTTAAAAAATTATTATATATTTTTTATTATGGTGACATTGGTTAACGAAATCCAGTAAGTTTCAAGTGTACAATTCAATAATAAAGTGTATATATATTGCATTGTGTGTTCATCACTCATAGTTAGATTTCTTTATCACCACGTATTTGACAGTTTTTACCCAATCTACTTCCCACCACCCTCCCCGCTCCATCCTCTGGTAACCACTAGTTTATTGTCCATGTCCGTGAGTCTGTTTGTTTGTCATGTTCATTTGTTGCTTTTAGGTTTCTATCCCACATATAAGTGATATCTTGTGGTTTTGAACTTTTTCCGTCTGGCTTATTTCACTTAGCATGATTATCTCGAGGTCCATCCATGTTGTCGCAAATGGCAGTATTTCATCTCTTCTTATGGCTGAGTAATATTCCATTGTATATATGCACCACAGCTTCTTTAGCCAATAATCTATCATAGGACACTTCAATTGCTTCTATGTCCTGGCCACTGTGAATAATGTTGCTATGAACATCGGTGTGCAAATATTTTTTCAGGTATGGGTTTTCAGGTCTTTGGGGTAAATACCCAGTAGAGGGATTGCTGGTTCATATGGTAGATCAAGTCTTAGTTTTTGGAGGAAAGTCCATACTGTTTTCCATAGTGGCTGTACCAATTTGCAGTTGCAGTTCCACCAGCAGTGTATAAGGGTTCCTGTTTCTCCACATCTTCTCCAACATTTATTATTACTTGTCCTGTTGATAACAGTTATTCTAACAGGTGTGAGATGGTTTCTCATTGTGGTTTGGATTTGCATTTGCCTACTAGCTAGTGATGTGGAGCATCCTTTAGTATGTTTGTTGACCATTTGTATATCTCCTTGGGAGAAGTGTCTGTTCAGGTCCTCTGCCCATTTTTTAATTGGATTGTTTGCTTTTTTGCTGTTATTGAGTTGTATGAGTTCTTTGTATGTTTTGGATATTAGACCCTTATCAGAGGCATTGCTCGTCAAATACATTTTCCCATTCTGATGGTTGTCTCTTTAACTCGTTGATGGTTTCTTTTGCTGAGGAGAAGATTTTAGTTTGATGTAGTCCCATTCATTTATTTTTGCCTTTACTTCCCTTGCCTTTGAGGTCAAATTCATAAAATCCTCTTTAAGTCCATGTTTAGTTCCTATGTTTTCTTCTATGCAATGTATTGTTTCAGGTCTTATATTCAGATCCTTAATCCATTTTGAGTTAATTTTGGTGTGTGGTGAAAGACAATAGTCTAGTTTCATTCTTTTGCAGGTGGCTTTCCAGTTTTCCCAACACCATTTATTGAAGAGGCTTTCCTTTCTCCACTGTATATTTTTGGCTTTTTTGCCGAAAATTATTTGCCCATATAAATGTGGGTTTACTTCTGGACTCTAGATTCTGTTCCGCTGGTCCGTATGTCTGTTTTTCTGTCAATACCATGTCATTTTGATTATTGTCACTTCGTAGTATAATTTGAAGTTGGGTAGAGTGATGCCTCTAAACTTGTTCTTTTTTCTCAGGATGGCTTTGGCAATTCAAAGTCTTTTGTGCTTTCATAAAAATCTCTTGATTTTTTGTTTTATTTCTTTAAAAAAAGCTTATGGGATTTTGATGAGGATTGCATTAAATCTGTATAATGCTTTAGGTAATAAATTCATTTAAACTATGTTGATTTTTCCAATCCAAGAACACGGAATATCTTTCCATTTCTTTGTATCTTCTTCAACTTCCTTTAATAGAGTCTTATAGTTTTTATTATACAGGTTCTTCACATGTTTTGTTAGCTTTATTCCTAGGTATTTTATTCTTTTTGTTATAATTACAAAAGGAATTATTTTTTCTACTTCTTTCTCCGACACTTAATTATTAGAGTATAGGAATGCTATGGATTTTTTTTTTTATGCTATGGATTTTTGAACATTGATTTTGTATCCAGAAACTTTACTGTATTTGTTTACTGTTTCTAGTAGTGTTCTTGTGGAGTCTTTAGGGTTTTCTATATAGAGAATCATGTCATATGCAAATAGTGAAAGTTTGACTTCTTCGTTACCTATTTGGATGCATTTTATATCTTTCTCTTGACTGACTGCACTCACTAGGACCTCCAATGTTATACTGAATAACAGTGTTGTTAGTGGACAGCCTCGTCTTGTTCCTAGTCTTACAGGGAAGGTTTTTAGCTTTTCACTATTAAGTATAATGTTGGCTGAGGGTTTGTCATGTATTGCCTTTATTATGTCAAGGTGCTTTCTTTCTATATCGATTTTGTTAACTGTTTCGATCATAAATGAATGTTCTATCTTATCAAAGACTTTCTCTGCATCGTTTGATATGATTCTTATTTTTTAATTTGTTTATGTGGTGTATCACAGTAATCGATTTTTGTATATTGAACCATCCCTGTGCCCCTGGAATGAAGCTCACTTGTTCATGGTGTATAATCTTTTTAATATGTTGGCGGATTTGGTTCACTAGTATCTTATTTAGGATTTTTGCATCTGTGTTCATTAGAGATCTCGGTCAATAGTTTTCTTTTTATGTGTTGTCTTTACCAGGATTTGGTATTAGGGTAATATTGGCCTCAGAAAATGAGTTAGGAACTATTGTCTCCTCTTCGATTTTTTGTTAGAGTTTGTGGAGAATAGGTATTAAATCTTCTTTGAATGTTAGTAGAATTCACTGGTCAAGCCATCTGGTCCTGGAATTTTACTTTTTGGTAGGTTTTTGATGATTGTTTCAATTTCCATACTGCTGATTGGTCTATTTAGATTTTCCAGTTCTTGATTCAGTCTAGGAAGGTTGTATATCTCTAAGTATTGGTCCATTTCTTCTAGGTTATTAAATTTTGTGTTATATACTTTTTCATAGCATTCTTGTATGATCCTTTGTATTTCTGCAGTGTCTGTTGTATTTTTTCTTCTTTCAACCCTATTTTTGTTTATTTGTGTCCTTTTTTGTTTCTTAGTCTTTCCAGGGGTTTGTCAATTTTATTATCCTTTTCAAAGAGCCAGCTCTTTGTGACATTTAATTTTTGTTTTTGTTTTGTTGTTGTTGTTGTTTTTAACTTCATTTAATTCTGCTCTAATTTTGATTATTTCTTTACTTCTGCTGATTTTAGGCTTCATTTGTTCTTCCTTTTCTATTTTTTTAAGATGAAGCGTTAGGTTGTTTATTTGGGTTTGTTCTTATTTTCTGAGATAGGCCTGTAATTTTGTGAACTTTCCTCTTATTACTGCTTTTGCTGTGTTCCAAAGTTTTGATATGTTGCACTGTCATTTTCATTTGTTTCCATGTATCGCTTGATCTCTCTTTTTATTTCTTCTCTTACCCAGTCATTCTTCAGTAGCATGTTGTTTAATCTTTATGTATTTTTGGTTCTTCCGGCATTCTTTTTACAGTTGATCTGTAGTTTCAAAGCATTATGATCAGAGAATATGGTTGGTATGATTTCAACCCTCATATATTTGTTGAGGCTATCTCTGTGTCCCAGTATGTGGTCGATCCTTGAGAATGTTCCATGTGCACTAGAGAAGAAATATAACCAGCTGTTTTGGGATGAAAGGCTCTGTGAATGTCAATTATGTCCAGGTTTTCTAATATGTCATTTATGGATGGTATTTCTTTATTGATTTTCTGTTTGGATGATCTGTCCATGTCTGACAATGGAGTGTTTAGCTCCTCTACTACTATAGTGTTTTGGCCTGTTTCTCCCTTTAGTTCTGTTAGTAATTGCTTTACATATTTTGGGGCTCCCTGATTGGATATTAGATACAAATACATGTTATGTCTTCTTGGTGTATGATTCCTGATATCATTATGAAGTGTCCCTCAATATCGTTCTTTACCTTTTTATTTTGAAGTCTGTTTCGTCCAATATTAGTACCACTACTCCTGCTTTTTTTGTGAATGCCATTTGCTTGAAATATCATTTTCTACCCTTTCACTTTGAGTCTGTTTCTGTCTTTGGAACTGAGATGTGTGTCCTGGAGGCAGCATATGGTTGGGTTTTGCTTTTTGATCCAATCTGCAACTCTGTGCCTTTTTATTGGTAATTTTGGTCTGTTTACATTTAGGGTGATTATTGAAATATGAGGTTTTCCTATAACCATTTTATCTTTTGCTTTCTGGTACCTCGATGTTTCCATTGCTTCCTTGTCCTTATGTGTCTGTTTTTTGTATTTTTGTTGAGTTTAATGGGTTTTCCCTCTGGTCCTTTTTGTTTTATGTTATATACTTCAGTTCTGAGTCTTTGGCGTGTGGTTGCCATTATGAATATGTAAAGGATAGTTATATATACAGTTATCCATTTTCTTCTGTGCGTGCCTTATCTCCATTCACCTTTGTGAATTTGGATCTTTGAATCCTCACCTTTTCAGTCATTGTTGTCTCAGTTTGTCCCTATGTATGCTAAATGTTCATTACTATCTTGCTATAGCAAACCTCTTATTGTTTAAGCTTATAATGCCCTGTTCTTAGTAAGGGTTGCACTCCTCTGCTTCTATCTGCATGCTAATCACCTTACTCCTAGTTATGTATTTTTTTTTTGTCATTTTGTTTTAGGTGAGCTGTAGTGCAGACCTCGTAGTAGAGAATTCCCTCAATTTTTGTATGTTTGGAAAGGTCTTTATTTCTCCTTCATATCTAAAGGAGAGCTTTGTTGGATACATTATTCTTGGCTGGTAATTCTTCTCATTTAATAGTTTGAATATTTGATTCCACTCCTTTCTGGCTTGTATAGTTTGTGCTGAGACGTCCGACTGTAATTTAATGGGTTTTCCTTTATAAGGTACCGTTTTCTTTTCCCTGGCTGCCCTGAGAATTCTTTTTTGTCATTGATTTTTGATAATTTTAATACATTGTGTCTTGGCGAAGACCTTTTTGGGTTGTGATAATTGCATGTTCTGTTGATCTCTTGAACTGCAAGCTCTAGCTCATACCATAGATTTGAGAAATTCTTGTCAACTATTTGTCTCAAAATGCTTTCTAATCCCGGCTCGTTTTCTTCCCCTTCGTGAATGCCTATTATTCTTATGTTTCCTTTCCTGATGGTAGCAGCTGATTCTTGTATTTCTCTTTCATTATTTTTCATCTTTCAAGTTCTCTCTTCTTCTTTCTCATTTATTTCTAGATCTGTCTTCGATATCACTGATCCTTTCCTCCATTTGGTCGACTCTATTTCCCAAGCTTGCTATTTCTTTTTTCATCTCTTTTAGTATGTTTTTCATCTCTAGAACTTCTCTTGTTATTTTTGAGGGTTTCAATCCTCTTGCTAAAGAACTCATTCCGCTCATCTAGTTGCTTTTTCAATTCCTGAAATTGTCGATATGACTTGTTTCTGATCTCATTGAGTTTTTCAGAAGTACTATTTCTGAATTCTCTGTCATTTAAGTCCCATATTTCTATGTCTGTAAGTTTATTTTCTGGAGATTTTTCTCCTTTTGAGATGCCTTGTCACCTTCATTGTTCATGGTGTTTAAAGGACTGTTTCTCCATCTGGACAATAATAGAAGTGTATTCTGCTTTTTTTTTAGAAATAAGATTTATTATATTAAGGTCTCTCTTTAGCCTGTTGTAAAAAAGGCCTTTTTCCTTTGGTTTCCGATAGGTGGCATCTAAGCCTCTTGGATCCCTGCTATATATAAAGCCTTAATAATGCCTTTCTTTTCTTATAGATGTTTAATCATGCTTTGTACTCACAGTCTCAGACCCTGTCAGTGTTAACGATAGTTTCGGTAGTGTTCGTTCAGATTCCCCTGGGGTTCCGTGGTGTCCGGTCTCGGAGGATATGGGGGAGGGGCCCTCTGGGTTGGGGTATGGGTGCTGCGGCTCATCCTCGGTTTTGCAACCATGGCTGGATAAAATCAACTGTTGTTTCTCTGCCATTCCTCTTCTCACTTTCTGCCTTGATGACTGGGCCCTGTCGTCGGCTGCATGGAGGTCACAGCTCTTTCAGGCAAGGCTGTTCAGGAAACTGGTCGCACCTTCTCCCCTCCCCCCGCTCCTACAGGGAGCTCCAGTGGCTGCAAGAGGCAGCTTCTTTATTTCTCCCAGCCCAGCGCCTGAAACCTGGGGTTTTCACCTGTGGTAGCTCTTATGCAAAGATCCCATGCTCAGACGTGCTGGTGTGCTGTTTGGGTGTTTTTTGTTGAGTTTTAGATGTTCGGCTTATTGTTGTTTCAAGGGGAGAAATCTGGGATGTCTCTTCACTCTGCGATATTTCTCCAAACTCACTCTATTTTTTTTTTAAAGAATTTAATTAAAATATAGCTACCAGAGACTGGGCAAAATGGTTTAGATGATACAGGCTTTGTTTATCTCCTGTTATGACTACATCAAAGTTGTGACAGAAATATGGAGCAAACAGCAAGTAGAGTCGCCTGGGATCTAGATGAACAGAAGCCCTACAACTTGGGATAGAAATAAGAAATCACCCTGCAATGGTAGGTGTGAGTACAGACATGAAGTTGCCCGGTCCACGCAGCTGAGTGAGACAGAAGCTATGGCAGCTGCAGACGCCTCTTAAAGGGTTGTGTTCATGAGCAGACTTTTGTGGTGAGGGACTTGCTTGCTGTGAGCACAAGTGCGGGGCAGACTGCTCAGTGGGTACTAGGGTCTTACAGGGGGGACACTGAATTATCAGAGTGAGGACCGGAGGCAAGGCTTTCTCCTGGGCAACAGTGCTGTGGTATCCATCGTTCCTCTGTTGAGTCCTCCCCACTCCCAGTTTGTGAACGCAGTATTGCCATAGCTGAGATGTCATCAGATTGGATAACAGAGGTCGCTCCGTCCAGAGGATTCCCTGAATCTCCACCTCCCCTACCTCGCAGCCCTACTCAAGCACATCCAGTTGTGTCTTTGGCCAGTCCTGTGACCCTTGCTGAGCAGCTGCAAGACTCACACTAGTGGCAGCTAATCTCGGTTTCTGGCATGGCTTCTGGAGGCAACTGTAAGCATAGCATCTGAGAATTGCTTGCTGAATCTTAACAGGTGGCCCAGAGGGACACAGGCTGGGGCTAAACTTGGCCTGCAACTGAACCGCTCTCAGAATTGTGCCTGTGGACACCTACTGTGCAAAGCCAAACTAATAAGACCAGAAGACTTAGGAGCTTTGCTTAGTACATAGAAACAGACACAGAAAGGCAGTCAAAATGGAAACAAAGACGCAGAACTCATATAAGAGAACAGAACAGAGCTTCACGAAAAATGCTGTCAAGCAATCTAACAGATGTAAAGTTCAAACACTGGTTTTAAGGATGCTCAATGAACTTAGGGGAAGGGTAGATGAATGCAGTGAGAATGTTAACGAAGAGATATAAAACAAAAGTGGAAATGGAAATTATAAAAGAGAACCAGTCAGAAATGAAGAATATATTATCTGAGATGAAGAATTTTTTGGAGTGAATCAAAAGAGTGGATGAAGAAGAGGATCAAACCACTGATATACAGGATGGGGAAGCCAAGGACATCCAATCAGAATGGCAAGAAAAAAGAAGCCAAGAATATGATAATAACTTAAGGAGCCTATGGGACACTATTAAATGTAAAAATATCCATATCATAGGGGTACCTGAAGGAGAAGAGGGAGAACAAGAATTTGAAAACCTATTTGAAGAAATAATGATGGAAAACTTCCTAACCTGGTGAAGAAAATAGACATACAACCCAAGATGCTCAGCGAGTCCCATAAAAGATGAACTTAAAGAGGTCCACACTAATACACATCATGATTAAAATGCCAGAATTTAAACACAAAGAGAGAATCTTAAAAGCAAGAGAAAAGCAGTTAGTTACCTACAAGGGAACACCCATAAGACTTGCAGTAGATTTCTCAAAAGAAACTATGCAGGACAGAAGGGCTTGGCACAAAATATTAGATGTGATGAAAACCCAGGATCTACAACCAAGAATACTTTATCCAACAAAGCTATTGTTTAGTGTCAAAGGACTGATAAAGAGCTTTCCAGACAAAAATAAGTTAAAGTAATTTATCAACACCATGTCAGTATTACAGGAAATATTGTAGGGACTTCTTTAAGGAAAAAAAGTATCAAAATCATGAATAAAGAATGGTAATAACTGTGTTCCTATCAACAATGACCTCAAATGGAAAAGAATTAAGTGCTCCAACCAAAATATAGGGTGGATGAATGGATAAGAAAACAGACCCCTACATATGTTGCCTATAAGAGACTCACTTCAGATTAAAAGACACACACAGACTAACAGGAAGGGGATGGAAAATGATATTGACTTGATGGACCTAGAGGGTATTATGCTGAACGAAATCAGACAGAGAAAGACAAATAGCACATGATTTCACGTACAGGTGGAGTCTAAACAAAATCAACAACAACAAACAGAAACAAACTCATGGATACAGAGAATACTTTGAGGGCTGCTAGATGGGAGGGGGTTTGGGGAATGGTGAAAAAGAGTAAAGGGATTAAGTAAAAATGGATAGTTACAAAATAGACATGGAGATATAAAGTGTAGCATAAAACCAATAGTCAATAATGTTGTAAAAAATATGTAAGGGGGAATAGGAGTACCGGATTTAATGGGGTGATCACTTTGTGAGTTATATAGATCTCTAATCACTATGCCATACAACTGAAACTAATATATTATTGTATGCCAACTATTATTGAAGAAAAACTCATTGAATTGTACAATGTAATTATGAGCAACTAATTGTCTATTATATTTCAATAAAGCCAGAAAAAAATATAGCTAACATACAATATTGTACTTGTTTTAGGAGTACACCATAGTTATTAACATTTATATACCTAAAGAAATAATCAATATGATAAGTCCAGCAACCATCTGACACTGTACAATGCTATCACATTAGTACTGACCATATTCCTTATGCTGTACATCATATCCCCATGCTTTTATCTTCATTAATGCTCATCTGCTTTCCTTAGATTTGCTTTCTTTTACATAATTTTTCTTTTATTAACAGTAAAATTCTTTAAGGTTACAGATATTTCTGAGTATGGTTTTAGCAACATTCCATAAGTTTTGGTATATATTCTCATTTTTGTAATTTTCTAAATAGTCTGCCATTGACTTTTTATTTTGTTTCATTTTCTCTTTCATTCAGTTGTTAGCTAGGAGAGTAGGTTTCAAGTTCTACTTAGCAGGGTGTTTTTCGTTTAAAGTATTATTTACAGCTTTGTAACATTATGATTGGGGAACATGGTCTGTTCTGTGTTTGGAAGTTATAGAAGTTTACTTTGAGACCTATTCTATAGTTAATTTTAATACATGTTTTATAGATTCTTAAGAAATTGTCAAAGTGGTGTGTTAAAATCTCATAACTTTCACTATTTGATTTTCTTTGTAATTATAATAGTTTTTTAATTACATTTTTGATTCGTTAATTTATGCATAAAGTTTCATGACTTATATACCTTTGTTATATATTAGGACCTTTTTTGAGGGCCCTTGAATTCATCTTTGAGCTTAATATTACCACCAATTGTTTAATTGGGTATTCCCGATACTATTTATTTTTAACCTTTCTCTTTCATCTTGTTCTTGATGTGTCTCCTGTACATACTATATTATTTGAATTTTGTTTTGTCATCCAGTCTAAAAGTTTTTTGCATTTTAAATTAATAGTTTCTTTACTTTTTTTATAAAATAAATAGATATGGGGAGATTGTTAACATTAATCTGGTGCGGGACAAGAAGACTGGAAAATCCAAAGGATTCTGTTTTCTCTGCTATGAAGACCAGAGGAGCACAATTTTGGCTGTTGACAATTTTAATGGGATCAAGGTGAGCATGTTTACTAAGCAGAATTTGGCTGGACTCTTACTATGTAGAGGTTTGGTTTAATTTTCCACCTGATATCCACAGGCTCAAGGATAGTACTGGTCAGCTGGGCATGTTTTGAGAGTTGTAGAGGTGTGGGGACATACTGACCAGCAAATGATCTCAGGAAATAATTTAATTGGCTCATAACCCTACCATCTTATTCTTTTTCCCCATCTCTTAACAACTATTTCTTCAGGAGCATAGCTACCATGTTCCCCTATTCCCCACAGGCCTCTATTTCTCATCTTTTCTTCCTCACACTCCACTCTCATCTCTGGTGTATTGGAAAACAAAGACAGTAGCAAACACTGCTTTTCCATGCTGTCCTATGTCAGGATTTGGAGCTCTGTCTTTGCTTCATGACCTGGGACATAGCTGTGTATGTCTGTCATATGTCTCCACTGACTTAACAATACTTGGTCCTGGAGATTCTCTAGTTAAAAGTTGATGACAGATTCTACAAAACTAACTCATTCTGAAGTTTTCTCTCCTCTGTTCCCTCTTGTGTCCACCCTCGTAAGTGAGACATTGGGCTGAGAAGAGGGAATGGGGCAAGTCAGGCTTATCTATGCTCCACGTGGTCCCTGCACTCATTTAGGAAAAGCACTGCAGTTGAATGAGCATTGTCACAGGTTGGGGGTGGGGTGACTCTTGACTTGGAAAGTTTGTCACTGATCGTATCAGTATGGAACAGTTGGAGATTATAGGACAGAGTGGAACAAGGTTCTAGGCTTGATTTTTAAGAGAACCAACAGTCAAATGGAGTTACCATAAAAAGAAAGTTTTCAAAGATGTTTTGAAATGGGGAATGATGACAGAAGCTGCTTAGGCTTAAAGGTAAGAATAAAAATCTACTCTTGTGTTAGAACTATAAAAGCCACACTTCAGATTTCAGATGGTTTTGCTTATAGAATAAGTCTGTATTTGCCTGAATTTTTTTTTTTTTTGTTTTAAGTAGGGGGTTAATTGTTGTTGCTCACTTGGAGAGTTGACTCCCAGTGAAAGTATCAGTATGAGCCAGTCGTTCCCATAGGGTGTTGGTGAAACATGGTGTGAGGGCTTAAGAAAAAAAGATAGTGGTCTTTTCCTAACTGTTCAAAATAACCAGGTGATTGAATATAGCTAGGAAAAAATCAAAGAACAAAACAAAACAAGAGAGTTGTTTCTAGATTCTTTCCCTCATTTCAAGTTTTGGTCTGCCTTGACCTCATCCTAATTGCTGTGTCAAGGAAGCAGTTGTAGCACTGAGCTCAATTTCAGGAATTCCTTCTAGCTGCCAGGCTTTCCCACGGTATATTTCACTGTAAATTAATTTTACATATTGAGGGTAACTCACTGTTGTGCATCTAAATCATCACAGTTTTTTCTGCTGCTTGTCAGCAGAACTTCCCAGCCTTTTTCACTCTGTGGCACATGTAGAACATGAAGATATTTGTATGGCACACTGGTATACACTGAGGAGGCTGCCTGGTACAACTTCCCCAGGAGCTCCAGCTGCCCCAGGCCTCACCTGGTTGCCTCCAGGGCTGAGTGAATTAATATGTAGTTATATGTGCTGTGACACACCAGTTGGGCAGGTCTGTTTTAGAGATTTTCCTAGAAATAGATTTAGCAGGAGGGTAATAGATGGAGTTCAAACCATGGCTCTCTGCAGCTGGGTTCAAATAATTTGATGGGAAGGCTGTCTTTGCTGAAGCATTGCCTATCTGTCTTAGATCAAAGGAAGAACTATTCGAGTGGATCATGTATCAAATTATCGGGCTCCTAAGGATTCAGAAGAAATGGATGATGTGACCAGAGAGCTCCAGGATGAGGGCTGCGGGGCTCATACTACCTTACCAAATTCATCTGAGGGCTCTGAAGATGACAAACCCACCAAAAAACACAAAAAAGGTATAAAGCATTAAGACCCAAGAGAAGATTCTGGGTAATGTTAGTGTTTGATCTTCCTTGCATTCACTGAGTTGATAATCAGTTCTTAAGTGTGGAGGGGGTGAGGAGTGGGGAACCTCACTTTAAATGGGGAAGGGGAGGTATCAGTGGAAAGGCTAAAAAAAAGAAAGGCTAATATGAGTTGAATTGTGTCCCCCAAAATTCATATGTTGAAGCTTTAACTTTCAGTACCTCAGAAAGTGACTGTATTTGGATGTAGGGTCTTTAAAGAGGTAATTAAGGGTGAAAATTGCCTTATACAGCAACTTGACATGTCAAGGGTCACAGATCCAACTTGGCTTCTCAGAGGTACTTTTCTGAAAGTATATAGACTGATTGCTTGACATTGCTGCCAAGGATGCTTTCCTTTTGCATATCCTCCATCTTTCTTTTCTTATTGATTGCACCACTTTTCTCCTCCAGACAAAAAGGAAAGAAAGAAAAGAAAGAAAGACAAAGAGAAGACTGACCGGGAGGTACAGGCAGAACAGCCAGCCTCCTTTTCATTTCCCAGAAGCAAGATGATAAAGGAAAAGGATGACTCTGGCTCTAAAAAGCACAGCAGCAAGAACTCAGAGAGGCATCAGAAGCCAGAGTCCAGGGAGGTGCAGAAGCACCAGCCCAGCTCCCCTGAGAACAGGACGACCTGCCTTAGACATTCAGAGGACCGAGAGAGGGAGCCGAAGGAGAAGCCCAAGCATGAGCACAAGTCCTCAAGCAGGAAGGAAGAAAGAGAAGAAAAGAACAGGGATAGAGACAGAGGTCGAAACTCAAACACACATTCTGGCTGGCATGAGGGGCGTTCTGAGGGGCGTAGCCATAGAAGTAGAAGTAGGAGCCGAGATAAATCTCATAGGCATAGAAGGGCCCGGCACTCCCGTGACCGGGAGCCCTCAAATCTCAGTGACCACAGGCATCACTGAAGCTGGAGCCGGGCAGCTGCTCAGTAGAATGGGAAATGAACTACGTTTTTAAAATGCAGTCAAATTCAGCTATGCTTTTATTATTTCTGTATGTAAAATCTTTTGAGGCTGAATTCTTTAATCTCTTGAGTATTAGTCACTGAGAGAGCTGTAGTTTAACAACCAATGTCCTGGAGTTTTAAGCGAAATCCATTGTTCCTAGGTATCGGCTTGGTATTTATCAGAGTGTGTTTCTTAAAATTGGGTTTATAAATATAGCCCTTCACTTTATGACCCAAATTTATAATGAAATGGCCAGGAAAAGGGAAATACCAGGTAATTCTAGAACTCTAGTCTTTGCGTTAGATGTTTAGAACCCTTGCAGTGACTTTTCCAGTTGACAGGTAGACCCATAGAGTAAAGAAATGTGGCTTAACTAGGTTTGGACAGCTTGATGTGAATGTGATAATGATTGATAACATCAGCCTGCTCCCTCCCCACCCCTTCCTGTTTTTGAAAATTTAAACGTCTTTTACTTTTTTGCTTTTTTTTTTTTTTTGGTTCATATGTGTTTTTTTCCCCCTCACAATTTATTTATTTATTTATTTTTATTGAGGTGAAATTCACATAACATAAAGTTGACCCCTTTAAAGGGAACAACTCAGTTGTACATTCACAGTGTTGTAAAACCACTACCTATTTAGTTCCAAAACATTTTCATCACCCCAAAATGAACCCTGTACCCATTAAGTGGTTACTTCCCAGTCCCTCCTCCTCATCACTGGCAACCACCAATCTGCTTTCCATTTCTATAGATTTTGCCTATTGTGGACATTTCATGTAAGTGGAATCATACAATATGTGGCCTTTTATATTCACTGTCTTTCACTTAGTATGTTTTTGCATTCATCCATGTCATAGCATATATCACTCCTTCATTCCTTTGTATAGATGAATAATATCCCATTGTTTGGATACACCACATTTAGTTTATCCATTCCTCAGTGGATGGACATTTGGATTGGCTAGCCAGCTCCCTTTCCATGTTCCAGACGTACCAGGCTACTTCTGAGTTTAGTCTGCTTTTCGAGTAGCTGCTTTTGCTGAGATGGGAACACTTTGTCCACTCCATTGTATATATATCTGGTCTGCTTGGCAGTTCTTTCCCATTTTGAGAGTGTTAGTTTTCTGTTATAGCATCAGTCACTTATGAGTTTGGTAGGAACTAGTTCACAGGACCTCAATACCCCTGCTGAATTATTAAAATTGAATTTCTGACTTTGCAAAAACATTGGACTAGAGCTTTAATAGTAAGTGCACTAAGTTAGGTTATGTAGTCTGTTAGTTTGGGTCCTAGATTAGTAGTGCGAGAGATTTTTTGGGGGGGGGGGAAATGCCCAAGTGGGAAAATGGGAAGGAAGCTGGAGGAGTCTGGAAAAGCTTCCAGATTCATGTAGACTTGACCTCTGGAGAAGAGATGAAAGGAACGAAAGAAGGCTGGGTAGGAAAAGTCTTAAGACTGCTGTAGAGTTCTAAGAACATTTCAGTAGGACCAATGGTGAGTCCTTGAGCCAAAGTTGCCTATCAGAGGAGTCCTGTTAGATCAGCCTTGGTAAGCAAGAGTCATTGCTGTTGGGCCTTCGTTAGTTATGTAATCACTCTGCTTGTGTGTCTGTCATGCCAGTTGTGTGGTAGCCATTAATGAAGGCCATTTCATCTGGCTGAGTCATTTTGTCGTGTTGGCGGTTTAGTGCCTCTTCCATGGTAAATGCTCTCTGGTGGGTGTTACCATGTAGTACAGGAATCTTCACACTTTGTCCACTCCCACATGTCAGTCCACAGCCTTTACACCAGACCTTCTTGTCTGTGATCCTCCAGCCCTTTTCTTTCCAGGCTAACTAGATGGCCAGGCCATTGGCTACTGCCCAGGAATCTATATGTTAAGTAGTCTCATTTCAGGCCACTTCTTCTACATCAAGTCAAGTGCACTGCTTGTGATTCTATCCATTGGAAAAAATTTCCTTCTCTACTTCTGAATGTGGCTGTAGTGCAGATACCATCCATCTTCATTTTGCATCCACATACTGAGCTGACTCATCTGTAAACCAAGCTCAACCTGATCCCTTATTAAGCTGGTCATATAGGAACCCACAAATATTTGATAGGGACTGCTATTCTGCTTCTGTTAGGTTTTTAGAAGTGGCACTGATATTCTCCATCTTCCTTGATATGTATGGCAAAGAATATATATGTCTTATGCAGCTGTGGGGGCTGGTTAGGAAAATCTGAAATTTATAGGGTGGGCTGATAGGCTGGAAACTCTTGGGCAGGAGCTGACACTGCAGTCCACTACAGAATTTCTTCAGGGAAATCTCAGTTGTGATCTTAAGGCCTTCAACTGATTGAATGAGGCCCATCCAAATTGTTGAAGATAATCGCGTTTACTTAAAATCAATTGATTGTTAACCACATCTACAGTATACCTTTACAACAACACCTGAGTTAGTATTTGATTGACTAATGGGGTGCTATAGCCTAAGCCAAGTTGATCCAGAAGGGTAACCATTTTATTGTTGATGATGGTAGGGGAGAGGGCAGTTTCAGAGGTTTCCACTTGGCTTTCCTCGTTGTGACAGCTCACCCTACAGGCCAAGGACCCACATTGGAGCTACTCCCAGCCACCAACTCAATTCCAGTTACACACTTGAGGATTGGGAAACGACCACTGGGTAGGTCTGTAGGCCCACTGTGAGTCCTGTTTTAGTGAGGACTTCAGTTATTACTTGGACCTTGAAGGCCCCAGTTTAACAGAGGCCCTGATGATGCTTTGAGTCTCTGGGTATCAATGTCAACTTTGATCTTGAGTCCAGTATTCCTCAAATATCTGGGTGTTCTTTCCCCAGTGTACATATAGCCAAGTGCGTGGCTACAGGCCCCTTTAGGAAAATTACTGGGGGAATCATCACCTACTCACCTTTGACCTTCCTGGGGATCCAGCTACCTTTTCCAGATATGAAAATAGACTGAAGTCTGGAAACTGAGCAAGGAATTAGGACTTTTTTTATTAGAGAAACCTCCCCTAACCCCCTGCACCTCCATTCTTGTCTTTTTCAGCTTGTAGAGCTTGAGCAATACCCTTGCTGGCTGGCTGGCTGTATTGCTCCTAAGGACACTATGGCCCATTTTCCATCTCCACAACACCCTATGGGTAAAGCCCCCTTGACTGTCCTTCAGACCTCGTGGTTCATTTTGGTATTTGTGGCTTCCTGGCTTCTGGTGTCTATTACTATGGAACCCAAGCTCTGTGGTGGTCTCTTACTGCCATCCTTGGCTTGCAGAGGAGGCCACCTCTGAACTTAATGATGCTGGTGGCTCCATTCACCAGTGCCTTCCTGATGGCCTCAATGAATGGGATGTCCTCTGGGCTCCCCTTTGGAGCACTGCCCTCTGTTGGGGTTTTCAACCTCACTTTTTCTACTCCAGCATTCCTACTTCCCTCTGCTTTTTCATTCCTCTGCTGTTAGCCAGGACGGCTCAGGCATTTCACTTTGCTCAGTGGTGGCCATCACTTTCTCCAGGCCTCTAAGAGCCACCTTAGTAGAGACTTCTTACCTACTCTAGTCCTTGCCAGGTTGTTGAATCCACTATCCTGAGAAATTGCTCCCACATCTGAATTCTTACTTTCCTGGCCTTTTTGATATAGCACCCT
Source organism: Pteropus vampyrus (assembly GCF_000151845.1). Lineage (NCBI taxonomy): Eukaryota > Metazoa > Chordata > Mammalia > Chiroptera > Pteropodidae > Pteropus > Pteropus vampyrus. Next base: position 1,179,911 of record NW_011889347.1, read on the forward strand.
TAAAACCCAAACCCAGTGCTTCCTTAGCTCCTGTCAGTACCTGCTAGCTACACATTGTGGCTCTTTGGCCTATGCTTCCCCCCGCCCCCCGCCCAGCTTTATTGAAATATAAAAGACAATTAGTTGCTCGTATTTACTTTGTACAATTTAATGAGTTATTTTTCAAATACAGTTGGCACACAATAATATACCAGTTTCAGTTGTATAGCATAGTGATCAGAGAGCCCCATAACTATCTTTCCCATGCTACACTCTACATCTCCACGTCTATTCTGCAACTATCCATTTGTGTCTCTTAATCTTTTTGGCTTTTGTTGCCATTCTCCCAAACCTGCTCCCATCTAGTAGCTCTCAAAATAGTCTCTGTATGAGTTTATTTCTGTTTTTGTTGTTTATTTTGTTCTTTAGATTCCACCTGTACGTGAAATCATGTGATATTTGTTTTTCTTTAACCGACTCATTTCATTCAGCACAATACCCTCTAGATCCATCAAGGCAATATCTTTTTCCATCCTCTTCCTTTTAGTCTGTGTGTATCTTTTAATCTGAAATGAGTCTCTTATAGGCAGCATATGTAGGAGTCTTTTCTTATCCATTCAGCCACCCTATATTTTGGTTGGAGCACTTAATTATTTTCCATTTTGAGGTACTTGTTGATAGGTATGTAGTTATTACCCTTCTTTATTTCTGTTTTTGATACATGTTTCTTTTTTCCTTAAAGAAGTCCCACAACATTTCCTGTAATACTGGCTTGGCGTTCATAAATTCCTTCAGTTTATTTTTGTCTGGAAAGCTCTTTATCTGTCCTTCGACGCTAAACGATAACTTTGTTGGATAAAGTATTTTTGGTTGTAGATCCTGGGTTTTCATCATGTCGAATATTTTGTGCCAAGTCCTTCTGTCCTGCACAGTTTCTTTTGAGAAATCAGCTGCCAGTCTTATGGGTGCTCCCTTGTAGGTAACTAACTGCTTTTCTCTTGCTGCTTTGAAGATTCTCTCTTTGTATTTAACCTTTGGCATTTTAATTATGATGTGTCTTGGTGTGGGCCTCTTTGAGTTCCTGGTTTTTGTACTCTCTGAGCTTCCTGGGGTTTTAGGTCTATTTCCTTCACCAGTTTAAGGAAATTTTTCCATCATTATTTCTTCAAATAGCTCTTCAATATCTTGTTTTCCTCCTGGTATTCCTATGATATGGATATTTTTACACTTAATCGTGTCCCATAGGTTCCTTAAATTATTATAGTCTTGGCTTCTTTTTTCTTGCCATTCTGATTGAGTGTCCTTGACTTCCTAATCCTCTATATTGGTGGTTCGATCCTCTTCTTCCTCAACTCTATTGATTCGCTCTAATATACTCTTCATCTCAGATAATGTATTCTTCATTTCTGACTGGTTCCCTTTTATAATTTCAATTTCCACTTTTAGGTTTTTTTATCTCTAAAGTTCTCACTGAATTCATCTACGCTTCCCCTAAGTTCATTGAGCATCCTTAAAACCAGTGTTTTGAACTCTACATTTGTTAGATTGCTTGATTCCATTATTTCTGGATCTCTGTTCTGTTCTCTCATATAGTTTCTGCTTCTTTGTCTTCCCATTTTGGCTGCCTTTCTGTGTCTGTTTCTGTGTACTAAGCAAAGCTCCTAAGTCTCCCGGTCTTAGTGTGGCTTTTTGTGAACTAGTATCGAGAGGCTCAATCTTGAGAGGGCTTCAGCTGCAGGCCAAGTTTAACCCCAGTCTGTGTTCCTCTGGGGCCACCTGTTAAGATCCAGCAAGCAATCCCCAGATGCTGTGCTTATAGTTGCCAACTGCCACCAGTGTGAGTCTAGGCGCTGCTCAGCAAGGGCACCTGAGTCACCGAGGACACAACTGGAGGTGGCTTGGGTAGGGCTGCAAGTTGGGGGAGGTGGAGTTTCAGGGAATCCTCTGGGCAGAGTGACCTCTGTTATCCAGTTTGATGACCTCTCAGCTATGGCAGCACTGTGTCCACAAGCTGAGAATGCAGAAGGCTCAACAGAGGAATAATAGATACCACCAGCACCTCTGCCCGGGAGAAAGAAAGTCTCGCCTCTGGCTCTCGCTCCAACAACTCAGTATCCCCCTGTATGTCCCTGGTGCCCCAGGAGCAGCTGACCTGGTTCTGGTGCTCAGCGAGCAAGTCTGTTATCACGAAAGTTCAGTCATGGACATGGTTCTGTTAAGAGTCTGCAGCTGCCGACTGCCGCTGCTATGGTCTGTCTCCCACTCAGCTGCTCGGGACTGGGCAGCTTTGTGTCTTCACCCTCTCCTAACTCTTCACATTACAGAGTGATTTCTTTTTCTCTCCCTAGTTGTAGGGCTTGTCCAGATCCCAGGTGATTTTCTTTGATGTTTGCTCCTTGTTTCTGTCACAACTTTGATTTGGTCGCAAGAAGGATGAACAAAGCCTCTAATGCTTTTCTTATTTATCAGGTCCAGGACTTCCCCAGGTACAATATGCAGGGATTTAACCCTAGTTATCAGCTTAGTAACAAGGAGAAGGGCTGGACACAGCTCCTCAAAATGGGGCACAGGTTGCTTTGTGGGAGGAGCATCCTTTGTAGCATCTACCAGCACAGTACAAGTGCCAGCTCTTACTAAGAAGTAGTGGCCCCCTCTGCAAACAGGGCTGGGTGGGTATGTCTGTAGAACCAACACCATCAGGGAAGTCTGGCCAGATATTCCCACCCCATGTTTTAGGGTCCCAGGATTTTCCGACCACATGAAGTCATGTGGTCCTGACTTCAGCAAAACAGACCTGCCATGTTTTAAATACTGAGTATTTCCCTGGAGTTCTGCAACTGTATTATGTCCTTTGTTCAGTTATGTCCACTCTTCCACTGAAGGAAATAGGGACCTCTTTGTAAGCTCCATGGAAGCCCTCTGGCTCTCACACTTATTCTTTAGGTACTTAACTGTCTATTTCTCATAACCCTGCTGCAGGGAAGTATCCAGCTATCTCCACTGCCACTGTAGGCCTTATTCTTCCCATATTTTTCAAAAGTCTGAATCATCACTGCTGCAAGGCCATTCTTTCAGTTTTCCCAGGTCATCTCCAGAGAAATCTTTATGCGTGCCCCACACGTCTCTCAGGACAGTGTCCATTTTGCCCACCAGGTAAGGACTGAAGCAGTCACAGAACCTCATCTCATCACAGCCTGTTTTCTTGGACCACTACTGGCACCATTTGTGTTAGCTTGGGTTCTCTGAGAAGCAGATCCCAAGGTGGGATTAGACAGAGCATATTATTAGGGGAAACGCCTAAGGGAAAATGAGGAGGGAGTCTAATGAATTAGGGAGAGCTGTTGGACTAGATGCAGGTTTAATACCTGTGGAGAAGAGGAAAAGAAGGAAAAGTGGATAGGAAAAGTCTTAGACTATGTGTTACAGTTCTAAGAACATCTTGACAAAGCAAATGTGTCTGTTAGGAGATAGTCCACCATGGACCCAGAACATCTATGTCTGCAGGTTCTTGGTGAGGGTCTTTAAAGTGAGGCTTATCTGTCTCCTGATACTGAGCCATTCCTGTAGGGCAGCCGTCCCCAACCTCTTTGGCACCAGGCACCGGTGCTCCTACGAGAATCTAATGCCTCATAATCTGAGGGAGAGCTGAGGTGGTGGCGCTAGTACTGGCGAGTGGCTGCAAATACAGTTGAAGCTTCGCTTGCTTGCCTGCCCCTCATCTCCTGCTGTGTGGCCCAGTTCCTAACAGGCCATGGACTGGTACCGGTCTGTGGCCCGAAGGTTGGGGACCTCTCGTGTAAAGTGCTCCTCAGTGTGTTGTTAAGACCTAAGACTAAAGTTAAATGTTCATGGTGTCTTTTATCGGAAAATGTAAACATGGATGACATAATTTTGGGTACGATTATTTGCACTAGAAGGATTTAACCTAGCATTCTTTCTTTACTAAATAAGTGGCTCCTGATTCTGCAAGTGTTACTAGAAACTGTGTCATAAAATAGATGACAAGAGCAGTCATATTTTTTCAGTAGGAAATAACAATTGCATTTGTGATAAGTATTTGACAATCTATTAAATATGACCAATAGAATATATTGTTCAAAGATAAATTGTTCCCTAGATGAATCATTAAAAATACTGAAATTATATGCCAGGTCCTGTAAAGAGGCAAAACCATATGGCACATTAATGAAGTTACCCTAAAGTTTATGCTTGTCTCACAGATACGTATAGCTGTTGTAATTGTGTACTTAAGGCCGACATACACTCTATAATGAACATCAGTCAAAAATTTGGATATCTTTTGTCAGCTGAGAATTTAGAAGAGTACATTGGGGATGACTGAAGATGACTTGGCCTCTTTAAAGAAGCCATTGAAAAAAGTCTGAACAATGCATCTTTTTTCTCATGCCTTATAAGAAACTGAGGCATTTAATATTTCATTCGCTTTAGGTTAGGGTTGGAATTGGCTTAAGAAGTGATGTTGGTGATCATTATTATGATGTTTCTTCAAGAGAAAGGCATTTATTAGCAAGCAGCTAAAACTCCATGATTATTAATTTAAATATCTAAATTATTTGGATTTTTATTAGTATACCATGTGGTTGCTAAATCATAAAGTATACTGTCTGATTATCAGAGTGCATATCTTATTTTGTGAACTGATTTTGCTTATTTCATATGTGCATTTTTATGTGTTTATAGTGTCACTATCCTTTATTTTCAGTGGCTGTATAGTATTCTCTCCTGTTAGTATGCTGTACCAGTCCTCCACTTGGATTGTTTTAAATTTTTTTTTTACCATAATTATTGTACTGCTATGAACATTTTTATACAGAGTCCTTTTAAAATTGTTTCCTTGAATCACATTCCCCAAAGTGGAGATACCGGGTCCAAAAGTACAGATAGAACCATAGATTGTCTTACTTATTGTTAGATTTCTTTTCAGAAAGATCAGATTTGTACCATCAGCACTGAATAGTTCAAATGTCATTCTTTCTCTACATTCTGGACAATACTGGATTTTATCATTGTATTTTTTTTTCCTGGAAGATATATTGTGATACTTTCAGGTTATTCTGATTTGTATTTTCCTTCATTGTGAGTGAAGCTGTGCATTTTTACTTTTAGTGCTTTTGTCTGTTTCTTTATATGTAAATGATCCCAACTCCAAGGACTGTAGATACTAGTTTATACATTCTTAATGTATTTTAACCAACAGGCTTTGAACAGCTATGGTAGGTACCTTTACTCCCATTTTGGTGCTCACCTTTTGTCTTTTTGTTTGTTAGACAAAAAGCATTTTTTAAAAATGGGGATTGACTAATTTAAGCACAAATGCAACCACAGAAACAGACCAAAGAAATGGCACCAGGAAATAATAGTAGCTGTCAAATAGCACACTCACATTCCCTATCTCTCCTTCCATTCTCACCTCCCGCTCTCAATGCCTCTCTGCTTTTTTGAGGGGGGATGTTCAATTAGACTTCTTTCTAAAGTCATATGTTAATATACTTGTTATCCATAAAGTATCTCAGGAAGGATACTTGACCCATTGTAAAAGGGATTGCTTAGGGAGAGAACCAAGTAGCAGGTGGGAGAAGAGAGGAGAAGAGAGGAGAAGAGGCTTACTTTTTGCTGTACCTTTTGTTCTTTTGAATATGAACTGGATTTTTATTATTAATTAAAGCCATATGTAAGATTGGTGTTTGTCATTATTGTTAACCTTTAAAAAATAAGTTTAAAATTTAGGCTGTTCCATGTGATGAACTTCAGTATATAAGGGCAGGGATGAGTAAGCAATGTAAGATTGGTGTTTGTCATTATTGTTAACCTTTAAAAAATAAGTTTAAAACTTAGGCCGTTCCATGTGATGAACTTCAGTACATAAGGGCAGGAATGAGTAAGCAGATGAAGGCAGCCAAATTTGGGTATAGGTGATATTTGGGCAGAACCACCTGCCATTCTGTTTGCTAAAGTTTGATTAACATAACAATTTTGGACTACAGGTACAGCATGAAGGAAATTTGTCTAGAAATATTTCCCTGGGGAGTTTTGGATAATGCCGGGAACTTCCTCTAACCTAACTTCTTAGATAAAGCTGGGGTTTGAGAATGACTGGTTTAGTGATCATCTTCTTGTTTACTGACTAGATAGAGGGAGGCCAGAATGGTTTCAGTACCAGAGTGGTGTTTCTGTCCCATGGAAGCAAATTTTAGCCAATCGTTGTGTTCTGATTTGGTCTTTGTGATTCCTTGACTTTGGAGTTCTAGACGTGGCCTAATTTTTCTCCAGTTGAGTTTTTTCAAGTGCAGAAATACAGGTATGATTGGAAAGCATGAACTCCTGGCCACATGTGTCTTGAAGGGGCCAAGAGGATGCCTGGAGACTTTGAAGTCCTTCTGAAGAGTCAGATCACTGCACTGCTGTAGATGTTTGGGGATAGACTTTGGAAATGAATTTTCTGGAAACCTGTCAACCTAATCTGAATTGGTTAGTGCCTATGAGGCCATGTACTAACTTGACTTGCATTGTTCAATAAGGGAACCACTAGCCTCACATTGCTATTTAAATTGAAATAAGTCAAAATGAAAAATTCAGTTCCTCAGTTATACTAGTGATTAAATAGCCACGTGGAGCTAGTGGATACTGTCCTGGACTGAGTATATTTAGACGATTTCCATCATTGCTATCAGACAGCACTGAACTAAACCATTCAGCATGGTAGCATTGTATGCAGCTGTGTGACCTGAGGTGAAAGCCTCTCTGGTTCTACCTAGGCCTGCCTAATCCTACCCGTCCTGTGAAGATTGCCTCAATTCCTGTTCCTCCTGGAAACTTATCCTGACCATTTCAGTTCACAGCAATAACTCCCTTCTTTACACCCCTGGAACACTCAAAATACCTGAGGACACACTGTCTTACTAGTGTCACACTTTTGCTTCTAAGTTAGTCTTATCTTCCCAGCAAGGTTGCAGGGTTCTTAAAAACAGAGATTAAATCCCACACTGCCTGGTAGATGTATGTACAGAAGGGGCACAGCCCCTCTTCTCATATCAAAATGCCTATCAAAAGCATTTATCAAACCCTCCTTTTTGTCAGCTGCCTTTTTGTAATATTTTTGCTCTTATTTTCAGTATTTATAGAGTCAGCATGTAGGACACAATGTCATGTTTCAAAAATCATTCATTTTTGGAGAAAGGTCAGCTGGCTTACTGATGTCAGGTGTAACAGCCTCAGCTTCTGTCCTGGCGAGGGGGTGAGGGTGAGGAAGATTTGGGAACATTGTCTTTAGATCTTGAAAATACTTTGGACAGAACCGATGATACCTTCCTCATTATTTCAGATCCCTGTTTGGAAGTACTGGGCTTATCAGTGTCTGTGAACAAACCAAATGAGAAATATGGTCATTTATTGGGCTTTCCAATTGAGGATGTCAGGCTAGGGGATTGATAATTTAGGATTTAGAATCACTTTAATAACTTTCAATTTTTGAAAGTGCTTTCACAAAGGATCTTCTCTTTGTTCCTTTTGACACCCCTGGGAAGGAAGCGGGAGAAATTCAGTGAGGTCAGATGCCTCGTCTAAGGTCACATGGGTAGGAAGTGGCCAAGTTGGTACTAGGGCCCAGGCTTTCTGATGTGCAGGCCATCTTTGCACTGCCTGTACCCTGAAGCTTCTTGAGTCAGCTCAGCAGCACCTGTCTCCCTCATGCTAGCAGATCATTATCCAAAAAAGACTGATGATGAGCTAATTCCACATGAAAAGGTAGCTTTTGAATCTTAACAGTGTGGGATTCCATTTCAGAATGTTCAGGTAAAAGGTGCAGTGCATTAAAAAGGCCATCATTTCTGACTCACTTTGGGTAAACTTTCTGTTGAACTCCCAAGTGATTTTTCTTGTTATGTGAGAGCTATAAGGACTTGTGTGGCCAATAAGTCTCCATTTAGACCCATTTTTCTGTACCACTTGTTTCATGCAAAGGGCTCTTAAAACATCATAGTTGATGTGAACAGAATGATTATGGTATCTATAAGGACAAGAGTGAGCATTTATCTACTCTGTTGCTGCATCATGACAGGATGTCATGAAAAGACAGGGCGATAAAGCACATACTTTATTTCCAGTAAAATACAAAGTTCTCCTATTCTGCACTTACCTAGTTTTTATCTTCTCCAGCAATATAAATGTCAAGAATCTGTGATTGAAACTAAGGTAGCAGATAGCAAATTTACCTCCAAATGAAGGGGAGAAAGTTTAGCTTTTCAAATTAATAATGCAGTATTGGAACCTTCTGATAGTTTAAGAAATAAAAACAACCTAGATATTAATAAGGAAAAAGCAAAGTCTGCAGAGGCAAAGACAAAGGTTTGAATGGAGAGACCTTATAGTTAGAAAAAGCAAGACAGAGACTTTCAGTTACAGGATTGAAGAATGTACTGCAAGGCCATGTTCTGAAAAATCTTACTGGAGGGGAAAAATGAAACTTTGTTTTTTTGCAATTTTAGGATTTTGTTAACAATGTAGATGCCTGGATATCATTTCCCAGAGACAGTAACTGGGCAGGTCTGGGAGGGGCCAGGAGTCTGCATTATTAATAAGAATCCTGAGTGATCCTGATGCGAGCAGTCCCTGAAAGACACTTTGAGACACTGCCCTGCAACTTGCAGTCACTAGTAGATTCTGCATATTGTTCAAGTTTGGCACTGGCTGGAATAACAATACATAGGAAACTCATCCCTAGGGGCACAGTGAATCCTTGGGGTGACAATGCCTACTTCTTTCAAAGCAAAACTGCAGAAAAGAGAAATCAAGCAATAGGTGTGGCATTCATGGTGTATTGGAAGTAGAAGTTGGATGTGTCAAAATGAAGCCAGCTTGCTGAGACTGACTCTCTTTCAAGATACTCTGATGCTACCTTGATCAATTTGTGGGCAGTATAGTGGGGTTCACCTACTTGGCACTGGTCACTTAAGAGAGAGATATGCCTGGGGTGTTTATGGCCAAAGCGAATGGGTCACAATACATGCCACGTGCTACAGAATAACATTTCATACCATGAGCTGATTTAGACTCCCAGTGCATATTTGTACAAAATATACTATAAATTGTATTGGACATGTGTTGGTCCTAAAGTCCCCCTTTTCCTGTGGGTTTTCATAAACAGGCATCATTGTAATTTCTGAATAAAGTCTCCTTTGCAGGCCTTTTGTACTGTTTTGAGCATCTTAGTACAAGGTTGGCCATTTGTGCATTTCTTCCTCCAGAACCCCCTATCGGAGCAAAAATATTATTTCGATTTATAAATAGTGCGTAGTCCAGGACGGTACCCACTGTACAGTGAGTTCCCATAATGTGCAGAATGCAGGAGTTGGGAGGAGGTGTCCCTGTCAAAGTAAAGGTGCAGAAGAAAATGATTTTACTATTTGGTTGGACACAGAAACTTAGATGAGATCTGTTTTACTTGCCACTGAACTCTGCAGGTTGCCTTTGGTCACTGCTCAATTTTGAGATGCAGTGACAACTATATGTAGCCCCTGGCTAGCAGGAAGAAAGAATGTGGGATAAAAGTCACAAGATCTGTGAGATTTGAGGCCTGGCTCTGCTACTTGCTGGCTGTGCAACCTCAGGCAGGTCATTTATCTCCATTTTCTCTACTGTAAAATAAGACTAAGACTTGCAGAGGGATTCATTGTATGGTAAGCTATTTTGCTTCAGTGACACTGTTTCTGTCAGTACAATGAAGATGCTTTACAGGGTAGATGTGAGAAAAGCACTTAGCAGAATGCCTGGTACATAGCCGATACCTAATAAGTGTTACTTTCAGTACCTGATGCCCCTTTGCTGTGAGATTCAAGTGGGAGAACTGCATAATAACCTGGAGGTTGCAGTCTATATACATAGTAATATTATTTCAACCCCATAATGGTGGTGGGTGGAGACAATGCAATGTGGGAGCCACTCACTGCAAGGAGTGAATAACCAAAACTTCTATATTCAAAATGACACAGTTGAGCACTTTATCATAAAATGATAAATATGTTGTACCTGAAATGCCATTATTTGAAGAATATAGGCCAGCCAGAGCACTTTCACGTTGATAGAGGGTGACAAACTGCCAAGACATAGGTGAAAGAAATACTAACATAAGCCTCTGCCATTTGGACAATGAACACTAGATATACCTAGAAACTCTAAAGGTCACAACCATTGTGGCATCCTAGGCATGACTTCTCATAATTCTTGCCAATTATGATACCCAGGATTGGCCCCAGACTTGGCAAATGTAGGCTGCCTTGTAGGATAATTTCAAGGGCTCAGGTTCCCAGGTTACAAAAACATGTCAGCCATGCCTGCCCATCTTTCCTGGAGCTTGGAATAAATAAAATGTTTTAGTTCCTTCTCCGAGAGAAGAATATGATAGGGGAGGTCTTCAGGGGAGAAGGGGAGAAAAGGTATATCTATTTTACTACCTCAATCTCCTTTTAAATAATTCTTAACCATTGCAAGGTCTGGAGCAAGCAAGTTACTGTGTGGGTTGCAGGAGCATGAAAGTGGCAGGGCAGGGATAACAGCTTGGACGCTGGCTTTTGTGGACCTTTTTAGCACTTCCTGGAATGCAGAAGCAGCGGGATCCCAGAAGGGCACAAAATAGGCTGGGGGAGTGGCTGCAGGGTAGCCACTCTATGGTGGTAAAAGTTAAAAGGGAAGGGGCAAGTCCTAAATGCATGTGAGATGTGAGAAGTATGTTTTGTATTAATGGTGTGGAGAACATAGTATATTATAAAAGTATGACTCTAATTCTTAGAGTATTTGAGGCAGCTTATGGATCAAGATATTGTAAAATAGGATACTTATAGGGATTAAACTGGGACAGAGACAATCTAAAGAAGTGTTTCTCGACACTGGCTGTGCAATAGAATCATCTGGAGAAAATTAAAAGTAGGCACGCTTGGGACCCACCCCAACTGAACAGGGATCCCTTATGGTGGGGGCAAGTATTGGTTTGTTTTCTAAGTTGCCCTGGTGACTCTAATTTGCAGCCAGGTTGAGAATTCCTGATCTAAAGGAAGCAGGAGAGGCAAATTCTACCAAATGTCTTGACATGAGTATGTTGTCAGTGGTTCTCAATGTTGGCTGTACATTAAAATCACCTGGGCAGCTTTTAGAACACACCCAAGGCCCAGGCTGCAACCCAGACCAACTGAACCAGAATCTCTGGGGGTGGAACCTCATCATCAGTTATTTTTTAGAGTTTTCCAGATGATTTCACTATGTAGCCAGGATTGAGAACCTCTGCTCTGTGTAGTAGTTCTCAAATGTAGCTGTATGTCAGATTCATAGGGAGAGGAGCTGTGGAGCTCCTGACGTAGAGACTAAATTTGGCCCTGACAGCTAAGGCTGTTCTTTCAACCAGCATTTGTTGGGCATCTACCATGCTTCAGTCCTGTGTTAGGTGCTGGGCATACAGTTATGAACAAAACAGACAAAGCTCTTGCTGTCATGAGGCTTATGTTCAAATGAATATATAGTAAAACAAGAAGATGAGGGTAGGAATATTTATCTGCTTTGTTTACTGCTGAATCTTCGGGGTCTGGCACATAGTAGGCACTCAATAAATAATTGTTGAATGAATGAATGAATGGTGACTTAAGTGCTCTGAAGTAAAAACAGGATAAAGGGGATACTATGTGTGTGTGTTTATTTTACATGGGTTTGTCAGGGAAGGCCTCACTGAGAAGGTGACTTTTGAGCAAAAACTGGGAGGAAATAGGAGAACAAGACACATAGAGTGTTCTTGGAAGAGGAAAACCAAGTACAAAGTGCATCTGAGGTGGGAGTGTGCTTGGCATGTTAAGTGAGCAGTAAGAAGGTCAGTGTGTCTGGCGTGACAGACTGAGTGGACACAGGGTAACAAAATGACAGAGTAACGTGGTGGGGAAGAAAGGGTGGGGCAGCTTATGTAGGGCCCAGTAGACTATGGTAAGGACTTTGGCACTAAAGGGAACATGCTGGCTTCTTTTTCTCTCTGACACTGGAGAGCATATGTATTCATATATACAGATTAATCTTCTCCTGGAGCTCGAAGCACACTACACAGGCAGTCCCTTATTTTAAGGCAATCCCTTATTTCTATCAGGTCTCCACTATCTCACTGGGAGGGGCCAGTGAAAAATATTTACCTCAACATTGCTTGCACTCTCCAGTTCAAAACTATCTGTGATCAAAACACAATATTGGAAGAGTTATTTCTGAAACACATACACATTTTGGCACAAAAATAATCTCAATAATTTTATCAAAGAATTATAGAAATTAGGCACACAGAAAAAGCTGAAAGAGGTGAGACCCCTAGAATTCTGGGCATAGGTCTTGGCTCTTTACTCAGAAACTGGGAAAGATGGAGCCTGACGTGGTGGAAGGAGCACCGGCCTGAACTTCAGGAGAGGCAGGCTCTGCAACTAGCTACGCATCCTTGCACAAACCCTCAAACTCTGTGGGCCTCTCTGCTCATCTGTAAAATGAGAAATTAGGCTGTGGGTGATTTCTGAGGACCCCTACGGCTCTCTGGTTGTAGAGAGTTAAAAAAAAAATGAATGAAGCTGCCAGCTAAAGGAATGCTAGAAAGGAAGGTGTGGGTCTTAGAAAATAGTTACTTCCTGTGAAAATCAGGAGGACACTGAAGCAATATCCTGAGTTCCAGGAGACATCAATGATGACCCACAGCTAGTGGGACAACTAGAAGCAAAAAGAGCACTGGACTTGTTTGGAGTCAGAAAAACAGTGTTTGAGTCTCAGCTTCACTACTGAAAGCTCAGTGAACACTGGCAGGTTGCTTCTAACTTCTCTGACTCTGTTTCCTCATATGTACCATAGGGTTGTGACTACTTTCTCAAGAGAGGACCAAATTAAGTAATGTGTATATATTTGATATGCATTTTATATGTGTGTAATCATAAAGGACCAAGATGAGCAGACTCTCTCTGGATTACCCTTTATGCCAAGGGTTCTAGAAAAACTATGGTAAAACCTCAGTTACCTGGAATATGAGGGCAACCATTAGTTAAATTATCTGATGAAACTGGTTAACCAGATTATTCCCTAAATTTTATTGTTGGTTGTTAATTTGTTCTAAAGTGTCTGAATGTACATTCTTAACTTAGGAAGTCTTGTATATTGCACCTATTTGAACTGATTTTTTTTATGATTGGGGACATTATTTGTTTATCAGAGCCATCATTCCAAATATCAGTTTTTAAGTGTCTAGGCTAAATGCATAGCAACCCTTCTGGATATACCTAGGAAACTGTTTTGATGAAGAGGGCATAGAAAAGTTCCAGGTGTTGAAAGTTCTAGATAATCAGAATCAAGTTGAGATTTTGTTGTCTATTCTGTGAAACTAAGAATTTGTATCGCCTGATCACCACACTGAATTCTAGACTTACCTATCCAAATGCTTATGTGATCTCTCTACTTGAATGCCTGATGGTTTCTCAATCTCACACAGCCCAAACAGAATTCTAATTCCCTCTCCCTTCCCCACTTTTGTTTCTCTCCCTGTCTCACCAAATGGCACCACAAGCCACTTGGTTGCTCAAAACGAAATTGTAGGAATCATCTTTAATTTTTTTCAATTTCTTTTTTTTTAATTTTTAACATTGTATTATGTTAGTTTCAGGTGTACAACATGGTGATTAGATATTTATATAATTTACGAAGTGATCACCTGGATAAATCTAGTACCCATCTGATGCCATACATAGTTATAACAATATTATTGACTATATTGCGTATGCTATACGTTATATCCCATAGCTATTTTATAACTACCAATTTGTACTTCTTAATCCCTTCACCTTTTTCACTCATCCACCAACCACCCTCTCATCTGGCAACCCTCAAAATGTTCTTTGCATGTTTCTGTTTTGTTTGATTATTTATTTTGTTCCTTAGATTCCATATGTAAGTGAAATCATATGGCATTTGTCTTTCTCTGTCTGACTTACTCCACTCAGCACAGCACCCTCTAGGTCCACCCATGTTGTTGCAGATGGCATGATTTCATTCTTTTTATGGCTGAGTAATATTCCATTGTATATATGGAATATTTCTTTATCCATTCATCCATTGATGGACACTAGATTGCTCTTATCTTGGCTATTTTAAATAATGCTGTGATGAACATATGGATTCACATGTCCCTTTAAAGTACTGTTTTGGGTTTCTTCAAATAAATACCCAGAAGTGGGATTACTGGGTCCTTCTTTGTTTCTTGTTAGAGCCTTTATTTTAAAGTCTATTTTATCTTGTATAAGTATTGCTACCCCAGCTTTTTTTCCATTTGCATTTTCATAAAATATCTTTTCATTCTTTTATTTTCAGTCTGTGTGTGTTTCGATCTGAAGTGAGTCTCTTGTAGGCAGTATATGTAAAGGTCTTGTCTTCTTATCCATTCCATTATCTCGTTTTCACTGGAGCATTTAATCCATTTACATTTAAAATAGTTGTTGGTAGATATGTAGTTATTGACATTTTATTATTTATATTTTTTATCTTTTCTTCTTCCTTTTCTTCTTCCTTCTCCGTCTCCTCCTTCTCCTTCCTCTTCATCTTTCAAAAAGTCCCTCCAATATTTCCTGTAATACTGACTTTGTGGTTATGAACTCCTTTGGCTTTTTCTTTTCTGGGAAACTCTTTATCTGTCCTTTGATTTTAAATGAAAACTTTGCTGGATAGAGTCATCTTGGTTGTAGGTCCTTACATTGCATGACTTTGAGTATTTCCTGCCAATCCCTTCTATCCTGCAAAGTTTCTGTTGAGAAATCAGCTGACAGTCTTTTTTTTTTAAATTATTTATTTTAGTTTCAAGTATACAGTACATTGATTAGACATCTATATAGTTCATAAAACGATCCTCCCAATTGCTCCCTCCCTCCCTTGACCCTCCACCTAGCCAACGTATTAATGCTAATTGCTTTCCCTATGCCGTGCTCCCCATCTCCATGACCCTCCATCAGCTACTAATTTGTACTTCTTTAACCCTTCACTCCATTCTCCCAGCCCCCCAAAGGACCCTCCCCTCTGTCCATCATCAAATTGTCCATTATATTTGTGAATCTGTTTTTGATTAGTTTGTTCTTTTTATTCCTTAGATTTCGCATATAAGTGAAACCACATAGCGTTTATCTTTCTCTGTCTGACTTAAATACCTTCTAGGTCCATCAAAGCAATACCTTTTTCCATCCCCTTCCTTTTAGTCTGTGTGTGTCTTTTAATCTGAAGTGAGTCTTTTGTATTTTTTCTTCTAAAAGAAGTCCCTCCAACATTTCCTGTAATATTGGCTTGGTGGCGATAAATTCCTTTAGCTTATTCTTGTCTGGGAAGCTTTTATCTGTCCTTCAACTCGAAATAATAGCTTTGCTGAATAAAGTATCCTTGGTTGTAGATCCTGGGTCTTCATCCTGTCGAATATTTTGTGCCAAGCCCTTCTGTCCTGCATAGTTTCTTTTGAGAAATCAGCTGCCATTCTTATGAGTGTTCCTTTATAAGAAATTATCTGTTTTTCTCTTGCTGCTTTTAATATTCTTTCTTTGTATTTAACCTTTGGCATTGTAATTATGTGTCTTGGTGTGGGCCTTTTTGGATCCCTGATTTTTGGAATTCTCTGAGCTTTCTAGGGTTTTATGTCCATTTCCTTGACCAGGTTAGGGAAGTTTTCCATCATTATTTCTTCAAACAACTGTTCAACATCTTGATTTTCTTCAGTTACACCAATCAGATGGATATTTGGACCCTTAATAGTGCCCCATATACTCCTTAAATTATTTTTATGGTCTTGGCCTCTTATCTTTTGTCATTCTGCTTGTGTGTCCTTGGCTTTCCCATCCTCTAGATAGATCATTTGATCCTTTTCTTTATTTACTTTGTTTATTCCTATTTATTCCATTTAATATACTTCTCATCTCAGATAATGTGTTCTTCATTTCAGATTGGTTCCCTTTTATAATTTCCATTTCCATTTTAATGTTGGTTCTTTTTTTATCTCTTTGTTGAAGTTCTCTACATTTCCCAGTTCATTTTGAATCTTTATAACCAGTGTTTTGAACTCTGAATCTTTTAGATTGCTTGACTCTATTATTCCTTGATCTCTGTTCTGTTCTCTCACATAGTTTCTGCTTCTTTGTCTTCCCATTTTGGCTGACTTTCTATGTCTATTTCTATGTACTAAGCAAAGCTCCTAAGTCTCCCAGTCTTAATAGTGTGGCTTTGTATAGTAGGAGTCCAGCAGCACAGTCCTGAGAGGGGTTGAGCTGCTGGCCGAGTTTAGCCTCAGCCTGTGTCCCTCCAGGGCCACCTGTTAAGATTCAGCAAGCATTCCCAGATGCTGTGCTTATAGTTTCCTCAAGAAACCACATCAGAAACCGAAGCCAGCTGCCACGAGTGTGTCTCTTGGCGCTGCTTAACAAGGAGCATGAGACTTGCAGAGAACACACCTGGATGTAGCTTAGGTGGGGCTGTGAGCTGGGAGAGGCGGAGTTTCAGGGAATCCTCTGGGTGGAGCAACCTCTGTCATCCAGTTTGATGACCTCTCAGCTATAGAGGCTCTGAGTCTGCAAACTGGGAGGGTGGGAGGGCTCAACAGAGGAATAGTAGATACCACCAGCACTTTTGCCCAGGAGAGAGCCTCACCTCCGGCCCTCACCCTGACATCTCAGTGTCCTCCTGTAAGTCCCTGGTGCTCCCCGTGCAGCTGACCTGGGGCTGGTGCTCAGAGCGAGCAGGTCCATCATCGCAAAAGTCCGCTTGCAGACATGGCCCCTTTAAGAGGCATCTGCAGCTGCCAGCTGCCGCTGCCATAGCTTCTGTCTCACTTAGCTGCTCAGGACAGGGCAGTCTCACATCTTCGCCTTCTCCTACCTTTTAACGTTGCAGGTTGATTAATTATTTCTCTTCTTAGTTGTAGTGCTTCTATCTGGATCCCAGGTGACTTTGCTTGCTGTTTGCTCTGTGTTTCTGTCACAACTTTGATGTAGTTGCAAGAGGGATAAACAAAGCATCTATCACCTACGCCATTTTCCCCCATCTCCCAAGGTGTTTTTTTTTTTTTTTTAAATGCAGATACACAGTGCTTGGCAAGGGTGCATTGTTGTGGGGATGGAAGTTGACATAACCATTCTAATGTTCGTTCATCTTTCTCAGATCCCCGAAGATGTCCAAGCTGGACACGGGGAGATGCGTCCCAAGAGTGCCTGCATGCACCATGGTAGGGTCTTGGTGCAAAGGGGGCTTGCAGACTTTGGGAGTTACATACAGACAGCTGTGGAGCACTGGCCGGTCTTCTGCCCACCTGCCCCATGTCCTTACCATTGGCATTTTAACGATGATGGTGTGAGCTTCTTTGAGTTTACCTTGTTTGAAATTCTGTGAGATTCCTGGGGTTGTTTGTCTATTTCCTTCACCAGGTTACAGAAATTTTCTGTCATTATTTCTTTAGATAGGTTTTCAATCCCTTGCTCTCTCTCCTTCAGGTACTCTTATGATGTGAATGTTGATTCACTTGATGTTTTCTCAGAGGCCCCTTAAACTATCTTTATTTTTTTGGATTCTTTTTTCTTGTTGCTGTTCCGATTGAGTGTTTTCTGCTACCTTATCTTCTAAATCACTGATTTGATCCCCCGCTTCATCTAATCTACTATTTCTCCTAAGGTATTCTTCATTTCAGTTATTGTATTCTTCATTTTTGACTGGTTCTTTTTTATGTTTTCTATCTCCATTTTAGTGTTTTCTATGTCTTTGTTATCACTGAGTTCATCTACTGTTACTATGACTTCATTGAGCATCCTTATAACCAATGTTTTGAACTCTGCATCTAGTAGATTATTTCTCTCTATTTAGTTTAGTTCTTTTTCTGGATCTTTGTTCTTTTCTTTCATTTGATATATGTCTGTCTCCCTATTTTGGCTACCTCCTTGTGTTTGTTTCCGTATATTAGGCAGGGCTGCTATGTCTCTCAGTCTTAGTGGATGTCCTGTGGGGCCCTGTAGCACAGTCTTCCCTAGTCACGTGAGCCGGGTCCTCCAAGTATGTCCTTTGTATGGGTTGTGCATGCCCTCCTGTTGTGTTAAGCGTTGGTTGTTGTTTGCTTGACAATGGGAGGGATTAACCCTTGGGCTGTTTGGTTGTGAGGACTTGCTGGTGAGGGGCT
The DNA here is from genome assembly GCF_000151845.1 of Pteropus vampyrus. NCBI lineage: Eukaryota > Metazoa > Chordata > Mammalia > Chiroptera > Pteropodidae > Pteropus > Pteropus vampyrus. The sequence goes on from NW_011889347.1 coordinate 1,198,092, forward strand.
GACCCTATATAGAGAGATTCACTTTAGCAGGGCTCTGGTGCCTGCCCAGCCTGTCCTTATGTGTGTCATCCTCAGATGCAGCTCCGGGTGGTACTATGGCTTGATCTGAAGCCAGCCATCAGGCGTGCTGGCTCCAGGGCCTCCTGGGAGGGGCCCCACTACAGGCCAAGTTCAACTGCAGCCTGTACCCTGCCCAGGCACACCTGGCAAGAGTCACCAAGTAATCAGCAGATAGCTACCACCTGTGCTGGCCTTAGAGGTGCCTCGAGAAGCCATGCTGTGAATCGAGGCAGATGCCACTAGTGCCAGCCTTGAGGCTGCTCAGCAAGAGGTGGCGGACATGCTGAGGCCAGATGCTGCTTGTTTGGGTTTTGTGGACCCTTGAAAGATTTTAGAAAAGTCTTCGGCATGAGTCAAATCATGTCATTTGTTTCTAAACGCCACTGGCACCAGCTTGGGTTGGCCTGCAAGGTGAGTGCGGCAGGGTCTCAGGGAATCACCAAATATATTTTGAATTGGTTCACTTCTTACCACCTCCACTGCTATCCTCCTAGTCCAAGCCACTATAACTTCTTGGCTGGATTATTGTAATAGCCTCCTAAACTGGTCTCCCTGCTTTAACTCTAACCTACCCAGCTCATTCTCCAATCAATAGCCAGAGGGATTTTAAAAAATTCATGTTATGTCACTTCTCTGCTTAAAAATTCTCCAGAGGATTCCTACCGGAAAAGTAACCCACACTCCTATCCATGGCCTACAACAGGCCCTAACATGATCTGGCCCCTAGCTATCTCTCTAACCTCACCTCATACCACTTTCCTTTTCACCAGGCTCCAGGAACTGGCCTTTTTTTTCTTTTCCTCTAACATACCATGCTCATGCCATTCTTGGGTCTTTGCATTTACTGTACCCTGTTCCTGGGACCCCCTGTTTCCAGGTCTTCTTGTGGCTGCTTCCTTCTTGTAATTAAGGTCTGGTGTTTTTGGACTTTTTGGACCAAACTACTCTAGCCAGCTACTCTATCACGTTGGCTCTTCTTTCTTTTTTTTTTCAGATTCATTCATGAATTCTACAAATATTTACTGAGTACCTACCATGTGCCTCTTTTCTAGGCAAGTGGGGATACAACAAACAGACAAAAATCCCTGCCCTCATGGAACTAACATTCTAGGGGAGGGAGATAGCCAAAAACAGATAAAAATGTATAATTTATCAGATGATGTAAGTGCTAGGGAGAAAATAAATCAGGAAGGAAGATAGAGAGTGCTGGGGTGGAAATAAGGTTGCATTTTAAAGAGGATGCACAGGGAAGGCTTGACTTAGAAGGTGATAGTTGAGCAAAGATCTGAAGAAGATGAAGACTGAGCTATGCAGTTATCTAGGAGAAGAAAGTCTTAGGTACCTCAGCAAGTGCAAAGACCCTGAGAAAGGAGAATGCCTGGCATGTTTGAAGGTCAGTGTTGCTGGAGTGAAGTGATTAAGAGGGATCATAAGGAGAGGTAGTCAGAGAAATCATGGGGAGTAAGAATGGTATCCAGATCTCAAAGGGCCTTGTAAGCCATTGTAAAGATTATGGTTTTCACTCTAGGTTAGATGGGAAGTACTTATTTCTATGTAGAACTACTGTGTTTATGTCTCTCCTTACTCTCAAGTTAGAATGAAAGACTTTGTCTCTCTTATTCACAGCTATATCTCCAGTACAAAGAAAGTGCTCAGTAAATGTTGAGTAAATGAATGAATGGACAAATGAAAAATTACCAAAGGATATAGGAAGTAAGCATAACTCAATGAAGTTGAAGAAAAAAGTGACACTGGATTCAGGTTTAGGAGACTTGGGATCTATATTTTGATTCACTGTATGACCTTGGACAAGTCACTTCCCTACCCTGAACCTCAGTATCTCTATCTCCAAAATGAGGAATTCATACTAGATGGCTTCTTTCTGGCCCTAACAACCTATGATGATTCCATACTGCAGGAAGCGCACCTGTCATGTATCATCTTCTGACTATGACCTGTTCATGGAATTCTAGCAAACTTACCACTATTCTATGGTTCATCTTTTATTATTTCCACTCCCAAGTGGATAGTAGAGGCTTCTTGAGTAACTTTGTGAGTGAGTAGGTTGCAGGCTTGAAATAATCAAGGTGAACTCAAATTGTGGTTTGAGTTTCAAGGGCAACCTTACAGTAAACACAACACTCCTGTCTCTAGGTCAGATCTGTTATTGTTAGAAACACACGGATCCTTTGAGGTTTAAAAGAGTAGAGGACTGAAAACTCAACTCATAAATATTTTAGTGAGTTAGTTATAACAGAGACAAAGAATAAAGTGGGGTCTGCCCTAGCTAGATTTTAATGTAAGCAAATAAATTTGGGTTTAATTTTTAATTTTACAAGCTTTTTTATATATATTTTATTTGGGCTAAACTAGTTATATATAGAAAGCAAATATACACTCTTAAGGAGGTAATTACATCCTAGTAGCATGGGCTCTAGTCCATATGTAGATGTGATAAACCCTTATTTCCTGGATATTTCATATAGAAGAAAGGTAATTATAAACTCACAATATCACACCACATACTTTACTCCAGAATTATTAAGGAAATCTTATTAGTGATTCAGAAAAAGCAAAATACTTGGTCCATATTAATTAGTTAATTGATCTAGTACTGCCCCAAAGTAGATCAACCTACTGGAAAACTTAGTGTTAACTTCAGGGTTTTTTTTTTTTTTTTTTACTTTACTTTTTTAAAACTTTATTTTTAAATTACAGTTCACATACAATATTATATTAATTTCAGGTATACAACATAGTGATTAGACATTTATATACCTTTATAAAGTGATCACCCCAATAAATAAAGTAAATAATACTGTAATAACTAAGTATGGTGTCAGATGGGTACTAGACTTCAGTTTTGACAACAGAAAAATTTATCAATGCAACAAACAAAGTCTCCTTTTAAATACTATCTAATTTAAATTAAGAAAAAAATCAATCTAACCTTCTGTTATTTTGGCACTTGGATCTGAGGGACGATCATCATCATCACTAAAAAAGATAAAAGGCATTTAATTTTCTATGTATTTAATATATGAAGGAATGCTGGTTAAGTAAAATAACAATCTGTCAAAGTCATTATTCATATAGAAGCAAACCTGGAATAATGGTATGCCTGAGTTTTCAAATTAAATGAAAGTAATTGCCACATTGACTTTAATATGTGTCCCCTTATCCAATGATACAAATAATTGAGAGTTTCCTGCATTACTAATGATGTATGTTAAAATAATCATGAGGGGAGATAAGGTCAATGGTTGGCCCTAACCCTAACCCTAACCCTAAACTGGCATCAGGTCAAAAAGAAACCTTAATTTCATAGTGCCAGGTGGAATAGAACATAGTTACAACCAGGTAGATTTTTCTTCTTATACCCTATTTCTCCCATAATACAAAGTGCTATCCTTCCCAGTTTATGAATGTTATTATAAACATAAGAACAATCTAAAACACGTTTTGGCTATTCTAGAAAAAGTGTTAATCAGATTTCAACTCTACAGTGTACTTTGTTCCTCCATGTCCCCTACAAATACTGTATAGTCCAGCCTTTTTCTTACAATCTTCCCAACTTGAATGGTCTTATCTAAATCTTATCTATCATTTAAGGCTCAACACAAACTCCACTGCTTTGAGAATTTTTCCCTGAATCTTCCAACTTATATCACCACCTCCATTCTTGGGATTCCTCTGACAGTGCCACACTGTTGAGCACTTAGGTACACATAAAGGAACTAAGTAGGAACCCCTTTATGTGGGCCATTAGTGCAGGGACTATTGTTGACCCTGGGCCTGCCTCCCAGGTTCAAGAACCTAACACTTAAAGACTTAATCTAACTATACTAACTAGATTACTATACTAAAAAGCAGGTCCAAGAATGGAGAAAAGGAAGTAGAGACCAGATACATAGGAAGGAGAGAGAAGATTGGAAGGGGAGGCCCAGACAGTAACCACAGATGGGAGCTAGGGGAAGGAGGGGAGGTTGAAGGGCTAAACACTGGCTTCCTCAGAGGTTTGCTTAAGGGGCCCATCCTTTACATCAACATAATTTTCATTTCAGATTTCTATTTTCTTTACTAGCTCATATTGCTTTAACTGACTGTACCTAGAAAATGAAGGCAGATCCTCTTCATTGTATGATGATGTACTCATAATTCTATGTATGAAGTTATGTGTTGATTCAGTACTAAATTTCATTTCTTCTCTCTGGAAAAGTCCAAGTCAAGTATTATACAAAGAGAGTTGGCAATAAATCAAATAAAATATACTATAACATTTCCTTAGTTATCTATGTAGCCAGCATTTCTGACCAGGTACCATATTTAGTTATGAAATCTCACATGGCTTCCCGATAAATAGATCCCAATAAATAGATCAGAGTTTGAGTTAAGACTATTGACCCTGGTTAGCTCCTAAACTGGTCAGAGTTGCATCTCTGTTTTCTCTGGTTCATTGCCACTTCTGACCTGGAAATCACTGCAAATGAATAATCCAGGAAATTGTCTCACAAAGAAATCCTAAATCATATATCTTCCAAACACATGATATGGTACGATTTTTTTGGTAGGGCCAACCCAAGATGTCAATGAGGCCCAGAGCATCACTGGAAGGATACTGAATCGGGGGACAGGATCTATGTGTAAAAGTTTATGAGCTAATTGCAGGAGAAATATTCAATACATTTTGACTAATTTACTATGCTTATATAAGTTGGGTAAGTAATTTTTAAGAAAAAAAAAAGTTGGTTAAGAACTTGTCCAAAAGTCATATAGCTACTAAAGGGCAAAGACAGAATTCAAACCCAGATAGACTGAATTTGTGTGAATCAGTTTATTCCCCTCCAGCCTATCTTCCAGCCTTGCTCACTGGCATAGAGTTTCTGTACATGAAACTTCCAATAAGTATTTACAGGTCAGAATATAGGAAAAAAAAAAAAAAGGATGAAATCTATCATTTAAAATAATGAGCATGTATTTCTTCTAACTGGTTTCCATTTTCTGTTCTCCTTGTCCTTCTAACTAACCCAGGAATCTTTCCATGATCTGTTTTTCTTCGGCTGAGTCTCCTGGCTTCATCTGTTAATCATTTCCCTTTGTTGTAAATATCATCTGAATTGGAAGCGACTGCCTGGATCCAGTTTATACCCTTTATCCCTACCCAATCTACATTACTTGGACTAAGTTTGTAAAACTCTAACTTTTCTGTAGAAACCCATTGATAGTCACATTTCTCACTTACACTTAGTTGTGTCTTCTTTTCCCAAAAGGAAGAGTCTGCATCAGTCAAGGATTTTGAAGTAGTCACATTAGCCTTAGGAACAATTCTTCCCATTTGTGTCTCTTTAGATTCTGTCCATTGAGTTGGTGATGTTTCAATATTTGTTGTAATTACACTGTATCTGGGATTATAACATTTTTCTAGTGACAAAATTTTTTTCAGATTGCTCTTACTCTTCTGTGGCTTGGGAAAAGCCACTGTGTTTGCAATGGACTTCACATCTTCTTTTACTTGATCTTCAAATGGGTCTTCTGGAAATTCTTCTTTTACAACCTCTTGTAAAACAACTTCTTCTTCATCAGAAGATAAGCTCTCTTCATTTTCTAAAATTTCTTGATCAATGTCATGAGTTACCAACCGAATGATAAGATCTTTTTTGCTTTGGACATCTTTTAAAAGCTCCACTTTGCTGATGTCAGGCTTTATTAAATTCTGAAATGAATTCCTACTCGCAATCTGGAATTGAAGAGACAATAAATATCAAAAACAATTGCCTCACTTATTTTTCCTGTGGTTCTATTGTAGTAATGCAATTTTCATATGGTTTCTAGTTTCAACTTAGTATAATTATCTTTCAAATGACATTTACTTATATATTAGTGACATTTTTAAAAGAAGAAATAAAAATCATAAGTAATATTTGCTCATTTCTATAATTTTTTGCATTCAAGAATAATATCACTCCTGTTCAAAGAAGAGAACCTAACTAAGTTTCTTTCTTTTGCTTCAAATTTAACTTTTTACTTGCCAAGATATGCAAAATGTACAAATACTTTACTTACATTTTATTTTCATCATTTATCTTGAAAGTTTAGTAACAGATTTAGATGTGATAACATGTTTTTCTAAACTTCTTAGGAGGGAACTAGTTATAGAGCAATCTAAATACAGATATTTTCATGAAAAAGAAGGTATTGCTGACCTGGATTTAAAAAAATGATGAATATTAGCCAAAAATTGTGTAGGACTTTGAATGTTCACTGCTTACCCCTCTATGCCCTAACCCTTTGAACATATTTTCTAAAGGGAGCTTCAAAGAGTAAATCTTCATTCCTCCTTACCTCTCTAGTCAAATGTCATTTACATTTTGCAATGTTGAAAATAGATCAAGGAAAAGACAGTTATAATTACATAAATGACTTTCCCCATTCTTGTAGACTTTGATGATGCCAAAGAACCTTTAAATTAATTTGAGTTATCAATCTTAGATCTCTTTGTAATAGTGCAAACTAGATTTTCAGATAAATGCTGCTTTAAAGTAGTATCTTTTATGCAAAACAAAATGGAAGAACTTCTTTAGGAAATGGAAACATTGTGATTTTGATTATCTGTGCCGGTGGAAGGAAACAATGGTTAAAAAATTCAAAAGTCATTCTATATGTCTTTGGAATATGTCAATGTATGAGCATTTAATAGGCACTGGTCTGGTGTGTTGGAAAGTTCTGGTATTTTGAAATACTAGATGAAGCTCTGGTTATGGATTCCTGACTGAGGAATAGCCGGGGAGTTGTCTGGGTTCTCTAAACTAATTTACTGTCCTTTCTGCAACCCCCATCACAATGCTTGGGATGGATGGCACCAGAGATCCTCAAAGCATCTGTCTTAGCTGAGTTATCTCTGTCTGTCTACTTTCCTTAAGACAGCGTTTACTCCCCTTAAGATTTGCAGATATAGTTGTTTTGAATTAGCTCTTCTCTTTCAACTTCATCTGGGCTATAGAGAGATAGTCAAAGTACTGATAAAAGGTAAGAGAGAAGAAAACAGGTAACTAAGAAGAACTGATAGATATTTCTGCAGATGATTAAGAGGTAATGACTTGGGGGTAATGTTCTACAACTTACATACATAGGTCTTACCCCAATGAATTACTTATATATAAATGAAGACTGCTAAGTAAACACTTATGTAATTTTGAGAACCCAGAGAGAAAAGGATATTTTAGAACTGGAAAGGACCTACATCTGGTCCAAGAAACTAAGGACCAAGGAAATTCCATCACTGTATATGACAGTCTTAGTATTTGAGACAACAAAAAGTACCCCTCAATGTATTCACCAACTCAGAGATTTAGTTCAATGGGTTAGAAAATAATAATAAGGAAAACATGTTTCTAGGCTTATACTCTAGGTAGGTTGGTTCTATAGAACTTTTCTTGGTTTGTAAGCCACAGGCTACATCCCTAGTATGAGTTCATACCATCAGTGCAAGAGGCTTATTTATACCAAGAGAATTTGGTATTAAATGAGAACATGGGGCTGGATCAGTGTCACTCCATCTCCTGGCAAGACCATCCCTATGCCTTCATGTCCTTAGATCAGCAATCAGAACTACTTTTTCAATAATTGCATTGTACCAATGACAGTTTTTTGGTGTTTTGAGTCCCCATTTAAGTACATTTAGAGTCCAAATATAAGACGACTGCACAGAAACTAGTTTATAAAAATAGCAGCATGGAGACAACCAAGTTTAGGACAAGGGTAGAAGAGGAAAGAAACTGGGTATGTCCTGAGAATGTAAAAGTATGGGTAACTGAGAAAGTGTTGTGTAATGAAAGTGAAATAAAAAACGAATGAACTCTAAAGAGCTTGCAGTCTGTTATCTGTCGATGAAGGTTGCTAAATAAAAACTGCTACTGTAGAACCTTAAGTTTGAGGATTTCAGTCTCTAATAGAGCCTGGTTTAGCTGAGATTCTAACTGACTCTTTTGGACTCATATAATACTATGATAATGTATGTATCCATGAAAAAGAACTGTGGAGACTGTAAAAATTGTATTTCTTCTGAGTTGCCAAATGAGAACTACAATTCCAATCAGTCTTGTTTGCTGTTAAGGGCATTTCCATTCTATAAGAAATGACAGTTCAGACTGACTGGCTAATGGAAACTAGTCTGCCACCTTTACACTGAGCCACACTGCCACTGATTGAGTAAGTCCTAGGAAAACAGAGAATTGTGTTCGAAGAATCAGAGTGTCCAATTCTACTGGGCTGGGCAAGAGAAAATTGACCATGTTTTACAAATGCATTCCTGCAGACCTACATGAGGAAGGAAATCATATAAGGACAAACAAGTCTCAACAACTATTCATCTTTTTTTCATCAGTCTTTTGCACTTACCTCTAATGGCTTTATGTTCAGTCGTCCAGCCTTGTCCAATGAGATGCGTCTTTCTTTCTTTTTCTTTCCTGAATCAGGTGAGTCTATTGAGTAACTCTTTCCACTTATTGACAATCTTCTCAATTCTTCGATGCTATGTCCAGTTCTAGCTAAACACTCTGTCTGCATTTTCTCAAGAGATTGCGTTTTTATAGAAATGACTCCTAAGTGTTCTGAAACAATGTCTGGATCAATGATGATTGGTTGTTTCCCACAGTGAGGAATTATTTTAATTGAAAGTTTCTCTTCACTTAAATCTTGATCTAATTCTTTTTGCTCTGGCTCAGGCTCAATTTTAACAGCATGCTCTTGTGCCTTTTCAACAATTCGACCAACATCCAGATCGCCAAAGAGATCAGCATGTGAATCTTTTGGGCTAATTTTTTCTGATGGACAATTTGAAACTTTATCAATAATTAAAGAAGCCACCTCTTTAGGAAGTATGTTTTTTGTACTTTGCATGTCATAGTAAAGTTCTTCATGAGTTCCAGATTGTTTTAATACATGATTATAAACAGAGTCTACCATCTGAGAAATAATTTCTATACTTTCTAGATTTAAAATTTTTTCTTCAGGATTAGCAGCTATAACAGTGTTAGGATTAGCAGCTATAACAGTGTTATTTCTGGAAATTTCAGCTGTCATGGATTTTGTCAATTGAGATGCAATTTTATTTAACTCAGGTTTTGATAAGTTTTTAGCATCTTCACTTGAGGTACTTGACAACGTAACCAGTTTTGCCAAAAACAAGGCCAGTATTTCCTCTAAAAACTTGGCATCTAACATAACTTCTTTTTCAGATGAAGGCTTTTTCTTCAATTTAAGATCATCCATAATCTTAACTACTTTTTCCATAATTTTGACAGCTTCCAGAACTAACTCTGAACTTGATGCTCCTTCCTCTATTTGAGGATGAAATTCTGAATTGGAGATTTCTTTCACCATTAAAAATCCTATTATATCAGAGAGAACATTGCTCTTACTCATTAAGTCTTTGTACATTGAAATATGGGAGCCAGAGTGCTTTAAAACACTGTTATAAACAGAAGTAACTACTTTTTCAATAGTTGCACTGTCTGCTAATGATATTGTGGATGATTCTTTGGCCTTTGGTACTACTGTAATCTGACTTTTACAGATATATTCTTGGAAAGAACTTAAGATTTTTGAGGTTAATTTTTGCATTTCGGTATTTAGAGAACTATTTTGTTCCTTATCCGTTTTTGGAAACATAGATAAAAGCTTTGACAAAAAATTTACAGCAATTTCTTCTATTATGTTATAGGGCAGTTTGAAAGCCCATGATGGTTGAGGCTGGGGAACTTCATTGGCTTGGATAACATCTTTCAGGATATTTTCAACAAGACTGTCAACTTCTGTACACTGATGCGGTGTTAGCTCTCCAGAAAAATAGTTCTGTAACTGATTGCCAGCCACTTCCTGCACAACTAAATTAGCTATGGTTTCAGAAAGGATTTTGCAACCACTGCTGACACAATTTTGTATGCACTCTTGAGATCCAAATTGTGGCAAAAGATTATTATAAATAGTCTGAACTACCAATTGAATAATTTCATTATCATTAGGATGTAAGGATTCTACATACTGTATAATCATATCTTCATTTTTGGAGATCTCTGTCACAATTGTACTTACTAACTTCGTTTGAAGGAAATCCAGTTCTGAGTATAAATTATCCTCAGATGTTTCTGCTTTAGAATTGGCTACTCTTGAGAAAATTTTTGATAGAAGAGAAGAAATTATACTTTCTAAAAATTCATAAGGCAACATTATGATATATGGTGAAGATGTTTGACATTGTTTGCAGGCTGTTTGGGCCACCTTATGGACCTTTTTCATAACCTCCTTAGATTCTAGAGGCAAACATACTGAAGCTGGAACCTCATCACCAAAAGGCAAGTTTAGCTGATGCTGAAAAATCTCTTCTATTACTGCATTAGCTAGCCTTCTTGCTAAATTTTCACCATTACTATTTATATCCTTACAAATGGAGTCCTGAGATCTATATTCCTGCAAAATATTACATATAGAGGAATGAACAATCTTATTGACCAACATTTTGTCGATTGATGGTATTTTAGTCACAAAAGGTACCTCATTTAAAAAAGGTGTTTTAATTGCAGGTGCCATTTTATGTATGGGGGTTATTTTATTCATGATTACTTTTTTCTTGAGAGGTGCTTTATCCACAGACAGTTCTTTTTGCCTGAGTACTTTATGAACTGATGAAACTTTATCTGCAGATGAGAGGAACTGACTTCCCTGATCTGAGTTTAATACTTTAATTTGAGCATCTGAAAACTCCTTTATCAGAGAATCAATCAGTTTCATAGCTGTGTCATAGAGCTCAGCTTCATTTACATTATTGGTTACATTTTGACAGGCATCATCTGTGCCTGGTGAGGGAGAAAAAATCAATTTTTTGACTATTTCAGAGATAACATCTTCTAAAAAGTTAGCAGGAAAAATCCCGGAGCTATTTTCTGATGGGTTCTGAGGATTGTCTGGTTTACTAGGCTTACTTTTAATCTCTTTACTTTTTTCATTCTCTTCCTCTTCTGTAGGAATATTTTGTTTAGCTGAATTCATAGAAACAGGCTGGGCAAAATCCTTGCCATGTGCTTGAGTTACATATGCTGTTTTATCACCTGGAGGATTTGGGGATTTTGAATCATCGACTGGTCCTCGGAAAGAAGATATTTCTAAAATGTTCCTGTAAATGCTTTCAGTGACATTTTGGACATGTTTAGGATGTAAGATATGTTTGTCATCTATAACTTGGTAAGCTAGAGAATCTCTCTTCTCTTGAATCTCTCTATTTCTCACCTTGGATTTCAGAAATAGTAATTCAAAAGGTCTGTCCTCTTTTTCTAATGAATTTTCTCTTTTCTTGTCACTCTTCTTTTTATCATCTGTTTTCAAATCTGATTCCAGGATAACCTTCTTATTTTTTGTATTATCAGTAGCTGGTGAAAGACATTGGTATACCTCATCGCCTCGCCCTTTCTCATCTTTTCTAGCCAAACTGTTGTTCTTCTTGATTTCATTCTTTGTAAGTGCTGTACTCAAATCTTGCCCCTGAGTATCTTTACTTTCTACAGTGGTTGTTGGAGAAGTAACTTTTGATGTCTTCTCATTATCTTTTCCAATTGAACTTTCTTTTCCCTTTTTACTCCCTTTTTTTTTATTTCCCACATCTCTAACTAGCCCTGATGCTAGAGTAGTTACTTTGCTTTTCATGGTGTTAGTTATTACAGTGGTACATATTGGCTTGTAGATGCCGCCTGTTTTCATTGATGTACACTCCTTTTTGAAATTCTCTTTTCCATTAATTATTCCTCTACCTATTTCCAAAGTGTCCATTTTGTCTTTCATGCCTGAGGTTACAGGAGTAAGTGTAGATAATTGTTCTAGTGAAAAAACTGGGTTCTTCATCAAGCTTCTGTTTATCTTTGTAAAGGTTTTGTAGGGTAGGTGTTGAACTCTTTGGATGATGTTATCCACATCTAGAAATGTAAAGAAGGTGGAAGACCAGTCTGCTGAAAAAAGTGGTTGAATACTGAAAGCGGAAATTGCTTTCTTGGCTAAAGCAGCAATCATTTCTATAACAATGCCACTTCTATCATCTTTCTGAACAGTGTTAGATCCATACATTGCTATGAGCTCATCATACACAGAATCAGATATTGTATTGACCGTCTCTTTATCTATTGGTGGAAATGAAAACATTTCTTCAACATTTGCTAGAACTTTAATTTCTTTTTTTCTAAATTCCCCTACCAGGGCACTTGCAAATTTTGTAGCCATGCCCACAAGGTCTCTTTCCGATATCTCTTTGTCCTTAGGATCTTCAGCAATACTTGGGAGAATATAAAATTTGTGAACAAGATCAATTATGATATCTTCCAAAAATGTAGCAGAATACACAGAAGCTTGTGGCAAGGATTGTATTTTTTCTTTACTAGGATTCAAGAGTTCAATTCCATAGTTGTTTTGAGGTAAGTCACTGGGAGATGACTCTTCGTCATGTAAAAATGGCTGCAGATGGTGGTCCACAATTTCCTTCATAATGAAACCAGCTATTCTACCAAGGAATGAGCCTCCCTTTTTGCATGGATCTTTTTGTGCTTCATTTTCAAATTTAAGTTTTTTCATAATATTGTTACATATGGAGTCTACGAGGTTCTCAATTGCCCCTAATTGCATACTTCCCACATGTTCCTCTGTTGTAGCAAGTCTAATCTCATGTTCAGAAATTTCTGTTATAATCTCATTAGTCAGTTTTGAAGCTGCATTCACAAACTCATAGTCTGGTGGCACTTCTTTCTTGTTTAGTTCATTTTTAGTTTCAGGTGAAGGAAATATATATCCTAGAAGCTTGTAAATCATATCTTCTAAAAGGGAACGAGGCAATAGAGTAATGCATGATGGCAAGACATGGCTATCATTGTTGATGGTGTTGAGCACATTTCTGATGATGTTTTCATCTTGGAGAGAGGAATAGGAAGAAGTTGCTAATTCTCCCAAAAGTAATGACTCCACCTGATAATCATATATTTCTTCTAACAGCAAATAATATATTTTTTTCCCAAAAGCGACAGCATCACTTTGAATAGCTCTATAAATATGAATCAGAGATTTATACTCATCTAATATATTTTCATAAATTAGGTTGACCATTTTTTTAATCATTTCTTTATATCTTTCTGAAAATAACAGATTTTCATCTAAGTGGTCAGCAACTAAAATTTGTGATGTGGTGAACTCCAGCACAATTGATTTTACTAATATTGTAACAATGTCAGTAATGCTGGCTTTTGCTTTATGTGAGTTTTCGCCAGCCACGACATTATGTGAGAATATATAAAGGATTTTGCATAAAAGCTCAGAAATTACTTCCTCCCAAAAGACAGCTGAATTTACAATGAAAGATAGTTCTCTTTTTTTAGGATCTATTGCTTTCTGTTGATAAGTATTTGAAGGAAGAGTTTTACCTCCAGATAAAAATGACTCAAAATGATGGTTAAATATTTCTTTTATTATATAACTTGCTATTTTTGTAACAGGTATATTACTTATGCTTTTTTTATCTTTTATAAGAGACTGGTATAGATTTGAATGAAAAATATCAGTATAAATGGCATTGATGATAGCCTGAATATCTTTTTCTGAAATCACATTTTGGTTTTCATTTCCATGTTTAATAATGCATATTGCATGTTTAGAAATTATCGACATGATTTCATCAGTCTGTCTCACAACTGTGTCACTAAAGTCTGACTGCAAAAGGTCCGACTCTTGTACACTGTAGTTCAATGAACTTATCTGGCATAAAACTCGAGTGACTATTTTTTCCAAATGTGTATATGACAATATGGTGGTATATGTCCGTCTTTGGACTCTTGATTTACAAATAGCATAATGAACTCTCTTTATCAAAACATCAGCATTGAGTTTTGAATGTGATCTAAAAGGTAGCTTTGCTACGAAATCTGGATGAATTTGGAAGTTGAAAACTTCAGCCAGGATAATTTTAGTTACTCTCGCAGCCAATGTCTTTGTGTCACTGAGAAATTCTTGATCAGGTTCCTGTTCATATTCTTGTAACACTTTGTTATATGCCATGTCAGCAATTTTGATCACTATATCCCTATCTACTGGTGGCAAACTCAATTGCTCCTTAGCATTTTCTAGGATGCTAACTTGAGCTTTTGAGAATTCTTCTGTTATTGAATATATGAGGTTTTCAGCTGTTTCCAATAGTTCTTTTTCCAAATCTCTTACTGATTTTCTTTGCACAGTACTTAACACTTGGTGGAATATTTTACTTAAAACCCAAGAGATCACATCTTCCAAAAAGGGTGAGGAGTAAACACTGGCGAAATAATGTTGCCTTTTTGCATCATCAAAGTATGTATATGATGGAGGAAGTAATGACCTTCCATACATAAATGGGTGAAGATGTTGTTGACAGATATTTTTAGTGATAAAACCTGCTATTCTATCAATAAGAACATTGTTACTGCTTGTGATATTGTGCTCAACTGCTTCTTGAGACCCTGAGTTTTGCAAGATATTTCTGAATACAGAATCAACGAGATGTTGAACATCATCCTCTGAATAAACAAATTTGATTTCTTCTTCATCTTTTGAAAATTGAATTTCATGTTGGGAAATTCTCATTCTAACATCACTGATTAGCTTTGAAGACATTTCACAGCAATTAATTTCTGATCTATCTTTTGGAGTTTTGCTATTTGGAATCATGTTAGATGCAGAAGGAAAGATTCCAGGTAATAATATTCTGATTATGTCTTCTAAAACCGTGTATGGTGGCAAGGTGTTATATGGAGACAAATGCTGGCTTGACTTGGTAGATTCACTGATGCCACTGAAGATGTTCTGAATGATGTTCTCTGCTTTAGCAGTAGCATAAGAAGCTGACAAACCCCCAGAAAACAGTGGATGAGAAAGATAATCAGAAATAGCTGCTACAATTAAATTGGTAATATGTTCTGCAAAAATATCACTGTCTTTGAGTTCTTGATTATCAAACTGAGGGTTCAGCCCATGCTGTTTCAAAACATTTTCGTAAACTGAATTGACGAGTTCATCCACAGTGTCTATAGTGGGGAAAGACTGCGCTTGGTCATCACGAAGAATGCAGATTTTAGCTTTGTTAAAATGATTATTTATTGAGTTTACTATATTTTGTGTCATCTTATCCAGTTCGCAGTCAGTGTTACATTTTGGATTAAAGACCTTTAATAATAGTCTGGCAACAATTTCTTCTACAAATGCATTAGGAAAAAAGTCCATACCTAGTGATGGCTTCTGGGGTCTGTGTGACTCTGTGACTTCACTGAGAACCTCTTTAATCATATTTGATATTTCATCCAATGAAGTTGCTGAATGAGGTAAGCCCTCTCTACACAAAAAAGGTTGAAGATGATTTTCAATAATCTCTTGAATAATGAGACTGGCCATTCGGTCAACCATAATCGGGCTTTGGCTTACTATACCTTCCTGTATTGACACAAGAGAGTCAGACATCTGCAAAATATTATTATAAATACACTCCACCATATTTTGAAGGCTTTCTTCTGTATCTAGATATTGATAATCATATTTAGTGAGCCAGATCTTATGCTTTGAAATGGCTAATAAAACCTTATTTATTATACAGGAGGATATCTCCTTAAAATCCGAAGGCATTAAGTATTTCTTCCCCAAGGATGAAGCTCTGCTGGGTGGAAGAATGAGCTGAGATAATAGCCTTCTGATGACATCTTCTAAAAATGAATGTGATAACATGGTAGTATAGCCTGTTGAATGTTGACCATGATAATTAAGTTCTTTCAGGTTCGTTTGAAGTTTCTGCAGTATATTTTCAGCTTTAAGAGGGTAATATGAATTAGGCATGAGCTTTCCTACAAAGCACAATGGGAGTTGGTAATCTACACTCTCTTTCAATATGCCGCTAGTTATCTGTTCTGCTATTGAGGTGGTAGCATGTACCAGATGATCGCCACAGGTAACTTGCAATACATATTCCCAGGAAACATCATTATAAATGGAGTCAACAATCTTGCTAACAGTTTCTTTATGGATTGGTGGAAAACATGTTCTTTCTTCAACATCCCGTAAAACAGTGACTCGAACATTATTAAACTCATTCACCACGGATTTGACATTTAATATATTCATCTCATTGAGCTGGGCTTCAGTGATGTTTACGTTTTCCCTCTGTAATGAGATGGAAAGATTAAGAAAAATGCCTGCAATTATTTCCTCTAGAAATGTGGCAGAGTAAACTCTTGTGCTCATGCCTCCTAGATGCTGCATATTAAGAATGACTGTGGCATTCACTTCCTTTTTACATGTCCAAGGCTGATTGTCATAACTCATGGATCTTACAGAGCCTTTACTCTGTCTCGATTCTTTTAATTCTGGCCTTCTTGTTTTTGGAGAACTAGGAAAACTCTCTCTTGTCCTATATGTTAAATGCTTGTTTGTAAAAGGTGGACTTCTGAGAGGCCTCTGTATACCACTCGACAGTTTTTCCATTAAAGATTTTACCAAGATATGGGAAATAATACTAAGCATAGATTCATAATCTATTCCTGACTGATTTTCCAAAAGGCCTGACATGTCATATTCTTCAAATGATGAGCCATAGTCCATTGTTCCCCTGCAATAATCCTCTACATTTTGAAGTATATTGAATAGTTGATGTTCTGCTGGTATTTCATCAGAAAGAGGACCATTCATAAGGAAACTATTGGTTGTACATTCTTCCAAAAGTATTCTAATAAGTTTTTCACATACAACGTTCGGAAGAAAAACTGATTTTGGGGAGAGCATTTGGCAATTTTTAGATATTCTATGATTTTGCTGGTCACCTGAAGATAGGAATATTTTTCTTGCCTTTTTACCAGAATCCATATCCCAATTTGGGCATTCATCTGGCAAAAACAAATTGAAAACAATATTGAAAATTTTATTGACTACTTCTTTGGATTCATGAGTTTTTAGGCTATCAACCAGAGTGCCTAACTTACATGCCAGAGAATTTAGTTTATTTTTCTGTAGTAGTTGATTAATTTGGTGAGTAGGAGCTGATTTCCAACCTCTGGAGCCTGTCTGTCTTTTCATAGTTTGGGTTTTGTTGCAGATGGGCAGACTATGGCTTTTAAGCATAGAAAGTGATTTCTTTATTCCTTTGCTGTCAGGCTGATGACTTAATCCTATTTCTTTGGACAGAACATGGGACACTGCTATTAAGAGATCCTTAAAGAGATTGTTGAAGTCAGCCACAGCTACTCTTGGGCAGTAAATATATTTTGTCTTCACAGAAACCATTTGTGTAATGTCTGCCTTTAAAATATCACTATTAAAAAGGATTCGAATAATTCTTTCAGAAATGCTTAAAGCAAGTTCTCTGATAGAAACTGAGTGGCTCTCAAACCCTTGAGAATGAACTAAAATAACCTTTCTAAAAGTTTCATCTTGGTTTTCCGCTGATTTCTGTTTTGTTCCACCATCTTCAGTGCAATCAGAAATGCTTGAAATTATATACAAAATAACCAATTCAGTGAGATGTTCACAAAATTGATTAAGTGAAGAATCACTGTTTATGCTTCTTGGCTGTTTTGATTCATATTTTTTCTTTAACAGTGGGGAAGCAATAGATACTTTTTCATCAAGAGGACCTTAAAACAGAACATATTGCTATTTTTAGCATGCATTAAGGGAAAATGTTGACTATTCAAAATACTGGCAATATTTTCTATATGAATTTCACCTTGGTGTACCTCACTCAAGAAATAGAAAACTCTAGTCAAGAAAGGAACTGAGTTTTTTTGAATCTCTATTTCTCATCTGTGGAATCTTTATTTCAGCAGGGAAGTAAAGAAAATAGCCCGGTAGAATTCAAATCTCTAAGTTCTGGTTTCTTCCTCGATAGCTATGTTGCTTTAAGAACATGAAAATCCTGGGGCAGATAAATGCATTGCAATGTCCTAGAGTGATTCCAGTGATAGCTAGAGACTTCATAAAATTCTATGAAACATTTTCAGCTGTTCAGCGAATTATCCAGTTTGGGACTATATAGTATATAATAAATTGAACCAAATGAAACTGCTGATGTTTGATAGTTTTAGACATTACAAAAATGACTATTTTATATGGTTGCACCTAATATACACATGTGAGCATTCATAGAAATGGAGTGAAAATATCATATTCGTAAGCATGGTTTTAGAGTATTATATCTAAAAAGAATTTAAGTCAGAACACTGGAACAAGAACAGAACAAGAAGTTTTAATGCCACTGTTCTTATAAATCCTATCATCAATGATTGCAAAGACTATATACCTTAAAAAGAAGTTGGATCATTACTTTATAGCCAATTAACTATGCATGAAGTCTGACTTTAATGTTAATAAGTCTTTGGAAAAGAACTTAAAAAAAAAAAAAAGACCCTCTTGGAACTTGCTTGGGAATTGCCTTTAGAGCAGTTGTATGTCCCAAGCAAGAGAACTGGTCTTATCATTTCATAGTCATACCTCATGCCCAACTAAAACATCCCCCTTTAATTTATGCTCATTTAATCTCATTTGTAGATAGAAAAAATTGTGTAAATGTGTATTTTTTTTTTCTTTTTTAGCATAGTGGCCAGTTGAAAAACATACAAGTAGATAAAAAGGCACTCCAAATCAAGGCTATTTTCAGAGAAGCAGGGAATGTAGTTTCTTGGGTATTTAAAAACAAAACTCTTAAAATTATCATTGACCGCCCCCCCCCCCCAAAATGATGTCAAAGTCTTTATAAGTTATCCTTTACTCACCTCTGGTTTCAAAGTTCTTGAAATGCATGACCACAGATGTAGTAACATATCTTGCTACCAGATGGATTTCATGGGGTCCTAGTTCCTGATCTGCAAAAGAAGTAATTTCAGCCTCCTCGAGAGTTGCTATTTTCTCTGACTTATAGTATTTATTTTTCCACTTTTCTAGTAAAGTTAAATCTTCTCCACTTGCTACAAGGTTGATGTTTTCTTTGGTTTTGTGGCTGGTTCGTTTCCCCCATTTTTTAAACAAGCTTTTTTCATCCTTTTGTTCTTCAGACGTTACAGACAAAGGCTTCTCCTTTGATACAAAAAGTGGTTTCATTGTTTCTATACTTTCATTAGTGTGCAAGGTTTGACATGGAAGGCCATAATTTAACAGCATGGTATTGACGATATTTTCTGTAGCTAAACATATTTTGAGTGGAGAAACAGTTGTCTGTACTGGGCTTGGCTTAACAACTGGTTTGGGAGGCTCATAGTGAAGTACTCTTTGATTTTCACCTTCCATTTTTCTGAAGGACATGAGGTGCTCAAATGCTGCTTGCGTAGAGTCACTGGATTTCTGAGACAGACTTTGTAAGACATTGCCTTCCGGGAGAGAGCTACTTCCTTTCATGGCTTGATCAAAATGACTGAGGCTTTGGGCTTTAGTTCTAGAATATGATGGTTTAAGTTCTGATTTGAGCTCTTCCATTGGCTCCATGGTTTGATTTATAGCTCCTTCAGAGTATCTGGCATACAAAGGTGGATTTGGGGAAGGCTTGTCTTTTATTTTCATATTTTCCTGTGAATAAAACATCAAACCAGGGCTCTGTGGAGGATCATCCCCACAGCTAACTCTGTTTGACTCTGAAGTAGACATTCCCATCCTGGTTGCAAATTCTGGCCAATTAATAGTGTACGCATTTTCAGCTCCTTGGAGTAGGTTTTCATTTAGATGACTTTTGCTCATCGACTCATAGAAATGAGTACACTGGTCCATCAGTGTGCTGATGACCTGACTTGCTATAATGTTTTCTTTAAATACATTAATTGAAGATGGTTCCATTTGGCATTTTTCTTTATCTAGAGTGATCTTAATTATACCAAGCATGCCGTTGACAGTATTAGCAGTATAAGTAAACAGTTCTGAATAGAATGAGTGAAGATGTTGAAGAGTATTCTGTAGGTTTTCCTGAAAAACCATACTGATTGATTCAGATTCATCAGGAAACTTACTCAGTGGTTTTAACTTGGGCAATATTGTTTTCATTAATGATTTCTGTTGCACAGCAACAAAATTTTCAATAGGTATTTTCACGATTTCAGAAAAAGCATATGTAGAGACATGTTTAAACTGTAGGTCTGCAAATGACTCTAAGGTATTCAGAACCCCTTCCATGATCTCTTGAGCAATTTGGTGGCTACAGCCCTCAGATTTTTTATCTTTCAATTTTGTCTTATAAGTTGGAACATTACTGAGATTCTTTGTTCTTAAGGAACGACATTTACTTCTAGCAGTAGTTTCTTTCTTGCTTACTAGTGTTTCTTTACTATCTGTTATTAACATCTGAGTCAAGAAGCACAACTCTAATTTTTCAAATAGCTTTTCAACAATTTCTTGGCCAAATATATTAATTTGTGCTTGTAACCCCTCGGCTCTAGAAGCAGCTCTTTCAAAATTATGGTATTTGTTTTTATGAGCTTCAAGAGGTGACAAATTTAAAAGTGAAACAGATTGTTTTAATTCTTTTGCTTTCATTGAAATTTCATTCAAAACAGTCTCAGCTATCATCAATAGCTTATATTTTTCATTTTCCCTGTCATTTGATTCTGTTTGCCATTTATCAAACATTTGTTTAAAAATATTTTCTTTAGGAAAGATTTTTTCTAGCTGTGAAGAAACATTCTCCAAAGAGAAAGAGGTTTCTGGATTTGCAAGAGAGATTTTACTAAAATTCCTTTGTGGAAGTTTGCAATCATCTAAGTATGAGCCTTTTATTGGGTTGGGCAAATTGTTCTTTGTAGCACATAATCCTTGCAAAACTGCATTAACTATTTCACTTGCTGTCACAATTTGTTCAGAAGGTAAAGTGTTTACATTTACCATTGCCCTATTTTGCCTTACCTTTTGAAATGCATTCAGAATTGTTTCTAGTATATTACTTACTATATCCTTGGCATACATTTTTAGTTCTGCAATGGGGAGTTTTGTTCTCAGTAAGGAGTTTTTGGCATCCCCTTTTGAAAGCAGGTGCGGCAGCCCAATGGCAGTCTTGGACCTGCTGCCTTTTAGAGTCTTCTTCCCGGGACCTAAATTGGCCTTGTTTTTGGCTTTCGCACCACTAGGCCCTAACTGTGGTTTTGTACCAAATTTAGAGAAATAGGTAACTTTTGATTTTATTTCAAGATCTATTTTAAAACTTGCCTTAGGACTGCTCTTGGAGCTAGCTTTAGAACTGTATGGCCTCATGGATTGCATTTTATCAGACTGACCTTTAGGGTTCAAACTCTCTTCTAGATTCATCAAAGCAAAATTTGTGATCTTTTTAAGAACCTTTCGGACCAATTCTTGACCCACTCGCAGTGGAGAAAATTGCAGTAAAGTGTTTTCCGATGAAGTGACACTTCTAATGCCTGCTTGAGGATAAACTTTTGGTATCACATGTTCAGGAAGAACACTTCTTTTTTCTGCTTTTTTCAGTACCCTAGAGCACGATGGATTTATCACTAATTCATTACTTCCAGATGCTTTCAATTCTCCCCTGGTCTCATTGTTATCACAGAAGGATGATATAACTATGGAGAACATTTTTCTGAAAACACTTTCAACTATGTCATCTGCAACACTGCTTATATGTGACTGCAAAGTTTTTTTGTGAGCTGCTGCTATTTTAATTTTAGAATCAGATGTAAAGTGGGGGAGTTTGTCCAATGGAGGACAGTGGTCTATGTTTTCTATTACCCTTCGATACACCTTCTTTAAAATTCCCTTAACTGTACTTAAAGCAGTCATTTTTTTCCGTCTAGATTCTCCATTTCTAAACATTTCTTCCAAAACCCTTCTCAGATTTTCAGCTTCTGCTATAACTTGGTTTTGATCTGGGTATTTTGAAAAAGTAGACAGTTCAATGTTGCCTTGCATTTTTCTTTGACTTGGCAACTTTTCATTTTGTAATTGCCTAAAATTGCTAGGGTTCTGCTTTGAGTAAACACTGCTTCCCTTTAGAGATATTTTATCATGTAAACTCTTTAAGATGTTGTTCACAGTTTCACTTGTAATGATATTTTCTTGAAATAAATTCTTATTGGGACATGAATACATCTTTTGGATTTCTAGGTCTACATCATTTTTTATAAGCACCAAAATGGTACTGGCGATTATATTAGCATATTCCTTAAGACTAGCCTGTGATATCTGGATTTTAGGTCGATGATTTCCCCCGTAATTAGCAAGTGTCTCATCTGAGACCTCTGGACTGAGAATGGTTTTAGCTGTTGATATTTTCAAGATATTCACATCTGCTGGCATTTGGTTTGATTCAAGAAATACGATGCCATCTTGTTTACAATTTGTAAATTCTGGGCCAACATATGGTTTTTCTCTTGCTTGAGTACCAAGAGTAAATATCAAATCTATTCTTTCTGTGGCAAAAGATTTTAATCTATTCAAAATAGTTTCAGTAATGAAGTGAGCATTTTCCTCACATGGGTCAGGAGCAGATTTCTTGGTGTCTTGGTTCTGAAGTACAGTCATCTGGTTATCATCAGAATAAGTTGATTTCAGCTGTACATATCTTCCCTTTCTTTTAAATGGAAATCTATCCCTTTTCCTTTCATTCACTGAGTCCATAACAGGAGGTCGTTGATGCTCTGCTGCAGGAAATTCATCAGAAAACATCAGGGGAAATCTCAGAGAAATAGAATCTTTTGCATGTATGCCAAGCATGACAGCAGAAGTGAGATTTTGAAGAACAATATTCACCATATCGCTGGAAATTATAGCAACACATGACTTAGGAACTAAAAGCATTGGAATAGCCTTATTTTTACACTCTGGGTCTACTTCAGAATTTGCTTCTAAATATCTCCCATTTACATTACACTTAACAGTGGATGCAGCAAATGGGAGATTATTCTCTTCTATTGTTTTCTCACAGATGTCACTTAAGATAGCCTCAATGGTATCTAGTATTTGAAATTGAAGTTTGTTTCGATAATCACTTTTATTGAACAGCTTTTCTACAATATCTTCTGACCAATCTGGATCAATCTCTCTGTCAAATATGTTTTTTTCATATTTACCTTTAGTAGACATACTATCTAACACTGTGTTAATCTGAGTTGGAATACTTTCAGAAACCGCAACATCATGAATTAAGAAAGGACTTATTATTTCTTTATCTAACTTATGTTTTATCCCTTGTAAAATTTGTCTAGCCACTTCTCTTGCATATATATTTAATTTAGAGGCAGTTAGTTGACAGACAGAGGTAGTTTGTCCTGACTTATCATGATAAACTGAGCAACAGGTAACTTGATCATCAGAATGTGATTCTTTGGTTGAGAACCAAGATTGGCTTAAAGCAGTTTCATCCCACTGTGAAGGTAAAGCCATTGGACTTGTGAAATTGATATGAGAACAAAAGAGAGCTTTTACTTTGGAAGTAGCAAATGCCTCTAAATTTGTTAATATTGATTGTATGATATCTTCAACTATACTTATTTTGGTCAGTTTACCACTACTGAATGTGGACTGAAGTGTACCTGGACTTCTGTCCAATATGGTAGAATAAACAGAGGACTTTCCTCCGCTTGTATGTTCGGAGAAAGAGATATTTTCTGGAAAGGTGATAGTGTTATACCTATTTTCATTTGCATTTCTATCTGTTATGGCAGTAGAATAAAGTTTTTGAAATATGATTCTAACAACATTATCTGCAACAACGGTTACATCTGCTTCAGACACTAAAGGATCCATTGTTTTATCCAGGGATTGAACAACTATTTGAGCAACTGGTTCATCACCAGCATGAGGAATGCCACATAAATGGGATTGAAGGAAAGGAATCACATTTATTTGATCAATTAAATTATTCTGAAAAATTTCATTCAAAATATTTCTTATAATGGGCACAACTGGGAAATTTTGTGGCTCTTTGAGTTTTTCTACCTCATTTTTTTTAAATGTTCTTTCTAGTTCCTGTTGATTAAGAGAATCTGTTTTAATTTCTTCTTTTGGTGGTTTTTGTTCACCAGCATTTTCTTTCTCTGTATCCACAGGATCTTCTGGATATGACTCTGGGTCAGCTCCTCCAGGAAGAAAATTTCCATAGGTTGGCCTATATCTGTAATTTTCAATGCCTCTCTCTTCTGGTTCAGTTTCATTAAACATGTCTGGAGGCATTGCATTTAAAATTAAAGTGACTACTTTCTTAAGCATTTGTTTCTCTCGTAGTGGCTTGCTTACACATGTTTCCAAATCTGGCAAGCTCACACTTAATTCGGTTTGAATAGCCTTCAAAATAGTACTTGATACTTTCTTTGCATGCACATATAAAGCAGACTGCAATCGTTTCTCATGTGTGTTAGCACAAACGTTGGTACTTTGACTTTTCCAGTATGTCTTGCTGCTCTTTTTATTTCCATTGATTATAGTACCCAGAGTTTCTAAATTTCTATTGGCAAACCCCTCTAATTTAGCAAAAACCATTTCAAGGATATCTGAAGCCGTAACTTTCAGTTTATTTAGGTATTTTTCTTTTGTGGTCCCTGTTTTGGGGGCAGTAGTATTTCCCTTGTTGTTAGTCACCTCTTGACTATCTGGCTGGATCACAGTGGACATCATGCTGGAGATTATGTCAGAACATCTGCTCAGTTCCTCAATGAGCAAAGCAAAAGATAGACTGTCAGTATCAATATACTCTGAGATAGTTTTAAATTCTGAATTTGTGAAAATGTGATCCATCTCCACACTACATAATTTTATAATGATATCTTCTAGAATTGTATGAGAAATGAGCTGAATATTAGACTGCAATGGAATGTTTTTTCTCAAATTCTCATTGATCCTGTCTCTGTTTTGCTCATCAGAAAGGGGAGAATATGGACGGTCTCTTATGAGCTCACGTAACATGTCATATAACGTACCTCCAATTCTATCTAACACTTGCAATCTGGGACATTTGTGAACTTCCTCTTGCATATGAGGACAATGAGAAGGCAAAAGTTTTTGTTGATCAATGTCAATAGTTCCATATGATATTTTAGATCTTAACTTATCTGAAGGGAATAGAACATTGCTTGTATCTGTATTTCCACTTAGCACTTCACAAATACAAGTTGCTAATGAACTTGCCATAATGTCATTATTTAGTGTTGTGATGACAGAGTCTAATTCTTTTTCAGTGTCAGAAAAAAATCCTGTATCTATAAAGTTCTTGGGATGTCCGCTCTTCCTAAGATTTAGATTTTTCTCGTTGTGTTTTAATTCTTTCTGGATAACATCCAAAACAATTTTTACTACTTTAGTTGTGTAAGCACTAAGGTGAGAGTAAAACCTGTCAAGTGCAGGCTTCAAATGGGCAGCATGGCTTTCTGGTTTGGAGCAGCTTTGTAATTTTGGACAAATAAATGAGTTCAGTTTCTTAAAAATTGTATAAATGATCTTCTCATTAATGTTAACTATAGGTTCAGATGTTGATTCACTTTCTCTAGGTTCTAACCAAGGATCTTTTGTAGGTTCTATACCAAGTACAGGAAAAAATTTCTTCTTCCTTTTACTCTTAAACCATAATTCTAATGGCTTTTTACTTGGTATGTCAGCATTATCTAGAAAAGTTTGCTGTACTGGTGAAGAATATCTGATAATGTCAATAGAAGCTATATGAAGTATTCTTAATACAGCATCTACAATTTCTTGAGCTACTCTACGGATTTCTGATACAGAGAACATCTGGTCCATCCATTCTTGATGTGACAGATCTTGCGGTTTTTCCGAGCTAAGAAGTGAAGCTTCTTTACCATTTTTATAATCTAAGTGACCAAAGGGCCCAGAATATGTGTCTTTGAGCACCTGTGCTAAAATACTTGTAATTATGTTATCTGAGGCTTTTTGTATTTGATGCTTTTCATTTTGGCTGAAAAGCAAAATGTCTTTATTCAAACATGGCTTGTACTTAAAAAGATCCTTATTCTTAAAAGTTGGAATGTCAGTCTTTAATCTCCAATCCTGAAATGCTACTTTGTTTCGATAAGCAGTCTTTGTAGATAAGTTCTTATTTCTTTTGTACTCAAAACCAACATTTTCCCTTGTTAACCAGTGGTCATGAACCTGTTCTTGTAACTTTGCTTTTTCGTTTTTGATAGATGAAAGCAGTACAGTTTCCACAATTTTGTCTATTTCTTCATTTTCATCTTCAGAATAAAAGACCATGTCAGGAACATTAATAGGTGGAAATAGGCATTCAGATCTATGACCATTAGCTACCATAGTGCTGGTGAGTTTGTTCTCTTCTTCAGTGCCAGAAGGACTGCTCAGTCTGAGGTGTCTACTCTTTTGGACATTTGTTTTCATGGGTTCCCGAGGTAGCTGAGACAAGATATCATCAATTAGCTGAAGGATGATCACTGTTTCTTCAGTTGCAATAAGCCTTTCATTTTTAAGTGCACTTTGTATATAACCAAGTATAGTGCTGATTGCTTCTTTTATATAACCAATAAGAGAGGATTGGGAAAAAATATTTGACACAAGATTTTGTATTTCTCCTTTACCAATCAATGTGGCTACATCGGGTTCAACACTGGATTTCTTTTTGCTGACTCTTTGAAGAAACGTGTATGTTGGATCTTTCCTGTGTTGCTGATAAGCAGGTCCAGTTGTGATTTCAAGATGAGCAAGTTCATTTTGCTTAGAAGATGCGAAAGCTGTCAGCTTTTCTAAAATAACATGAACCATATCCTCTGCAATATCATTCATGTTCTCCAAAGTATAAGGCAGTGAAGCTTCTGAAGTTTCTTCTTTTGGAGATATGAAATGTTCTCCACTGGCTGTTAAATCTGATTTAAAGAGAACTGACATATTTTCTTGTGAAAATACCTCCATACACTTTTTCTCAACTGCAGACCGTAGCTTCTCAAGCACATTTTCCATAATTTCAGCAGCTGCTGAAGAGATATCAACATTGGAGAGCAAGTCACTTTTGTCATTGACAGTTTGGTCAATCGAGGTTTGGGCCGCAACAGAGGAATGGGTGGGGATGGTTTGGGTTAACTCAGACACCATTTCATGAAAAATATTTTTTAAAATCAACTCAATTTCCAGTTTTAGGTGATATTTAAAGTCAAGAAAAATATTCTTTAACTCCTGCATCTCCTTTATGGCTTTTGCTTTTTCACTGGAAGACAGTGGATGTTCTAAGCCATCTGTTTCGGTGGTAGCATCTTTAGATTTTGTTGTGCCTGTTTTGATTGGCGAGAAAAGGTAACTATCGGATTTACAGGTTTTAACTGTGAGGGATTCAGAGGTCTCATTATATTTAGGTTCAGAAATTTTAGGTGGTTCTTTCATGTGATACGTTTTCCCCACAACTTTTATTTCTTTATGGGCAAAAGATGGTTTTAGTGGTGCTGCTGGCTGCTCTATTGACGTGTCATCTGCCTTCACACAGGGCTCTGCATGACACATCTTACTTGTTTTATATGGAAATGTTTCACTGCACATACTACAGCAACTCGAACTATCTGAAGAGAGGGTAGAGTTGTCAGGCATTGGATATGTAATATTTTGCAAACTTTCTTCATGTTTTGTGATGGCTGGGTATAATATACTGGTCACTGTAGCCACAGCCCAGGTCATTATGTCATGAATTATGCTGTTCAATTCTTCAGAAGTTACCTGGAAAGGTGGTGAGCAGGGATACAAGGGAAAACATGTAAATTTACTCTACTTTAGGGGTAGGAACTAATCTTTAATTCCTTATATCAAACAATGTATAGCTAGAATTCAGCCATGGTAGAGAAAACACAGGAAAGGATCTCTTTAGAATACCAGATTAATTTTAGGTTCGTTTATTCTCTATGGTTGTGATCTATTTGAATACGATTCTCTTTGATTCAAAAGTCCTTGGAACTTTTATTTTCAGCATTTACTACTGAGGATAAATGGCTTCTTGGTTTAAAAAAAAAAAAGTAGCCAATTGGGTGTCTAGGCTCACAGAAAACACATGTTCTGGCAAGAAGTAAGATTATGTTTCTGATCCAAGCAATATTGCTTTAAAAATACAAAATAGATTACTTCTAAAACTATTTCATGAAACGAATTTGCAGTCAAAACATTTGTGTATCTTCATGGATAACCTCCTTTTACTTAGGCATCTGTTTAGCTAGGAGGTGAGGGTGAAAAATAAAGCCCCGGGGTGGAGGGGTCAGCCTATGGGTTCTGTGGTCCATCTGTTGCTGCCTTCCTCTGTCAATTGACTATATTTATACATGCAAATAACTAGTTACTTGTTAAGATTTAATTGATGGACAACAACACTGATGATTCAGGGGAAATGAACAGGCTTTGGGTCCAAAAAAGATTATTATTAGTGCAAACTGTCTTGGGTAAGGAGACAGAGGACAGCTCATGAAGTAGAGAAACACATTAATTTAGGTAGAAAAAAAGGCTGAGCTAGAAATGGAACTCAAAGAGCCAGAAGGCTGAACAGTAGAGGAAAGTTAGGGTCTCCCTACAGTATGAGCAGAAACCCAAGGACCAGATTTGAGTAACCATTTCCACTGTGGTTAATTGTGCTGTCACAGCTTACAATGGGCCAGGGGCAGACACGAAGTGTACCTGTCAAACCCTATATCTGTTTATGTACTTCTACTTATTGCAGATATATTTTGGGAACATAAAAATCATCTTGTCTATGTTTTTAAGTTGTTACCCTCAAGACAGCCAGATCAAGAGTGTGTATCTCCGACAAGAACTCTACTTCTCAAAGCTTTAGATATAAGTCAGTGGAAGCAAAGGCCGGGTGCCTGACATTCTAGCTATGCATTGTTTGATATCCTGGCATTTTGGCACTAGATTCTCTATAATGTGGTTGTTGTCTTCCAATTATCTCCAAAGATAGCTCCCAGATTGTTCAGGTTTAGGTCAACATTCAAAGAAAAGTTAACACTTTGTCATATGTGGCATTCTCTCTCCTGACTCATTGGAGAAGATTTGAAGCTCACTTCAGGGAAAAGCCATTTTATTCCACTCCAATTCCTGAATCTCTTAATGTATTTTTTATTGTGGTAAAATACACATAATGTAAAATTTACCATTTTGCCATTTTAAAGTGTACAGTTCAGCAGCATAAAGTACATTCACAATATTGTGCAAACGTTACTACTATCTACTTCTCTAAATGCATTTTTTTTGTACTTATTGCCTAAACAAAAAATTGCTGTTGAGTTTGAAAAATATAGTTTGGGATGAAGCATATGGTTGAAAAACACTTGTTTTATACAAACATGTCCTAAATCAAATACTTCTAAGCATAACGTCTAAACATTTAGAACTTTTTGGTCTAAATTGGTCTAAATGTATTTCAATACATATGAACTAAGAATCTCAATATATGTTATTTTCTCATTACCAGAGATAACGTACAGCAGACCTACATTATTACTCTTAGGATAGTTGAGAAGAAGCATTTCCAACCTTGATATATAAAATAGGGGTATTCCTAAAGCGTTTAATGAAGTAAAATGTGATAAAGAGAATCTGATATTTCAGCTTATTTTTATTATACTACTAAACTGAGAAATATCCTTTAGATGCCTGTAAGTCTTTGTATTTGCTGCATTTTCTATGAATTGAGCAGGTCTATGTGTGAAAAAGTGTGTGAATATGCTATTCCCCTGAAACCTTCTCTTTTTCATGATTCCTCTGTGTAGCCCCAGAGTTTGGGTTTATCAAGTTCACCCTCTTATCTTTGCCTGGTCCAAGTTACAGCATCTTAGGTTACCAGTTCCCTTATTTTGATGAAGTAGTCACCCTAATATTCTTCTTACTCCCAGTAAAATTAAGAGACAGATCCAGGCATCCTGGCTCACCTGTCCAAGGGCAGGGCACTCAGCCCTGAGCCAGAACTGCAGTGATCTGCAAAGGCATTTCCTTTAATGCCTTCCCATCATGGAGTCAGTCTTTGGTATTTGCTAGTTTTCCCATGATGATCAAACCTTCTAAGGCTCCCCCAATCTATCCTCCTGAGCCTTCTGCTCAAAGGGCCAATAGCAGTAACTTTCGACCCCTTGTAACAGTAACTCTTTTAACAATAACTTTGGACCTCTGCAAAAATCAAGAATAACTGAGAGTGAAAGTCAAGGAAGAGAAAAAGACAAAGAGAAACTGATGTCAATAGTTGCTGGTTGTCTGATTCAGATTTTTCTCTAATAACATATTAGAAAATGTCCTTAATATGTTGCTTTATTGGTGGATTTCATTGTACATACTTTTTCTTGACAGCGATTTTGATAGTAGTTTTGTTGTCTGAAAGTTAAAAATAGATTGATCTAATTAATTATAGTTAATAATTTATGTAACTCCACCCCCCCCCCAAATTTCAAATCATTGAATCAGATTATCTCCTTTGTGCCTGGCAGTTTTCTCCCTAGCAATTCACAGAGAATAATAAGCTTTATAGAAGAATAAGATTTATTTTTGTCTAAACCCCCTGTTTAGCTTCCTACTCTATTACTCAGAGGAATAGAATAATTGCTGCAATAGAGTAATAGCTGCTGCATAAACTAACATCTATCTGATATTACTCCTCTTGATCCACTTTAGCCATGTTTGTTTTGTTTCGAGTTGGGAAGAACATGGGGTTGGAGAGAGAAGAGATGGACTAGTCCTTTCTGCCTGCTCTGCTTGATCAGAGCTTTCTGATAATTTAGTTTCCATCCACCTCCTCGAACACCTAATCTCCTCCCTTGCCCCCCAGTAGGAAAAAAATCTACGGACGATTATTGATAATGATGGATTAAAATAATGGGGTTCTGATCATATGCAGTACCGAATTAGATGTAGCCCTTTTCTAGGTATCACAGTATTCTATTGTATGTTCTAATCAGAATTATTATCACTTACTACTCAGAACTCAAAATATATTTTACTAAACTGTAGCAAGAGAACAACGCAATCATATAAATTATAGAATAATAAAAATAGTTTAAAAATCAAGGCCTAAAACTAATTTTGATTTATTTTTATATTTTCCTGCCTACATGGATCTCTTACCTTTCTTCTCCTTGACCTTCTTAAAGGAAATATGGCAATCTATCTTCATTTTTCCTTGGCCTACCCTTATTTTACTGAATTTTACATTTTCTCCCAAGGCCTAGAATTCAATTTTGAGAAATATGGCCAGACTGTGAAATTACGACCTAATTCTAAGTAGTAAAAGAAAACCCTACAGGTCTCAGATAGGGTTAGGTAGCAATAGCTCATCCTCAGACTAGTACCTTTTTGCAGTATGGAATCTGGAACATGAATGCTAACATCAGTGGCATAGTTCCTATTCTCTGGCTTCATTTATTTTCCTAAGACCCAGTTTCTTAGGCCAATGCCAGCACAATTTCCTTCATGAAGATCCTCTGCAATTTAATGTGCCTAGATTCTGTTTTTGCTCTCTCTACCACATACAGGCAGCAAGTGGAACCCAGTGAGTCCTGTGTATTTGCTGCAACCTGTCCCCATAGGCTCTCTGTCCCAAAGGCATGAATTACATAAAAGGAAACAGCAAACATCTGAGAACAAAACTAGCCAAATAAATGAGAAAAGCCTCATATAAGACCACTAATGTGACAATACTAAAATTTAATTTGTCTGCCTAATCCTTCTGAATAGCTAATTTTTAATTTAATCAGTGGTCTTCTACTTGTATCTCAAGCCCATAGCTTTGGGCTGATGCCTGATACCTTCTGATCATCCATATACAAAGTCCATTCTATTGCCAAATCCCAACCTCATCCCAGTGGCTGAAAAGATTTTAAAACAGCACCTCTATATCCTAACATCAGTGTTCCAATCTGAAAGCCAGAGACTGGGTAGTTCTATGGGTGGCCTTTCCTTTGCCTGCCATTTTATCAACCACCCTACTCTCAATTCACTCTCTGCCATTCCTCATGCCTCTGTCTCTTCTCCTGATATTTTGTGAAGCATAACTGATGTAAAGGGCAGTGCTCTCTTCTTCATCTTGGTATTCCCCTAATACCCGGCACTATACTCTGAACACAGTAGGTTCTCAAGAAAGTTTGGTAAATAAATTCCCATTTAACATGTTTTAGATCAATGCATACTTATTTCTACTCTAAAATGAAGGCCACTGTGCAGGCCACAAATTATTAATGGACTTCTGCAAAGGTCTTCAATTTTTCCCACATGCTGCTATTAGAAGTATTCAGCAGTTATCAATTTGATAATATCATCTCCATCCTCAAAACCATTTGACTGTCACCCAATGAGTGAAATGCAAACTTCAGGGCAACAGATTCAATACTTTTTTTTTTTACTGTTTCTCCTCTCACCTTCCAGTTGGATCAAGAGAACACACTTAGTATCTAAATGGAAAGCTTAATTATTACAACTGTTTACCCCACCACTATGTTAACAAATTTTCTTCCACTTGTCCTGATTTATTTGGTTCCTAATTTTATTAAGCTTACTGTGTATGTCCTTTGAATTAGCATTAGAAAAAAGAGAGAACTAAGAAACTGAGGGGAGAGAAGAGAGAGGAGTTAAATGGTGGAACAGATATGACATGTCCACAAGTGAGCCCTGGGAAGCAAGGAGATGCATCAAAGCAAGAGGATTAAGTCAGAGGCCTTGAACCTATGTTATTCTGTGTAAGGTAAGAGAATGTGACATGGATGCAATGGGTAGAGCCAGACCAGATGGTATTGCTAATTATGTTTTGTTGTGCTCTGGCATGGAATTGTCCTAAGTATAGCTAAAGGTATTTTAACCCTGTGTATTTGAGAAGAATAGGAGAGAAGTTCCATGCCATGAGCTTCTTCATCTTAGCTGAGCTAAGATTTTTAATTAAAGGATATCCAGAGCATTTGCTGTTGGAAAGACTCAAGTGATTCGGTAGCTTCGTAATCTGGTGGGGGTAGGAGGAAGAGGGAGGCAGGAATGAATACTTTATAAAACTATATCAATCAGTATTCTCTCACCTTTATTTCTTTAAACTGTCCTAATATTGATTGGGCTAGTCAGTTTACTTCAGCATCTTCGTATCCCATAAGCAGTCAGTAAGTCAGACAACTGACTTCTACCACTTCTAAGCTCAAAATCCTTCTCTAGAAAGCTTGGTCTGAATGTCAAAACCATTCACCACCACACATTACTACTTCAATTTACCCAACCATTTTCATTAAAGTTTAGGATTTATAAAACCTATCCTGGACCTCATTTGGTTTGTTGAGTGTTTAGAGGATGATGGTGTTGGGTATGTGTATTTCATCGGGAGTTATTTTATGTGCATGAAGTTTTATTCAAGTTTGAGTAACAGGACATCAGCAGAATAGGTGGCCACCAAGATTTAAGGGCTTGGTGTTGTCCTAAGTATAGCTTTGGATTGCAGTGCAAATATCCTTAGAATGAGGTAACAGATTAAGTTGTTAATACTATATAGTGAACTAATTTATCATCATTAGGGAATCAATCACCTCAAAAGGCACAAGTAATGCATGTTTGAATGGGGAGGGGGGAAAAGAATCGATCCAGATCCCAGAAAACTACCTGGAGAGAAGAGGTACCTGAAAGGGGAGTGAAGACCCTATATATTTGGGGAGCATAGAACCAAAGTGAGAATAAAGAGAGAAGGAGGTGGAAGAGTATGAATGACAAACTTTGCCTACATTACAATTTTAGCTTAGTCCTGAGAGGTTGCAAAAGATGAGTTCCACTGCATAAAAGTATAGAACTACAAGAATGGGAGATTCCACTGGAGAATCTGCCCTCAAGCAGCACTCCTGTGTAATTATTAAAATTTTAATTTGCATTAATTTATTAAGTTTTCTTAGATACTTACTTAATTGATGAATCATGAGAAGGGATGATTCTGTGAACTGCAGGTGGATTTTCAGAGAAAAAGAAAATCATTATTCGTTGGTATCCTTCACAAGTTACTTGTAAAATGTTAACTAACATAATAGATATTTATTTCTTGCTGTCAGTGCACTGTTAAAACCCTCCAGGGACTCCCAGAAAGGCATAAAATATACCTGAAGAAATAGGGCCATTGCCTACCTCACCAGCCTCATCTCTGATCACTAGTCTACATATATTCTATGCTTTAGAGATACTGAACAACACATGCTCCCCTTTGCCTTTACCTTTACTATTTCCTTTGTAATTCTAGGGTCCCTATTTTAAATTTCTCATCCTTCTGGACTCATTCAGCTCATGTCACCTCCTTCAGAGAGCTTTCCTTGAAATCTGCCTAGGTAGATAGGCATTATCTGTTAATGCTCCCAAAGTACCTTATATATCCTTCTATGATAGGACTTATTATGCTATATTGTGATTTCTGGTTTATAGCGCCTGGCATATTGTAAGCACTCAATAGCATTTATTTGTTGAATGAATGTTTAATATATGCGTAGGCTCAATGTTTGTTCATTAGTCTGCTTGTCATTAATCTCTTCCCACTCAAATACTGTCTGACATGCTTTGTATGCCATCTAGCAAAGTTCCATAAGTGGATTTTAGTAAATATTTTGGGATAATTATATTAAAGCAAGTCTTCATGTAGAATATGTCCATAGGAATACTGGGATGGTGTATGTCAATTATGTACATGCATGACTAAAGAGTCTTAGACAAGTTGAATGCTCTGAATCATAGAAAGTAGTATTACCAATTAGAGCCAGTCCAAAGACAAGGTGAATTACTATTTATTTTTATCTCAATAAATGTAAAGTGTATTGTGAGTAACCAATAAATTCCAATGATCTGCTTAAAAAAGTTTTACCTAAATTCTATGTACTGACTGTGTTTCTTTGTGTACGAGTATGATTTTGCTTGTGTACTATTTTGGAAAGGATAAGAGCTGGAATTAATAGTGTACAACCTTGAAAAATTAAGTGTGATGACAATACTCTTATGGTAGTTTTAAAATATGTCTCAAAATTCATTGAGAATACTCTAAGGAGTGGGGGTTAATTCTCTTCCCCTTGAGTGTGGGTTAGACTTAGTGACTTGCTTCAAATGAATAGTATATGGTATTGTCTAACTTCTGAGACTAGGTTATAAAATATATTGTGGCTTCAGCCCCTTTCTCTTGGATCACTCATTCTGGAGGAAGCCCAACACTATATCATGAAAATTCTAAAGAACCCCTATGGAGAGGCCTAAATGTCAAGGAACTGAGATCTACCAACAGCCATGTGAGTGAGTCACCTTGGAAGTGACTCCTCCAGTCCCAGAAAAACCTTTAGATGACTGTAGCAGCCCTGGATGACATCTTGACTATAACTATGAGACACCCAGAGACAGAACCACCCAGCTAAATTGCTTCTGTATTCTTAACCACAAAAACTGTGAGATGATAATGTTTTTTTAGGTTGCCAAGTTTTGGGGGGGGGGTGATTTATTGTTCAGCAATAGATAACTAATGCAACTGTTAAAAAATAAAGAATTCTTCTATGGTTTCTAGCAATGTGGTAGATTAAATATCCTAAAGAGCCTAAATGTGTAAAACTTATTAGAAATGCAATAGTAATTTTATAAAAATAAAATTATAGTGTAAAATTTCAATACACATCTTTGATGGTTGGACACATCTAGTAGACAGTAAGAAAAGAGTCTAGTAGACAAAAAATCAGTAAAGACATATAATAATTGAATAAAATAATCAATAAATATAATTTAATATTCATTTAGAGCCTTACATCTTTCAAATAGAGAATATACATTTTTTTTTGGTATGTCCACGGAACACTTTCAAATATCAATCACATATTTGGTCACAAAGAGAATCTTAACAACTTCAATGTGTTAAACATTTACAGGCTATATTCTCTGTGACCCAAAATATTCATTTCTTGATAATTAAGAAACATACTTATGGATAACTCTTAGATCAAAGAGGGGATTAAAAGGAGAAAGTATAATCTCCCTAAACAAGAACACTTATATCAAAACCTATGGGAACAGCTTTTGTTATTTCCCATAGGTTTTGATATAAGGTGTTCTTTTCATTGCTTCTCCCAAGAGCCCCAGACCAGTATCTGTAACTGCCTGCTTGACTCTTCTACTTAGATGTCCCACTTAATGCCTGCAGGTAACTCAAACTCAGTGCATTCAAAGCTGAACTAATTTTTTCTCTTCTAAACTTGTTCATACTACTGTATTTCCTATCTACTTAATGGCACTATTGTTCATTATCCATGTGGTTGCCCATCTAGAAATCTGGGAGTTCTTTTCAACTCCTTCATCTCCTATATTCAATCAGTAACCAAATATCGTTCATTTTCAAACTCTTAAGTTTGAGTCAAATCTGTGCCAGCTCTTCAAATTCACTGCCACTGACTTTGTTCAGGACACATTTCTAGCCTTGACTGTTGTACTAGCCTCTTTAATTGTAGTAAGAGGCAGCATGGTATTGTAAGGATTGGCTGACTAAGACGTGGGTTAAAACCCTGCCTTTGCCACATATTATATGAAACATTGGGCAAGATAATTTAACACTCTGAGACTTAGTTTACTTATATGTAAAATGGTAGATAAAAATAGCTCGGACCTCATTAAATTGTTGGGAGAGTTAAATGAGAGGATATAGTTTAGCAGAGTACCTGGTATATTGTAACTGTTCAATAAATGCCAAATGCAATTTTTTTTTGTCTCATAAATATTTTATTGCCTCCAGTCTCTTCCCCATAGTTTCATTTTCCATTTTTAGAAAAGGCAAATTCTGATTATATTATGCCCTTGCCAATATTCTTCAACAGTTGCCTTTAAATAACAGGATAAAAGGTATAACATTTTTGGCATGGCCTACCAGAATCTTAACGATCCAACCCTTTTGGTAAAGTATGTAGTATTAAGTTTGCCATCCATGGTACACTCAGGGATGCTTCTTTCTGGTTTCATCTCTTGCAATTCTCTAACTTGAACTTTTAGCTAAAGCAATTCTGAAATATAACTATATTTCTATAAACACACTATGCTTTAATGTCTATAACTTGGTAAATGTATTCCCTTTTCCTGTAAGGTTATCCTTTCATTTGTCTGCTTAGAAAATTCTTTCTCATCCTTCACATCTCAGCTCAATTGTGGCCTCTTCGGTAAAAGCTTCCTTAGCCTCCCTATGCTTCCACTGGAACTTGTACATACCTCCCTCATTGTATTTATCACATGGTGTTATGATTATTGGCATGACTGTTACTCACTAACCTTTAAAATCCAGGGTAAGGACAATGGCTTTTCTACTTTATATGTTCAAAAATTAATAGTGCCTGACATGTAGCAGAAGCTTAATAAATGTTACTAAAATAAATGGATTAATAGATTGCAGGATTTACTTGATAATGGTTGCTAACATTTACCTGACTCAGAGTATAAGCTTGATTTCTTGGCCTTTTTCTCATTTGAATCAGTATATGTCACCTATATATAGAACATGAAAAACAAAAACAAAGAAAATCTTCAAAGGAGTTTTTAAAGAATTTAATCATCAGCTATTTCTCACCCTTAAAACTCAGACATTGAAGAAAATTATTTTAAAAGTCCATTTATAATACACAGATATGTATTATTTGGTTTATATTACACATATTATAAAATGCAAAGGTTTGTAGAAATTGTTGGTATCCTAAAATTAACTAACTGGAGTGACATCAGAAGCATGGTGGAGTGAGAGATGTCCCCAGATCTCTCTCCTTGAAAGAACAATAATCTGAACATCTAAAACTCAACAAAAAACACCCAACCTGCACACAAGCACATCTGAGTGAGGGGTCTGCGAATATGAGCTACCACAGGTCAGACCATGGGAGTCCTGTGGTAGACTGGGAAAAACAAGGAAGTTGCCTCTCCAAGTTGGAGCTCCCTGCAGGAAAAGAGGGAAGAAAGAAGGTGTGACAGGTTCCCTGAAGAGCCCTGCCTGAGAGAGCTGGGAGCTCCACATAGCGGCAGTGCCCAGGGACCAGGGCAGAAAGCAGAGCAATAGGGATGGTTGCAAAACACAAAGCTGAGCCACAACCCCCATCCTCCAACACAGAGGGCACCTCCTTCCAAGACAAAAAACCGTGGAGCCCCAGGGACACTGAACAACTGTTACCAAAGCTGTCACTAACACTGAAAGGGACTGAGACTGAAGGTAGCGAGCATGACTACATATAAGAAAAAAAGGCATTATTGAGACTTTATTTAAAGCAGAGATCTAAGAGGCTTGGATGCCACTCACTGGAAACAAAAAGAAAAATGCCTTCTTGGCAACAGAATAAAGAGAGATCTTTATATAATAAATCTTTCTGTAAAAAAAAAAAATAGCAGAATACACGTCCGCTAATGCCCAGGTGGAGAAATAGTCCATTAAACACCATTAACAACCAAGGTGACAAGGTAGCTCAGAAAATCTCCAGGAAATAAGATTAAAGACATAGAAATATGTGACTTAAATGACAGAGAATTCAGGATGGTACTTCTGAAAAAAATCAATGATCCAAAATAATTAATATCAACAATTCCAGGAAATGAACACAATTAGACCAGCAAAATGAGGTTTTGTTTGCTTGTTTGTTTGTTTGTTTTTTTGTTTTTTTAGCAAGGAGATTGAAAACTTGAAAAAGAATCAAATAGAATTTCTGGAGAAAAGAATACACTAAAAGAGATGAAGAATAAAATAGCAAGCTTAGGAGCAGGGAATAGAAAGAATTTTCAAAGAAATAATTGATGAGAATTTCTCAAATCTAAGGAATGAAATGGAGCTTGGAATTCAAGGAGTCAACAGACCACTTAATTACCTCAATCCAAAAAGCCCTTCTCCAAAACATAGTATATTAAAATTATCAAAAATCAATGAAAAAAAGAATTCTCAGGGCACTCAGGGAAAAGAAGAAGGTAACCTATAAAGGAAAACCCATTAGATTATTGTTGGACCTCTCAGAACAAACCTTAAAAGCCAGAAAGGAGTGAAATCATGTATTCGAAATTTTAAGTGAAAGGAACTACCAGCCTAGAATAATGTATCCAGCTAAGCTCTCCTTTAGACATGAAGGAGAAATAAAGACTTTTCTAGACATACAATAATTGAGGGAACACTCTACTGTAAGGCCTTAAGGAAATACTGAAAAGGGTCAACTCATTTAAAACAAAATGACAAAAAAAAATACGTAATTATGAGTAAGGTGACTATGAGGCAAATAGAAGCAGAAGAGTGCAACCCTTACTAAGAACAGGGCATTATAAGCTTAAACGATAAGAAGAGAATTGAGACAACAACGACTGAAAACGGGAGGATTCAAAGCTCCAAATTCGCAAAGGGGAATGGAGATAAGACATACACAGAAGAAAATGGGCGACTGTATATATATATATATATGTGTGTGTGTGTGTGTGTGTGTGTGTGTGTGTGTGTGTGTATAAAACTATCCTCTACATATTCATAATGGTAAACACACACCAAAGATTCAGAACTGAAGTATATAACATAAAACAAGAAGAACCAGAGGGAAAACCCACAAAAGCCAACCAAAATAAAAAAACAGAAACACAAGGACAAGGAAGCAATGAAAACACTGAGCTACCAGAAAGCAAAGGGTAAAAAGTTATAGGAAAACCTCATATTTCAATTATCATCCTAAATGTAAATGGACTGAACTCACCAATAAAAAGGCACTGAGTTGCAGATTGGATTAAAAAAAACCAAAACCCAACCATATGCTGTCTCCAGCAGACATGTCTCAGGTCCAAAGACAGATACAGACTCAATGTGAAAGGGCGGAAAATGATATTTCAAGCAAATAGCATTCAGAGAAAAGCAGGAGTAGTGGTACTAATATCAGATGAAGTAGACTTCAAAATAAAAATTGTAAAGAAAGATACTGAGAGACAAATCATAATGATAAAAGAAATTATGTACCAAGAAGATATAACACTTATCAATACCTATGCCCCCAATCAGGGAGCCCCAAAATATGTAAAGCAATTACAAACAGAATGAAAGAGAGAAACATATCGAAACACTATCGTATTAGGGGACCTAAATACCCCACTGTCAGATATAGACATATCACCCAAACAGAAAATCAATATGGAAATAATGTCCTTAAATGACACATTAGACTAACTGGACACAATTGTCATTTACAGAGGATTCCATCCCAAAACAGCTGCTTATATATTCTTCTCTAGTGTACATGGTACATTCTCAAGGATTGACCACATATTGGGGCACAGAGATAGCCTCAACAAATATGAGGGTTGAAATCATACCAACCATATTCTCTGATCACAATGCTTTGAAACTAGAGATTAACTGTAAAAAGAAAGTGAGAAGAATCACAAATACACGGAGATTAAACAACATACTACTGATGAATAACAGGATCAGAGAAGAAATAAAAAGAGAGATCAAGAGATACATAGAAACGAATGATAATGATAGTACAACATATCAAAACTTTTGGAACATGACAAAAGCAGTCATAAGAGGAAAGTTCATATCATTACAAGTCTATATCCAAAAACAACACTGAGCCCAAATAAACAACCTAAACCTTCATCTTAAAAACCTAGAAAAGGAAGAACAAATGAAGCCCAAAGTTAGTAGAAGGAAATAATCGAAATTAGAGCAGAAATAAATGA
Source organism: Pteropus vampyrus (assembly GCF_000151845.1). Taxonomy (NCBI): domain Eukaryota; kingdom Metazoa; phylum Chordata; class Mammalia; order Chiroptera; family Pteropodidae; genus Pteropus; species Pteropus vampyrus. Next base: position 1,238,790 of record NW_011889347.1, read on the forward strand.
AATTGAAAACCAAAAAAGAAAAAAAAATAGAAAATATAAATGCAACAAAGAGCTGGTTCTTTGAAAAGATTAAAAAATTAACAACCTCCTGGTCAGACTCATTAAAGAAAAAAGAAGAAGGACACAAATAAATAAAACCAGGGATAAAGAGGTGAAATTATGACTGGAATCATAGGAATACAAAGGATCATACAAGAATGCTATGAAAAAGTATATAACACCAAATTTAATAACCTAGAAGAAATGGACCAGTACTTAGAAAAATACAACCTTCCTAGACTGAATCAAGAAGAACTGGAAAATCGAAATTGAAAGATCAGCAGTATGGAAATTGAAACAAATATCTAAAACCTACCAAAAAGTAAAAGTCCAGGACCAGATGGCTTCACCAGTGAATTCTACCAAACATTCAAAGATTTAATACCTATACTCCTCAAACTCTTTCAAAAAATCGAAGAAGAGGTCATACTTCCCAACTCATTTTATGAGGCCAATATTACCCTGATACCAAAAATCTGGTAAAGATAATACAAAAAAAGAAAACTACAGACCAGTATCTCTCATGAATACAGATGCAAAAATCCTAAATAAGATACTAGTGAACTGAATACAGCAAATTATTAAAAGGAATATATGCCATGATCAAGTGGGCTTCATCGCAGAGGCACAGGGATGGTTCAACATACGCAAATCCATTAATGTGATACACCATGTAAACAAATTAAAAAATACGAATCATATGATTATATCAATAGAGGCAGAAAAAGCCTTCGACGAGATACGGCACCCATTTATGATCAAAACACTTAATAAAATCGCTATAGAAGGAAAATACTGTAATATAATAAAGGCCACATATGATAAGCCCTCAGCCAACATTATACTTAATGGTGAAAAACTAAAAATCTTCCTTCTAAGGTCAGGAATGAGGCAAGGCTGTCCACTTGCCACTTGTTATTCAATATAACATCGAAGGTCCTAGCAAGTGCGATCAGGCAAGAGAAAGATATAAAAGGCATCCAAATAGGAAATGAAGTCAAACTGTCACTATTTGCAGATAACATGATTCTCTATATAGAAAACCCTAAAGACTCCACAAGAATACTACTAGAAACAATAAGCAAATACAGTAAAGTTTCTGGATACAAAATCAATGTTCAAAAACCCATAGTGTTCCTATACTCTAATAATGAAGTGTCAGAAAGAGAAGTGGAAAAAGTAATTCCTTTTGCAATTGCAACAAAAAGAATAAAATACCTAGGAATAAATCTAATGAAACATGTGAAGGACCTATATCATGAAAACCATAAGACCCTATTAAAAAAAAACTGAAGAAGACACAATGAAATAGAAAGATATTCTGGGTACTTGTATTGGAAGAATCAACATAGTTAAAATGACCTTATTACCCTAAAGCATTATGCAGATTTAATGCATGGAAGCATAAAATACCCCAAATTGTCAAAGTCATCTTGAGATAAAAGGATGAGGCTGGAGGTATCACTCTGCTTGACTTCAAATTATACTACAAGGCGACAGTAATCAAAACGGCATGGTATTGGTAGAGAAAAGACAAACGAACCAGTGGAAGAGAATCGAGAGTCCAGAAGTAAACCCATACATATTTGGGCAAATTATTTTCGACAAAATAGCCAAAAAACATACAGTGGAGAAAGGAAAGCCTCTTCGATAAGTGGTGTTGGGGAAACTGGAAATTCACCTGCGAAAGAATGAACCTAGACTGCTGTCTATCACCACACCAAAATTAACTCAAAATGGATTAAGGACCTGAATATAAGCCCTGAAACAGTAAAATGTATAGAAGAAAACAGGAACTAAACTCAAGGACCTTGGACTTAAAGAGGATTTTATGAATTTGACCTTAATAGCAAGGGAAGTAAAAGCTAAAATAAGTGAATGGGACTACATTAGACTAAATACCTTCTGCTCAGCAAAAGAAACCATCAACAAGGTAAAAAGACAACCATCCGAATGGGGAAATATATTTGCAAGCAACACCTCTGATAAGGGCCTAATATGCAAAATATACAAAAAATTCATAAAACTCAACAACGACAACAACAACAACAAATGATAAAATGGGCAGAGGATCTGAACAGACACTTCTCCCTAGAGGACATACAAATGGCTAATAAATTTTTGAAAAGATGCTCAAAATTGCTAGCTATTAGGTAAATGCAAATCAGTACCGCAACAAGATACCATCTCATACCTGTTAGAGTAGCTATAATCAACAGGACAAGTAATAAGAAATGTTGGAGAGGATGTGGAGAAAAAGGAACCCACATACACTGCTGGTGAGACTGCAAATTGGTACAGCCACTATGGAAAACAGTATAGAATTTCCTCAAAAAACTAAGAATTGATCTCTCTGCTGGGTGTCTACCTCAAAGGCTTGAAAACCCATATCCAAAAAGATATTTGCACACCTATGTTTATAGCAGCATTATTCATGGTGGCCAGGATATGGGAGCAACTGAAGTGTCCTACAATAAATGATTGGATAAAGAAGCTGTGGTACATATATACAATGGAATATTACTCAGCCATAAGAAGAGAAGAAATGCTGCCATTTGCAACATCATGGATGGACCTTGAGATAATCATGCTAAGTGAAGTAAGCCAGACAGAAAAGTTAAAAACCACATGATATCACTTATATGTGAGCTATAAACCCAAAAGCAACAAACAGACACTCATGGACATGGACAATAGACTAGTGGTTACCAGAGTGTTGTGGGGATGGGTAGTGTTAGATGTGGTAAAAGGGGTCAAATATGGTGACAGAAAAATCTAACAATGGGTGATGAAAACACAATGTAATATATATATATGCTTTACTGTTGTATTGCACTGATTTCTTTATCCAATGTCACCATAAAAATAATAAATAAATAAATAAATAAATAAATAGATAGATAGATAGATAGATAAATAAATAAGTAAGTAAGTAAGTAAAATTAACTGAGGCAAGCACTGATCAGCATGTAAGGTAATCAACTGAAAAGCTAAAAAGAAGATGTGTGATTTTTAAACAAAGTTAAGTATATGGAAAATGGTTTTTGAGTGCTAGAAGGCAGAGTGCAGGTTTTCTGCAGACATGGGATGTGACTCTTTGATTTGGCCAAGGTTTCTACCTGCTTAGGTAATTATACAGGAAAATAAATCCAGCAGAGTAGAATTTATTTTTTTCCAGGTCTGAGAGCTGAACACAAGCCACCTAAAGTGCATTTCTTGACATTGATGACATGGGTGAAATAAGTTAGAAAATAGTATTGTATCTTATTGTAATAAAATTGATTACGCTATTTCTCAAAATAAATTAAGTATTTGTGACAATTCGATGTACTTATGTTGTCCAGTATATATTAAAACCTCTTTTAAAAACAGATAATATGCATTTGTTCATTGACTTTTTTGGTAAATTATGTAATATTAAGTATGCCATTCATGTTACACTCAGGGGACACTTTTTTTTTTTTCTGGCTCTATAGTAAGACTAGTGAAAAAAGTAATTCCTGTTGTACTATCTTATAGTACTTAAAAAGTTTTTTTAGATACTAGGCATACTGATTGTGGATTTTGACATAGTAGCACAGTGCCCTGTACACAGCAGATTTCATAAATGCTTGTGCAGAAAAGCATATTGTGGCTAACATGCTACATCTGAGCAGTTATATGTAATTAAGTCTGTTGCTTACTATGAAGTTAACATAGGACATGGCAAATGATGTCACTTTCTACCTTAGTTGTGTAGAATTCATTTGGGAAGACTTTAGTGAATTTCCAGCTTGATGACATCTCTTTCAAACCATGCTAACTTTTTAGCACAGGTGAGCCAGTTAATATAGTGCTAATGGAGCCAAGGGTTTTGGATTTGATTTTTATAATGACAAGTTCACAAATCACAGAGGCAATCTTTGTTGTGACCAGAGGCTGCACCCTGAGATGTCTGTTGCCAACTTTCCAAAATCAGATGAGTGATCACTGTTCACAGAGGGGATAGGGTAAGGTAGCATGGTACACCCCATCAGTACTAGAAGAAAAAATAATTCACAAAAGCTCAATTTGTTACTTCCCCTGCAGTATACAGGTATGTACCTCGAAGCTCATGATTTAGGAAGCCTATGACCTAAGGGCTAAGTGGGAACAATCAAGTTGCTTGTGCTAAATCTCTATTAAGAACTGAGGCAAATATAACATTCATATTTTTGATTTGTTTAACACATTTAAAATCTCAGGCTCACCACTTTCCTTTTGCTAGCTTACAATTTGTTACTGATATTCCCCACACTTACGGTATGGTAACATTAACCTGGTAGCCATGAGCATCAGAAGTCTGAAGTAGCACAGGATTATTACTGTGGATTTGCATTTCAATTTTTATAAAATCTTACTGTAGGGGATTAATTTCAGGGAATAAGGCTGTTCTGAATCATGATCATAATTTTTTACTTCATTTGTTCTGTCTATATCTGGGACAAAAATATTACTTGCCTCTTGTTTCAGTAAATCCTGTGTGGAGTGTCTGGGGATATTTTCTGTTTTACCAGAAACACCTGGAGATTGCAGTGAAATACTTTTAATTCCTGAGGGAAAGAAAAAAGTATCTTTAAATATGAAAAAAAAATGATATAGTTCTCCTTGATGGGCTGTCATAATATCTAGAATTGCCATAGTCAAGGATGTATTTATTTATGCAAGTTCACACAGTATCTCCAAGTATAAGATGCCTTTTTTGAACTCCTCTGCCTACAAACTTCTATTGGCTTACCAATGCCCTCAGGGACAAGCCTGAGCTGCCTAACTTCTGGCTCTTAAGTTACTTTGCTAACTTAATCTCCTACCATTCCCCCTTCCCTGGAATGAACTATTTTGCAAGGGAGAATCATCAAAGACTTTTGAGTAGATGAATTATATGTCCAAAGCTTTATTTTGGGAAGATTACATTCACAGCAAAATGTGGGATAAATTGGGAGGAAGAAGAGGTCGGAGGAAAATTATTGCAGTAGTTAAGGGCAGGGATGTTGAGAATGGAAAGGAAGGGATGGTTATGAGAGAGTTGATGGAGGTAGATTGGACAGGAAGTGGCAACTTTTGGTTGTAGAACATGAGCAATATGAAAGAGTCACAGATTACTCAGGATTTGTGCCTGGATAAAATTAGGAAGAACAGGTTCTGGAGTGACTGGAAGATGATGAATTTTGTTTTGTGCACATTAGAATTGAGGTGCTAATGGGCCACCCAGGTCTAGATGTCCTAGTGCTCTTGATGTGTGTTAGGATATGCATAGGAATCTTTTGCAGAGACTTAGTTAATCTCTAATCTATCCCTGGAAAGATGGGAACAGGATGTATTTTTATTTCTAGAGAGAAGAGATGGCATTAGAGGATACAGACCTTCATGGGGACAATTCTTTGCAGTGGGACTCCCAAATTGCAGTATGTCAGGAACTTACTCTGCCTATCAGTATAGGCAGCCACAGCAGGGGCTGTAACATGCCCATACTTTGCAAATTATAAAGGGTCTATTTACCCAGCAATCACTCAAAAATGTAGGATACTAACATTTACAATCACGAATAATGTTTATATCTCCTTTACCAAAATAATAACAGGTTCTCTAATCAAGAAAAAAAGCATAACTTGGAAAACTATATGACAGAACTACAGTTATTTAACTGAATGATAACAGAACAGTTGTAAATATTGTTCATTATCTTACCTTCATCATTTGAAGGATGTGATGTTTTAGTCATTTCTTTATCTTTCTTTATGGTTTAATAGTCAAGAAAAAACATTCATTAGTAATTAAGCTTCAAAAGGAGACTTTTGCTGACTGTATAGCAATCAAATTAATACAATATACCCCCCACCCATCCCATACCTCTCTCTTAAGCTCTGGTCTCAATGCTAATACATATTATCAACCTCTTACTGGATATCTCTCACGGGTACCTAAACTTAACTAGTTCAAAATGAAGCTTATCATATACCCATGTACTTCCATCTTTCCAAACTCACTCTTCCTCTTTCTTCCATATTTTGGTTAAAGGCATAATAATACATCCAGTGCTCCATTCTAGAGACCTTAGAGTTGTTCCATTCCATTCAGATAAGGCCAATCTAATCCAATCTAATGCTTATTGAGCACACTACTTGGAATTGAAATAAGATATGTAATTCCTGACCTCAAGAAGTTTATCATCCAGTAGAACAGACAAATGATTATATAGTATAATCAGCTCACTATGAGAGCACAGTGAAAAGAAAACCTATATACAAAATTTAAATCATCTTCATCTTCATCATCATCATCATCATCATCATCATCATCATCATCATCATTATCTCCATCTCTCTGGATCCACATATCTATCGAGTCACCATATTCTGATGTAGTATGACTCTGTAATATCTTAAATCTGTGGTCTTTAGTTTACCCTCATTGCTACTGTCTTATTTCAGGTCCTTATCATTTTTATCTAGACTATCTCAACAGACTCAAAGCCATCTTGCCTCTGTTCTCAATGTATCTATTTCACACACTGTAACTATATTATCTTTTATAAAAACCCAAATCATTGTTATTTCATATTCCTTCTCAAAAACCTGCAATGGCTCCCTACTACTGAGAGAATAAATTCATACTTGATCAAGGTATACAAAGCTCTAGTTTGAACCTACCTTTTGAGTCTCCACTCCTACCATTGTCCTAGCTTTGCTGGCTTGCACTTCCATGCTTTCACTTAACACTTTAACATCTGTCTGTAATACTGTCTCACTGTATCCTTATGTCTGGAAACTTCCCAGTCACATTTTAAAACCTAATTCGATTAAGCCTTCCTTTAATAAAATCTTTTTTATATTTATCTAGGCAGGACTAGTCTCTAAATCTGCACTCCTACTGCATTTTGTACAAATCAAAACTGTCCTTTCATTTTATTTAAGGACTTTGGTTTATGTGTATCTGATCCCAGGATGGTGAGTCCTCAAGAGCAGCGATGATGCCTTTTCCATCTTTATATCCTATGTCATCTACTTTCCCTCTTTTCCCTTCCTTCTAGCTTAGCCAGGACCTAGCCCACAGCAGATTCTCAATAAATGTTAGATATCATCGTCATCATCGTCGTCGTCGTCGTCATCGTCGTCGTCGTCGTCGTCGTCATCATCATCATCATCATCATCATCATCAAATATTTAAGTTAGTTCCTGCTAAACTACATGGTAAATTTAGCATGAAGCTGAGTCAGAACCTTCTCTCTGCCAGGCAGAGGGTCCAGACTTGTGTAGGATCCCATTATCTCTGACCATTCACATGCCAGTGAAGGGGATATCTCCATAGAAATGAAAGTTAACCAGATAAATAAGTGATCAATACAAAACATCTGAGACATACAACTTTCTACCTTTTGTTCTGTCGTGTTACTCTGTACATCGTGCTGAGGAGGTAACAAGGTTGATGATGTTTTGGTAGGAATCATTAGAAAACTATGAGAATGCCGAACTGATCCTAAAAGTGCATAAAAGAGAGATCATAAAATTTTAAAACTTTATTGAAGTATAATTAAAGTACAATAAACTGCAAACATATAAAACATACCATCTGTTCAGTTTTGACATATTTATAAACCCATGAAGCCATCATCACAATCAAGGTAGGGGAAAGTCTATAGCTCAGAGATGGTGGGAAAATGGAAGGGTGGTAGGAGAGGCTGGAGAGCAAAGAAATCGGATGGGGCTTCACATTTTCCTTTCCTTGGGCCTTGGTTGTTTCAGATAAATGAAGCTAACACAGAGAGAAAAGAACTATTGCTTTCCATTTAGGATTCTAGAAAGAGATCTCCCTTAGGCGACTCCCTCCCCCACCTCTTCCTCCTCATCTGTGTCATGGCCCAGAAACTTTGTAATACAGTGTGGTCAGGCAGAGCAAGGCTCTCTCTGAGGTTTTACTTTCCTTTTCTCTCTTTTTTTTTTTTTTTAAATTTCAGCTTTATTGGGATATATAATTGACATAAAATTGTAAGATAGTTGAGGTGTACATCGTGGTGATTTGATATATGTATACATTATGAAAGGATTTCCCCCATTCAGTTAACACATCTGTCACCCAACATATTTATCTTTTGTTGTTGTTGAAAATATTTACATTCTACTGTCTTAGCAAGTTTCAATATTACAGTGTTAACTATAGTCATCATGTTTTACATTAGAAATTCAGACCTTATTCGTCTTATAGCTGAAAATTTATACCCTTTTACCAATCTCTCCCTATTTCTCCTTGAGGTTTTGCTTTCTTAAGCCACTCTTGGTTCCCATGTGGTGTACACATGGCCCAGGAAGGGCTGAGAGTGTAAATGGGGAGCTTGTGAGGGGAGTCACATGGTGGAGGTGAGAGAGGGCTCCACCCCAAGTGTTGTGGGGCAGCCAGCTAGAAGTGAGGTGGAATGGGAAAAACGAAGTGTTCTACTGAGTCCAGAGAGACCAGAGCCTGAGTCACTGCATGACAGCTGACTTCAACTGTGAATGTCAACAGATCAAGCACTATTTCAATGGAAATAAGGGCATATCTTTGGAGACCAGAGGAAGCAGAGGACATTTTACCTAAGCACTCTGACTTTATTCTGCCTTCATGAAATCATGGAAGCCAGTGTTTCCCAAACTTTAACATGCATATAAAGCACTGGGGATCTTGTGAAAATGCAGCTTCTGATTAAGAAGGTCTGGGGTGGGGCCTGATAATCTGCATTTCTAATAAACTCTTAGATAATGCCCATACTGCCAACAATAGAGGAATAAGAACATAAGCCATATCTCTTGTCCCTGACATCTGGACACCGTCTTTGGGAAAGAAGCAGAAAAATGGGGAGACTCCCTGAAAGTCTGAGCCATTTTGGGGATCTAGAGGTGTATGTTAGAGGATGTAGAGGAGGGGAACCTAGAGGAGTTTGTTAGAAACATCAATGACTGAGCCAGAAAGCAAAAAGAAGACATAGATTCAGCAAATAGTGTTAGTACTGCTACACGTGTTAAAGAAGCCTACTCAAGAAGTGGGTTGAAATGTTAAAACGACAACAACTACTCAGTCGAGCTGTTCTAAAAAGAACAGGGGAAAAAGAGTGGGCAACACTGATGGCATGCTCCACTACCACAGAAAAATATGTGACAGAATAAAATATTTTTGCTACCATTGAAGTGACAGATGTTAGGTCAGGCCTGAAAAGTCCAAAGCCTAAGGAAGGGAAGAGTTTTGAGAAAGAGCATTGCTTGGGATCTTGGTCCTCACTAGATTTCTAGGGCCATAGGCTTCAGAAACCTCAGTAGCATCTCCAATCAGCAATCTGCAAGGATGCTTCTCCAATGAGATGCAGGTAAAAGCTTCCCTGGGAGGCAGAACTGCCGGTGCAAGAGTGGCAGCAGAGGTGGCAGCAGCCAGTTGAGGCACAGGCTAAAAAAATGCCTTGGGATCTTGTTAGGAATGGAAAGGTACAGAAATGTGATCAAGAGCAAGGCCTGTGGAGAAGACAGGGCTCTGACCTGGGCTTGCAGGGTTGTCAGCTACAAAATGTGGACTGCCCTGCTCATAGGCGTGTGGAGGCAGTGACATAAACTGTGTAAGTAGGGAGTCTAATCCAGAAGGCAAGAGAAGATGTAGCATTGTTGGTAAGTGTTACTCAAAATCCATCATTTACAACAGAGTATAGAGGATTTATCTGCATTGTAAGCAGAAGAGGTCAGTACCAAATCCAGTCTTTCCACCAATTACTATTTTAGTATTTTGAATCATAACATCTCAATTACGTTTTTGTCGTTGGTGTAATTTCAGGTTATTGGCAGTGTCATTCATTTTCTTTATCTTTGGAGAAGAAGCTTAGAGAGACACAATAAAATATTTATTTTTAATAATGGAGATGACAGTTATCCAAGATAGATTCTATTTACCATTTCATGCCCAATAGAAGGAGAGCCATATGCTAGTCTATATATGGGGTTGTGGGGAGGAATTGGAGAGTATAGGTCATGGTTCTCAATGGGAGGTGATTTTGTACCTCAGAGGACATTTGGAACTGTCTGAAGACATTTTTAGTTGTTATAAAGGTGGACAGGGGGTTGCTCCTGAAATCTAGTGGGTAGAGGCCAAGGATGCTGCTAAACATCCTACAATGCATATGACAGGCCTCACGACAAAGAATTATCTAACCCAAAATGTCAATAGTAGCAAGGCTGAAAAATTCTAGAATAGGGAGATGTGATGGGAAGGCAGGAAAACCACTTTTGTATTATGTTGTCTAGTTAAAGCTATACTTGAATGGGGGCAGAGTTGTTATCAGGGAGAAAGGAAAACCTCCATTCTTCCAGCTTGCTGAAGGAGAACCTGGCTTTCTCTCTGTGTGGAGATACATACCAGCATAATAACTGTGTTGGAGACCCTGTAAGCCACAGTGGCCATGATAATTCTTGGCTGTGCCTCAGCCTGGCAGAGGCAACTATATACATATACTTTATCTGTGAAAGAGGTGACTACAGATTCTGTTTCTAAGCATTTAGAGACAAAAAGGATTCCATTTCCAAACTATATGTGTACTAATTGGGTTTTCATTAGAGTTATAAGATGTGTATCCCTTGGAGTCTACATGGTGGAAGATGACAACCTGATTATAAGCAGTAGAAGTCAATTTCATATGTAAAATAGACATCTTCATGCTCCTATAACCTCTGTAATATTGTTAACATAAATTCTTTTATATTTACTTTTTCAAAAAGCATTTGAGGTGGCCGCTGTTTAAGATGCCTACCTGAAACTTTCTTTCTTCTAGAAGTTAACAGTTGCAGATGGAGGGAGAAATATAGGTGCTAAAGTGATTTATTATCCCAGAGTCAGAAGATTAGAGCATCATCTCATTGAACTGAATTGTGAGCTTTTCTTACTGACTCCTCCTTCTCAAACTTTCCATTCCTTCCTGCCTCTCAAATTGTATATCACTGGCTCATCTTTTAAAAACTTTCTCTTGCACACATTTTATCTCTCAATTTTTTAAAAAAAGTATTTCTTTTCCTGCTGTCCTTTTAAAACTTCTTTTTCTCTATTCCTTTTCCCTCCCTCTCTCTTCTTCTTCCCTCCCCTTCCCCCTTCCCTCTTCCCTTCTCTTCCCCACCCTGTTCCATCCTATTCCATCCTACCCTACCCTACCCTACCCACCTTTCTTTTTACTTTTTATTTATTGGCCCACTTTTTAAGTTTTTCATTTCTTCTCTTTCCCTTTATAACTCATTACTTTTAAGTACTATTTACTGGTTTCTCCTTTTCAAATTAGTTCTATCTATGTACATATCTATGCCAACGTCTGTCTGTCTGTCTGTCTGCCTTTGTCTGTATCTATCTATCTATCTATCTATCTATCTATCTATCTATCTATCTATCTATCTATCTATCTATCTATCTATCTATCATCTATCATCTTCTACCTACCTACCTACCTACCTACCTACCTACCTACCTACCTACCTACCTATTTATTCATTTATCAATCATCTTTGACTTTTTCTGACTCCTACTTTTTAAATCTGTCTGCCATCACACAACTATACTTGATGTTCATTATGGCTACTACATTTAACTCTTACATCTTCTTTCCTTCTTTAACTCTGCTCTCTACTGACTCATCCTTTATAAATTTCTTTCTTCCTCCCCTTCCTTCTTTTCCATCCTCCCGCTTCTTCTCTCATTCTTTTACTCTCTTTTCACATGCTAATTAAAAAAAATTCTTCTTTCCTTCTTTTACTATCTAAGATTTTGGTTCTGTCTTAGTATTGGTTTCTCTTCTTAAAATTATCCTGTATTTAATTTTCTTACTAGTTCCTCCTTTTAAACTCCTCTGTCTCTCACTTTCACATTCTCTTTCTTTTCATTTGACTATTTCCTAGCCTTACTCCATTTTAGAATTCTTCTCTTACTTTCCTGCTTCCTCCTTTCCTTTCCTCCCTCCCTTCGAACCTCCCCTCCCATCCTTCCCTGTCTCTTCTTCCACTCCCCTCCCTACCTCCCTTCTACATTTCTACCTTCACTACCTCCCTCTCTTTCTCCCTCCTTCCCTCTTATACCCCTCTTTTTTTACTGGCTCCTCTTTTAAACTTTTTCTTTCCTTCACTCTTCTTTTCATCTTTTTGATATTGTCTTTTTTTTTTAAAGTAGGACTTCCATATAAAATCCTGCTTACTTACCTATTTATCCATCAACCTACTTATCTATTAATCTACCTATCCACCAAGCTACCTGCCATCCATCTATTCAACTATGTTTTACTGTATTTTAACTGACTTTTTTAGATTTCTCTCTCCCTGCTCTCCATTTCTTCCCTACCTCTCTTCCCTACATCCTACTCTTTATCTTTTCCTCACTCCATTTCTTTCATGGTCTCTCTGAATGTCTTTCTTTTTTCTTTCCCTGCCTCTGTACATGCATGACTTACTGCCTTCCTCCCTCCCTCGCTTCCTGCTTTCATTCATTCTTTCTTCCCTTTCTCCTCCTTCCCTATCTTCTACCTCTATATCCATTTCTTCCTTTTCTCATTTCTTTTCCTCTTCCTACCTTCTTCTTTCTCCATCTATTCACCCCACCATCACCCTCTTGTCTTCTTTCATTTCTCCCTTCTTCCTTCTCTTCTTGTTTCCTTTCTTTCATCCTTCGTTCTTCCTCTCTCTCTCCCCTTTCCTAGTCTCCTCCCTCACTTTCCTTACATTCTTCTCTTACTTTATTTTTACTACTCTTCTTTTTAAACTTTTTGTTTCTCTCTTACTTTATATGTTTTTCTCCTTTTCTGTCTTCACTACTTTCTACTATTATTTATTTATTTATTAGCTTATAACGACTTTTTATTTTTAAAAATTTTTTAATTTTTTATTTTTCGCATAGCATTATTTTGCTTTATTTTTTAAAATTATTAATGAAATTGAAATGATTTAAATATTTCTCCCTGTCTACCTCTCCCCTATCCCCTCCCACCTTCCATCTAGTAAATACTAGTCCATTGTCCATATCCATGAGTCTCTGTTTGTTTGTCCTGTTCATTTGTTGCTTTTAGGTTTATATCCCACATATAAATGATATTATGTGATTTTCAAGTTTTTCTGTCTGGCTTATTTTGCTTAGTATGATTATTTCAAGGTCCATCCATGTTGCTTTAAATGGCAGTATTTCATCTCTTCTTATGGCTAAATAATATTCCATTGCATATATGTACCACAGCTTCTTTAGCCAATCATCTATTGTAAGACACTTCGGATGCTTCCATGTCTTAGCCATTGTGAATAATGCTGCTATGAACATCGGTGTGCAAATAACTTTTCCAATATGAGTTTTCAAGTCTTTGGGGTACATAACCAGTAGAGGGATTGTTGGATTATATGGTAGATCAATTCTTAGTTTTTTTGAGGAAACTCCATACTGTTTTCCATAGTGGCTGTACCAATTTGCAGTCCCACCAGCAGTGTATGAGGGTTCCTTTTTCTCCGTATCCTCTCCAACATTTCTTATTACTTGTCCTGTTGATTATAGCTATTCTAACAGGTGTGAGATGGTATTTCATTGTGGTTTGATTTGCATTTCCCTAATAGCTAGTGATGTTGAGCATCTTTTCAAAAATTTGTTGGCCATTTGTACATCCTCTAGAGAGAAGTGTCTGTTCAGGTTGTCTGTCCATTTTTTTATTGGATCATTTGTTGTTGTTGTTTTTTTTTTTGTTGTTGTTGTAGTTGTTGTTATTGAGTCATATGAGTTCTTTGTATGTCTTGGATACAAAGGGCAAAGGCCATTATCAGAGGCATTGCTTGCAAATATATTTTCCCATTCGGATGGTTGTCTCTTTACCTTGTTGATGGTTTCTTTTGCTGAGCAGAAGCTTTTTAGTTTGATGTAGTCCCATTCATTTGTTTTTGCTTTTATTTCCCTTGCCTTTGAGGTCAAATTTATAAAATCCTCTTTAATTCCAAGGTTCTTGAGTTTATTTCTTATATTTTCTTCTACGCATTTTATTGTCTTATATTCAGGTCCTTAATCCATTTTGTGTTAATTTTGGTGTGGGGTGATAGACAACAGTCTAGTTTCATTCTTTTGCAGGTGGCTTTCCAGTTTTTCCAGCACCATTTATTGAAGAGACTTTCCTTTCTCCACTGTATGTTTTTGGCTTTTTTGTCGAAAATTATTTGCCCATATAAATATGGGTTTACTTCTGGACTCTTGATTCTGTTTCACTGGTCTGCGTGTCTGTTTTTCAGCCAATACCATGCCATTTTGATTACTGTCACCTTGTAGTATAATTTGATGTCAGGCAGAGTGATATTTCCAGTCTCATTCTTTTGTCTCCTGATGGATTTGACAATTTGGGGTCTTTTGTGCTTCTATACAAATCTGATGACTTTTTGTTCTATTTCTTTAAAAAATGCCAATGGGATTTTGATGGGGATTGCATTAAATCTGCATAATGCTTTAGGTAATAAGGTCATTTTAACTATGTTGATTCTTCTAATTAAAGAACACGGAATATGTTTCTATGTCTTTGTATATTCTTTAATTTATTTTAATAAGGTATTATAATTTTCATCATAGAGGTCCTTCACGTTTCGTTAGATTTATTCCTAGGTATTTTATTCTTTTTGTTGCAATTGAAAAAAGAATTATTTTTTCCACTTCTTTTTCTGACATTTCATTATTAGACTATAGGAATGCAATGAATTTTTGAACATTGATTTTGTATCCAGAAACATTACTGTATTTGCTTATTGTTTCTAGTAGTGTTCTCATGCAGTCTTTAGGGTTTCCTATATAGAGAATCATGTCATCAGTAAATAGTGACAGTTTGACTTCTTCGTTTCCTATTTGGATGCCTTTTATATCTTTGTCTTGCCTGATTGCACTCGCTAGGACCTCTGATGTTATATTGAATAACAGTGGTGATAGTGGACAGCCTTGTCTTGTTCCTGATCTTAGAGAGAAAGTTTTTACATTTTCACCATTAAGTATAACATTGGCTGAGTACTTGTCATATATGGCCTTTATTATATTAAGGTATTTTCCTTCTATGCCAATTTTGTTAAATGTTTTGATCATAAATAAATGCTGTATCTTGTCAAAGGCTTTTTCTGCATCTATTGATATAATCATATAATTCTTATTTTTTAATTTGTTTATGTGGTGTATTATATTAATCGATTTGCATATGTTGAACCATCCCTGTGCCCCTGAGATGAAGCCCACTCGATCGTGGTATATAATCTTTTTAATATGTTGCTATATTCGGTTCACTAGTATATTAGTAAGGATTTTTGCATCTGTATTCATGAGAGATATTGGTCTATAGTTTCCTTCTTTTCTTTTATCTTTACCAGGTTTTGGTATCAGGGTAATATTGGCCTCATAAAATGAGTTGGGAAGTATGGCCTCCTCTTCGACTTTTTGGAAAAGTTTGAGGAGAATAAGAATTAAATCTTCTTTGAATGTTTGGTAGATTTCACTAGTGAAGCTATCTGTTCCTGGACTATGACTTTTTGGTAGGATTTGATGATTGTTTCCATTTCCATACTGCTGATTGGTCTATTTAGATTTTCCAGTTCTTGATTCAGTCTAGGATGGTTGCATTTTTCTAAGTACTGGTCCATTTCTTCTAGGTTATTAAATTTGGTGTTATATACTTTTTCATAATATTCTTGCATGATCCTTTGTATTTCTACAATATCTGTCATAATTTCCCATCTTTCATCCCTGATTTTGTTTATTTGTGTATGTTCTCTTTTTTCTTTAGTGAGTCTAGCTTAGGATTTGCCAATTTTTTAACCTTTTCAAAGAACCAGTTCTTTGTTGCATTTATTTTTTCTATCTTTTTTTTTATTTTCAATTTCATTTATTCCTGCTCTAATTTTGATTATTTCTTTCCTTCTGCTGACTTTAGGCTTCATTTGTTCTTCTTTTTCTAGTTTTTTTTAAGACGAAGTGTTAGGTTGTTTTTTTGGGCTCATTCTTGTTTTGGAGATAGGCCTGTAATGATATGAATTTTCCTCTTATGACCGCTTTTGCCGTCTCAAAAATTTTGATATCTTGTACTATCATTATCACTCATTTCTATGTGTCTCTTAATCTCTCTTTTTATTTCTTCTCTGACCCAGTTATTTTTCAGTAGCATGCTATTTAATCTCCATGTATTTGTGGTTCTTCCTGATTTCTTTTTGCAGTTGATCTCTAGTTTCAAAGCATGATGATCAGAGAATATGGTTAATATGATTTCAACTCTCTTATATTTGTTGAGGCTATCTCTGTGTCCTAGTTGTGGTCAATCCTTGTGAATGTTCCATGTGCACTAGAGAAGAATGTATAAGCAGCTGTTTTGGGATGAAAGGCAGTGTAAATTTCAATTATGTCCAGTTGGTCTATTGTATCATTTAAGGATGTTATTTCCTTATTGATTTTCTGTTTGGATGATCTGTCCATATCCAACCGTAGGGTGTTTAGGTCCCCTACTATGATAGTGTTTTGGTCTGTTTCTCCCTTAGATCTGTTAGTAATTGCTTTATATATTTCAGGGCTCCCTGATTGGGAGCATAGATATTAATAAGTGTTATGTCTTCTTGGTGCATGATTCCCTTTATCATTATGAATGTCCCTCAGTATCTTTCTTTACATTTTTTAGTATGAAGTCTATTTTGTCCGATATTATTACCACTACTCCTGCTTTTCTCTGAATGCCATTTGCTTGAAGTATCATTTTCCACCCTTTCACTTTGCATCTATATTTATCTTCGGAGCTTAGAAGTGTCTCCTAGAGGCAGAATATGTTTGGGTTTTGCTTTTTTGATCCAATCTGCAACTGTGTGCCTTTTTATTGGTGAGTTCAGTCCATTTACATTTAGTGTGATTATTGAAACATGAGGTCTTCTTATAGCCATTTTATCTTTTCCTTTCTGGTAGCTCGGTGTTTCCATTGGTTCCTTGTCCTTGTGTTTCTGTATTTCTTTTTATTTATTTATTTATTTTGGTTGGCTTTTGTGGTTTTTGCCTCTGGTCCTTCTTGTTTTATGTTATATACTTTGGTTCTGAAGTTTTGGCATGTGATTACCATTATGAATATGTAAAGGATAGTTACATACATACAGTCATCCTTTATCTTCTGTCTGTGCCCTATCTCCATTCTCCTTTGCTAATTTGGATTTTAAATCCTCCCCTTTTCAATCATTGTTGTCTCAATTTATCCATATGGATGCTTAACGTTTATTCCTATCTTGCTATAGCAAATCACTTTTTATTTTTTAAAGCTTATAAGCCCAGTTCCTAGTAAGGATTGCACTCCACTGCTTTTATCAATCTGCTAGTCACCTTACTTCTAGTAATGTGTTGTTGTTTGTTTTTGTCATTTTGTTTTAGGTGAACTGACCCCTTTCAGTATTTCTTGTAGTGCAGGCCTCGTAGTGGAGAATTCCCTCAATTTTTGTATGTCTGGAAAAGGTCTTTATTTCCCCTTCATATCTAACGGAGTGCTTAGCTGGATACATTATTCTTGGCTGATAGTTCCTTTCACTTAATAGTTTGAATATTTGATTCCACTCTTTTCTGGCTTGGTAGGTTTGTGCTGAGAAGTGTGATGATAATCTAATGAGTTTTCCTTTATAGGGTACCGTCTTCTTTTCCTTGGCTGCCCTGAGAATTCTGTCTTTGTCGGTGATTTTTGATAATTTTAATACAATGTGACTTGGTGAAGGGCTATGGGGGTTGAGATAATTGCGTGTTGTATTGTCTTCTTGAATTCCAAGCTCCAGCTCATTCCTTAGATTTGGGAAATTCTCATCAACTATTTGTCTCAAAATGCTTTCTATTCCCTGCTCCTTTTCCTCCCCTTCAAGAATTCCCATTATTCTTATGTTTCCTTTCCTGGTGGTATCAGCTAGTTCTTGTATTTCTCTTCTATTATTTTTCATTCTTCTGTTTCTCTCTTCTTCCTTCTGAGTTATTTCTTGATTTCTGTCTTTCCTCATCACTGATCCTTTCCTCCATTTGGTTTATTCTATTTCCTAAGCTTGTTATTTAATTTTTCAACTCTTGTAGTGTGTTTTTTTTATCTCCAGGTCTATTCGATTCTTTTTGAGGGTTTCAATCCTCTTGCTAAAGAACTCATTCTGCTCATCTAGTTGTTTTTTCAATTCTTGAAATTGTTGATATGATTTGTTTTGGATCTCATTGAGTTTTTCAGAAGTACCATCCTGAATTCTCTGTCATTTAAGTCACATATTTCCATGTCTGTAAGTTTATTTTCTGGAGATTTTTCTCTTTCTTTCTGAGATGCTTTGTCACCTTGGTTGTTCATGGTGTTTAATGGACTATTTCTCCACTTGGGCATTAATGGAAGTGTATTCTGGTATTTTTCCAGAACAATTTATTATATAAAGGTCTCTCTTTAGCCTGCTGCAAAGAAAGTGCTTTTCTTTTGGTTTCTAGTAGGTGGTGTCTAAGCCTCTTGGATGTCTGCTTTATATAAAGTCCAAAAATATCTTTTTTTCTTATAGATGTTTAATTACGCTCGCTACTCGCAGTCTCATTTCTTGTCAGTGTTAGCGACAGTTTTGGTAGCGTTTGCTTAGATCTCCCTGGGGCTCCACGGCATTTCAGAGGGTATGGGTATGGATGGAGGGGCCTTTTGGTTTGGGGGATGGGGTCTGTGGCTCAGCCGCAGTTTTCAACCATGGCTGGTAAAATTCAACTCTTGTTTCTTTGCTGTCCCTGCTGCTCTGCTGTTCCCGCCTCTCTGCTTTCTGCCCTGATACCTGGGTAATGCTTCTGGCCACGTGGAGCTCACTGCTGTCCCAAGCTAGGCTATTTGAGGAACTTGCCACACCTTCTCCTCTCCCTCTTCTCCTACGCGGAGCTCTGGCTGCGAGAGGCAGCTTCTTTGTTTCTCCCAGTCCACTGCCCGACACCTTGGGTTCTGACCTGTGGTAGCTCTTGTGCACAGATCCCACGTTCAGACGTGCCGGTGTGCAGTTTGGGTATTTTTTTGTTTAGTTTTAAATATTCAGCTTATTGTTGTTTCAAGGGGAGAGATCTGGGGACGTCTCTCACTCTGCCATGTTTCTGATGTCACTTTACTTTCCCCTTTTAAAAATCACTTCTTTCTACCTACCTATCTACCTAGCTGGCTGGGTATATGTACGGCTATCATTTTTCTTTCTATCTTCATTTTTCTGACTTCTACTTTTTAAATCACACATACCACACAATTGTATTTGATTTTTACTGGTCCTTCATCTCACTCTGATATTCCTTTTCCTTCTTTATATGACTCTTTTCTCTACCGACTCATCCTTTATAAACTCTTTTTCTTCCTTTTCTCTTCCACTTCCTCCATTTTCCTTGCTTCCACCCTCCCTTCCTTTTACTAGCTCCTTTCAAAAACTTTTTTCCTTTTCTCTCACTTTCTATATTTTTGTCTTGTTTAATTACTAAATTCTCTTTTGAAATCCCATTGTCTGTCTATCATCTATCTATTTAATCTATCATCTAATCACCAAGCTGTCACCAATCTAGATATCTTTATTTGACTCTAGCTTCAACTGACTTCTTTTTAGAATCCCCTCCTTGCTCTGTGCAATTATACTTACTTTGCACATTAGTTCCTCCTTTTAAACTCTTCTGTTTTTCACTCTTACATTCTTTCTACTTTTTAATTTTGCCATTTTTTCTAAGCCTCATCCCTTTTAAAATTCTTCAATTTCTTTCCTACCTCCTTCCATCTCTTGATCCCTCCTTCTCTCCCTTCCATTCATCTCTCTCTTCTTTCTTACTCCTTCATCCCTTCCCACTCTCTTTCACTTCCACTTCCATTACTTTGTTCTTTCTATTTTTTACACTATGTTTTAAAAATTTCTCCTCCTTTTAGAACTTATATCACTCACTTTCTTGCATTCATTATTATTATTATTTTTTTTTTGCAGTGGCATTTCTTATTGACTTTTGTTCAACATCTTCTCTTCTTTCTCTCTCACACTATCACTTTTGTAGCCTTATTCATTCATTTTTTTTCACATCTCTCTTAAATTTATTATTGACTACCTTTTAAACTTTTCTTTTTCTTTGTTGTATAAAGTCTTCTTACAGGTTTCTAATTTTTAATCTTTTCTCATTTTTGTTCTCTATTTCTGTCTTTCTTTCCTTTTCTATCCTTCTATAACTTTCTCTTTTTTTACTTTTATATAGTTTACACTCTATTTTTATTGGCACCTTTCTGCTTGTGAAACATTATTGCTTACTTTCTGTCTCTGACTCTTCTTCCTTCTTTCTTTTCTGTCTTATTCTCATATTTATCTCTACATTTCTTTTAAATCTATTCTAAATATCTTCTCTTTATCTCTTTACTATCTCCTCTTTCATTCTTTCCTTCTCTTACTCTACTTCACTATGTCTTTTCTTATTCCCTTTCTATATTTCTTTCTCCTCTTTGCCTGTCTTCACGCTTGCCTGCTTTCCTCTCTTGCTTTCCTTCCCCTTCCCCTGTCCTGTCCTGTCCTGTCTTGCCCTGTCCTGTCCTGTCCTATCCTATCCTATCTTGTCATCTTATCCATCTTCCCTCTTTCTTTTACTCTCTATGTACTTGGCCTCTTTTAAAAACGTTTTTCATTTCTCCTTTCCCTTTCTAAATCTTTTTCTATCTTTTATGTACTGACCTTTCACTAGGTTCTCCTTTTAAAATAAGTTCTATCTATCACCTATCCATCCATTTACCCATCCATCATCTATCTCCCATCTATGGTTATATATATATTTTATATACCTACCTATCTACCTGCCTTCCTATCTAGCTGTCATTTATCCACCTATCTCATTTCACTGGAATATTTCAACTGACTTCTTTTTAGATCTCTTTCCCTACTGTCCACAATTGTGTTTAATTTTCTTACTAGCACCTCCTTTTCAAACCCTTCTCACATTCTCATATTCTTTATTTTATTTTATTTTTGTATTTCAGTCTTTTCTGTAGACTTATCACTTTAAACTCCTTTCTTTCTTCCCACTTCCTCCTTTCTATCTTGCCCCTTCTGTCTTTCTTTTCTTCCATCTCTAATAACCCTTTTCTGTCTTTTCTAGCTCTAGTTCACTGTCCTCTTTGTCTTTCTCTATTTTTCCTTCCTTCTTTTCCTTCCTTCACCTCTTAATCCCTTCATCCCTTTATCTCTCCCCCTCATTCTTTCCTTCTTGCATGCTTACCTCCCACCCACTCTTCCTTCCCTCCTTCCTCTCTTCTTCCATTTTTTACTGTCTCCTGTTTGTAAGATTTTTTTCAACTATTTCTTTTGTTCTAATGCTTTGTATCTATTTTGTATTTTGTCATTTATATTGGCTTATATCTTTTCAAGTGCATTCTCTCCATCCTCTCAGTTTTATTTTATTGTCATTTAAAAATATTGACTTCCACTTTTTAAATCTCTTCCCCATTACACAAAATCGTACCTCATTTTCTTATCAGCCCCTCCTCTACCTCTCACATTTTTATTCAGTTTTATTTAACTCTTTTCCCTACTGGTTCATCATTTATAAACTACTTTTTTCTTTCTTCTTTCCTACTTTCCATCATTCTTATTTCTCTTCTCCCTTCCATGTTTCTACCTTCATTACTTGACTCTATGTCATGTTCTTACCCTTCCCTCTCCTCTCCTCTCTTTCCCTCCCCTCCCTCCCTTCCTTCCCT
>NW_011889347.1:1260613-1269184 GCF_000151845.1 Pteropus vampyrus
CACTTTTGCCTTCCATTCTCCTTCCTTCTCTTTCTACTTCCCTCCTACTTCCTCCCTTCTTTATATCCTCCCTTCCTTCCTTCTCTTTCTTCCTACTCCTTTTTCCATCTTTCCCTCCACTCTTCTCATACTCCTTTATTTATTGGTTCTCCTTTTAAACTTTTTTCCTTCACTCTCTCTCTCCTGTTTTAATATTGTCTTTTGTATCAGGTCCTCCTTATAAATCCTGTCTACCTACCTACCTATATAATTTTCATCTACCTATCTTTATTTTTAACCAACTTATTCTCTTTAGACCTCTCTGCCCTCTACTTCTTTCTTCCTCCCTCTTTTCCTTATACCCTTTATCTTTTCTCATTCAATTTCTTTCATTATCTTTCTTGTTTCTTCCCCACCCTCCATCCCTCCCTTCTTTCCTTACTCTTTACTTCTTCCTGCTTTCTTCATCCTTCTTTTCTTTGCTCATTTCTTTCTTCCTGCCTCCTATCTCTTTCTTCCTTATGTCTATCCATCCACCCCACCCTTTCTCCCTTTTGTCTTAATCTGATTTTCCCAATCCTTCCTCCTTTCATCCCTCTTTTCTTCCTCTCTCCTTCCCCTTTATTTCCTCCCTTTCTCTCTCTTTTCTTCCTTCCATTCTTCTACTACGCCTCTTTTTAAACTTTTTTTCTTTCCTTCCCCTCTCATTATACATCTTTGCCCTGTTTTTACTACTGCCTTCTATGTAAAATCAGTTCTTTCTACCTATCTACCTGCCTAACTGGCTGTCTATCTATATAATTATCATTCATCTTTCTGTCTGTCTTTATTTTACTGTCTTTACTGACTTTTACTTTTTAAATCTCTTGCACATTTAAATCTCTTGATTTCCTATATAGTTCTCCCTCACGCTCTCACATTCTTTCTCCTTTATGTAACTCTCGTCCTTACCGACTCATCCTGTATAAACTTTTCTTCCTTCTTTCCTTCTGTTTCCTCTTTCCCTTTTTTACTTTCTCTTTTTTCCTGGCTCCTTTTAAAAACTTTTTTCCTTCTCTATCACTTTCTATATTTTTCATCCTGCTTTACTATTGGTTTCTCCTATTTAAAATCCTTCCTCTCTTCTTCCCTCCCTCCATTCCTTCCCTTTTTTCTTTCTTTTGTCTATATACCTACCTACTGCCTAGCTGTCATCAATTTACCCATCTTTATTTTACCCTATTTTAAAACTGACTTATTTTTAGATTTCTCTCTCCCTAACTTCCTTGGTTGTACTTGATTTTTTCCACAGTAGCTCCTGGTTTTAAACTCTTCCCTCTTGAGTGTCTCATTCTCAAATTCTGTTATTTTTTATTTTACTGATTTTCTTAGCCTCATCCTTTCCAAAATGATTTGCTTTCTTTCTACTTTTCTCCCTCCATCTCTTCCTTCCTTCTCCCTCCCTTCATTCTTTTTCTTCCTTCTTAAAAACTTTACCTGCTTCTCTTTTAAACTTTTCCTCTCTTCCTGTGTTCTATAATGCTTTCGATATATATTTTTAAACTCCTTTAAAAAAAAAAAAGGCTCTACGTTTAAAGTCCAGTCTTTTCTATCTATGTATCTTCATTTTTTTAGATCTCTTTCTCTCATCCTGTTTTTCACAACTATACTTAATTTTCCACTAGCTCCTTCTTTTCAACATCCTCTCACTATCATCTTACAATAACATTTCTTTTCCTTCTCATTTTACTTTTTCTTTTCCCCTAGGGACACATATCCTTCTCTTTCATCCTTGCCTCCTTTAGTCCTTTTATCTATCCACTTATTTCCTTTGTTTCTTCTTCCTTCCTCCCTTTTTGCCCCTTCAAATTTCCTTCCTTTTCTTGTTTCTTTTTTTTTCTTTACTAACAATGTACTTTCCTCTCTCCATCTTTTCCCTCAATGCCTTTATTCCCTCCACTTTTCTTCATTCCTTTCTCAGTCTTTCTCCTTCCTTCCTGCCCTCCTTCCTGTCTCTCTTATCCCTCCCCTTCCTTTTTGCCTTCCATTCTTCCTTTATCTCTTTTTAGTGTCTCCTCTTTTACAACCCCTTTCCCCCTTCCATTTCTTTCTAACTTTCTATCTATCTTATTTACTGGCTTCTGCCTGTTAATGTATTTTCTATGCATGTGTATGTATGTATGGATCTCTATCTATCTGTCTATCTCTGTCTCATTTCTTTTCCTTTTTTCTCTTTCATATACTTTCTTTTGTATGTACTCACACACCTTGCTGTTTATTTAGCTATTAATTGTCTATGTTTATTTTACTTTTTACTGACTTCTACTTTTAAAATTTTATATTAGTATCAGGTATACAGTACAATACTTAGACATTTATATAATTTATGATACTGACTTCTACTTTTTAAATTGCTCCCACATCACACACAATATTACCTGATATTCTTACTAGCTCCTCCCTCTCACTCTCACATACTCTCCCTTCTTTAATTAATTCTTTTTCTTGGATTCATCTCTAAACTTTTTCTCTTTCATTCCTCTTCTCCTATCCCTCCCTCCCTTCCCTCCTATACTTTTGAAATAACTTCACTTACATTTTTTTCTTCTCTCTCTCCTCTGCAACTCTTTTTTGTACTGCTATTTTCACTGGCTTCTATTTTTAAAATCTGATCTATCTATCTATCTGTCTGTCTATCTATCTATCTATCTATCTATCTATCTATCTATCTTTATATTACTGTATTTGTTAACTATTTAGATCTAACCCCCTCTCCCTTTGTCCCCATGACTGTACTTAATTTTCTCACTAGTTTCTCCTTTTCGGCATCCTCTCACTGTCTCTCATGTTTACATTCTTTGTTTCTCCTTTACCCAGCAAGTCTTCCCTTATAAACTCCTTCTTTTCTTGACCCTTCCTTCTCTTTATCCACTCTTCCCTCTCCCTCCCCCGCTCCCTCCTAAACTTCTTCCCTTCCACCCTCCCTCATTCTTTTCTTCCCTATTTCTTTTATACTCATGACATTGGCTACTTTACATTTTTTCCTTTCCCACTTTATTTTTGTCCTGTCTCAACTACTGGCTTCTCTTTTCAGCAATCAATGCTATCCTATAATGAAAGACAAAGAAGGGCATTACATATGATAAAGGGATCAATACTTCAAGAGGACATAACCATAGCAAACATGTATGCACCCAACATAGGAGCACCTACATACATAAAGCAATTATTAACCAACATAAAATGAGAGATCAATAGTTATACACTCATAGTAGGGGACATTAACACCCCATTGATACCAATGGACAGATCTTCCAGGCAAGATTTCAACAAAGAAACAATGGTCCTAAAAGACACATTAGACTAGATGCATTTAACAGATATTTTCAGAGCTTTTCACTCCTAAGCAGCAAAGTATACATTCTTCTCAAGTGAACATGGAATGTTTTCCAGGATAGACCACATGTTAGGACACAAAACTAGTATAAATAAATTTAAGAAAATTGAAATCTTATCAACCATCTTCTCCAATCAAAATGGTATGAAACTAGTAATCAAATACAAGAAAAAACCTGAAAAATACACAAACAAATGGAGGCTAAATAATATGCTATTAAAAAATGAATGTGTTAACAATGAGATCAAGGAAGAAATTAAAAGATGCCTAGAGACAAATGAAAATGAAAACACAACAACTCAAAATCTATGAGACACAGTGAAAGCCGTCCTAAAAGGGAAATTCATAGCAATACAGGCCTACCTCAAGAAGCAAAAAAAGCTCAAATAACATTACATTTACATTACACTTAAAAGAACTAGAAAAAGAATATTACACTTAAAAGAACTAGAAACATTACACTTAAAAGAACTAGAAAAAGAACAGCAAACAAAGCCCAAAGTGAATAGAAGGAAAGAAATAATAAAGATCAGAGAGGTAATGAATGAAATAGAGTCTAGAAAACTAATACAAAAGATTAATGAAATCAAGAGCTGGTTCTTTGAAAGGATAAACAAAATTGACAAACCATTAACTAGACTCATCAAGGAAAAAAGAGAGAATACTCAAATAAATAAAATCAGAAATAAAAAAGGAGAAAGAACTACAAACTCCACAGAAATCCAAAAAAAAAAAAAAAACAAAAACATAAGAAAATACTACAAGCAAATATATGCCAATAAATTGGACAATCTGAAAAAAAGGATACATTCTTAAAAACACACAATCTCCCAAGATTGAGTCAAGAAAAAGCAGAAAATCTGAACTGACCAATTACCACCAACGAAATCAAATCAGTAATCAAGAACCTCCCAAAAAACAAGTCCTGGACCAGATGGCTTCATAGGCAAATTTTACCAAACAAAGAAGAATTAACACCTATTCTTTTCAAATTATTCTAAAAAATTCAAGACAAGGGAAGGTTCCCTAACTCATTTTATGAGGCCACTATGATCTTGATTCTAAAACCAGACAAAAGCATTACAAAAAAAGAAAACTATAGGCCAATATCTCTTATGAACATTGATGCAAAAATCCTCAACAAAATATTAGCAAACCAAATTCATTAATACGTTAAAAAGATCATACACCATGAACAAGTTGGATGTATTCCTGGGATGCAAGGTTGGTATAATATCTGTAAATCATTTAATATGATACACCACATTAACAAATCAAAAGATAAAAATCATATGATCATATCAATAGATGCAGAAAAAGAGTTCAACAAAAATATAACATCCATTTATGATAAAAACTATCAGCAAAGTGGGTCTAGAGGGAACATACCCCAACATAATTAAGGTCACATATGACAAACCTACAGCTAATGTCATACTCAATGGGGAAAGGCTAAAAGCACTTTCCTTAAGATCAGGAACAAGACAAGGATGCGCACTTTCACCACTCCTCTTCAACACTGTATTGGAAGTCCTAGCCACAGCAATCATACAAGAAAGAGAAATAAAAGGTATCCGGATTGGAAAGGAAGAAGTAAAACTCTTGTTATTTGCAGATGACATGATACTATATATAGAGAACCCTAAAGATTCCACCAAAAAACTGTTAGAACTGATTAATGAATTCAGTAAAGTAGCGGGATACAAAATTTATATTCAGAAGTCAGTGACATTTTTATACACCAATGATGAACTTTCAGAAGATAAAGTAAGAAAACAATCCCATTTTCAATTGCATCAAAAACAATAAAATACCTGGGAATCAAATTAACCAAGGAGGTAAAACACCTGTTCTCAGAAAATTATAAATCACTGAAAAAATAAATAGAAAGATACAAATAAATGGAGGCATACACTGTGCTCTTGGGTAGGAAGAATCAACATCATTAAAATGACCATACTACGCAAAGCAACCTATAGATTCAATGCAATCCCTATCAAAATACCAATGGCATTTTTCAGAGAGCTAGGACAAATAATCTTAAAGTTTATATGGAACCATAAAAGACCCCGAATAGCCACGGCAATCTTGAGAAAGAAGAACAAGGTTGGAGGTATCACACTACCTGATATCAAACTATACTACAAGGCTACAGTAATCAAAACAGCATGGTACTGGCATTAAAATAGATACACTGATATGTAGAACAGATTAGAGAGCCCAGAAATAAATCCATGCCTATACGCTCCTTTAATATATCACAAAGGGAGCAAGAATATACAATGGGGTAAAGACAGTCTCTTCAATAAGTGATGTTTGGAAAATTGGAGAAACGTGCAAATAAATGAAAATGTACCACCTATTTACACTATATAGAAGAATAGACTCAAAATTGATTAAAGACTTAAATGTAAGACCCCAAACCATAAATTTTCTAAAAGAAAACAGGGAGTAATCTCTCTGATATTGCTACTAGTAATTTCATTTCGGACATATCTCCTCGGGCAAGGGGAGCAGAAGAAAAAATAAACAAATGGGACTACATCAAACTAAAAAGATTTTGCACAGCAAAGGAAACCATCAACAAAACGAAAAGACAGCCTACTGAATGGGAGAAGATATTCGCTTATGATACATCTGATAAGGGGTTAATATCCAAAAATATATAAAAAACCGATACAACTCAACAACAACAACAACAACAACAACAAACAGGCAATCTAGTTAAATAATGGCCAGAAGACCTGAATAAAATTTCTTCAGAGAGGAAATACAGATAGCCAATAGACATATGAAAAAATGCTGAAGGTCAATAATCATCAGAGAAATGCCAATTAAAACCATAATGAGATATCATCTCACGCCTGTAAGAATGGCTATCATCAATAAATCAAAGAAAAAGTGTTGGTGAGGATGTGGAGAAAAGGGAACTCTCATACACTGTTGGTTGCAATTTGCAATTTGGTACAGCCACTATGGAAGACAGTCTGGAGGTTCCTCAAAAAATTAAAAATGGATCAACTTTTGATCCAGCGATTGCACTTCTGGTTATTTCAAAGAAATCCAAAACAATAATTCCCAAAGATCTATGCTTACCTATGTTCGTGGCAGCACAACTTACAATAGCCAAGATATGGAAGCAACCCAAATGCCTATCAACAGATGATTGGATAAAGAAGTTATGGTTCATATATAAAATGGAATATTTCTCAGCCATAAAAAAATGAAATCCTACCATTCACAATGACATGGGTGGACCTAGAGGTATTATGCTGAGTGAAATAAGTCAGAGAAAGATAAATGATTTCGTTTATATGTGGAAATTAATGAACAAAAAGAACAAGGTAATCAAAAATGGATTCATAATTATAGAGGACAATTTAGTGACAGCCAGAGGGGAGGAGGTTATGGGGCTGGGAGAAAAGGGTGAAGCATTAAGGAAGTACAAATTAGTAGTTGATAGACGGTTACAGGGATGGAGAGCACGGCATAGGGAATGCAATTAGCAATAATGTAATGGCTGTGTGTAGAGCCAGAGGAGAGAAAGAGTAATCAGAGGGATCATTTAATGAACTATTAAATGTCCAACCAATGTAGTGTATACTTGACACTAATAATAAAAAAGATAAGGACAGAAACCAAGCGTGCTTAGAAACGTGTAGAGCAATTTGACTGAGTAAATTTATGTCTATTATAGCAATAAAAATGGTGACTTGTAAAAAAAATCCATCCTATGAATCTGTGTATCAATATATGTATTTAAGTATGTATGTATAGATTAATCCATCTATCTATTTAATTTTAATATATTTTCAAACTGACATTTTTATTTTATTAAATGTATGAAGGTGACATTGGTTAATAAAATTGTATATGTTTCAAGTATACAATTCTATATTACATCATATATATATTGCACTGTGTGTTCACCACCCAAAGTCAAATCTCCTTCCATCACCATATATTTGACCCCATTTATCCTTATCTACTTCCTTCTTCCTCTCTTTCCCTCTGGTACCCACTAAACTGTAGTCTGTGTCTATGAATTTTTGTTTGTTTTTCTACTTTGTTGCTTTCTGTTTTATCGCCCACATATGAGTGAAATCATATGGTTCTCGACTTTTTCTTTCTGACTTATTTTGCTTAGCATGACAATAACAAGATCTATTTATGTTGTCGCAGATGGCAGTATTCCATCTTCTTATGGCTGAGTAATATTCCACATGTGGACCTATCTGATTTTAACTTAAAAAAATTAACCCCTGAGATTCTGTTCCTTCATCTGCAAAGTGGGAAAATAATGTTAACCACGCTATTAAATCCAATAATGCACGTAAAATATTTGCCCCATAGTAAACATTCAGCTATTATTATTAATTGATGAAATTTAAAAGATGTTTAAATATGCGCACTGAGATACCAAGAGTAATTCTTTTGAGGTATATATACCTCATAATAAGCGAGCCTGGCATTTGAGTGGACACATTTTCCTTTAGTACAGTTTGGGCTTTAAAGCTTCTTAATAAAGGTCATATCAAACATTTGTGGAACCCTGGGATTTCACTAAACACCGGTAGGAAACAATGTTGTTTTAGGTCTCTCTCACTGCTGACACTCTCAGTGTCTCAATGATGTATTCATCATAGCAACAGTGAACTGGCACAATCTTGGGTCTGGCAATGGGTGTGCTTCAAGTCAAAGATCCGTCAGCAAGTACTGCCACTCCCAAACACCTACTCAAATAAACCTACCTATCTGATTTAAAAAAAAAATAATTGAATTTATCAGGGTGACATTGGTTAATACAATTATATAGGATTCAAATATACACTTCTATAATACATCATCTATACATTGCATTGTTTGTCACTACCCAAAGTCAAATCACCTTCCATCACTATATATTTGACCCCCTTTATAATTATCTACTTCCTTCCTTCTCACTTTCCCTCTGGTAACCACTAAACTATGTCTATGAATCTCTGTCTTATTTGTTGCTTTCCGTTTTATTTTACACTTATGAGTGAAATCATAGATTGCTCTTTTGCTCACTGCCCTCCACACCTTCCAAACTTCTCCTTTTCAAACTCCTCTCTTACTCTCACATTGTACCCGCTATGTTATTTTACTACTTTTTCTAGCCTCATCCTCCTTTTAAAATTTTTTATTTATTTATTTATTTTATGGTGACATTGGTTAACGAAATCCAATGTTTC
>NW_011889347.1:1270074-1272477 GCF_000151845.1 Pteropus vampyrus
CTCCCTTTGTTACTGGCTCTTCGTTTTGAAACTTTTTTCCTTTCCTTTTCTCTCTTTTATAACTCTCTCCCTTTCTTTTGCGTACTGCTTAATTTACTGGCTTCTACTTAAAGTCCGTCCTTCCTTCCTTCCTCCTTCCCTCCCTCCTTATTTTCCCCTTCCTCCTCTCTCTCCCTCCCTACCTCCCTTTCTCTTCCTTTCCTTTCTTTCCTTTTCTTTTCCCCTACCCTCCTTCTCTCGCTCTCCATTATCTTTCCTTTTATATCTATATACTTACCTACATACTAGCTTCCTACTCATCGATCATCCATCCATCTATCTATCTATCATCTATCTATCTATCTATCTATCTATCTATCTATCTATCTATCTATCTATCTATCTAGATATCAATGATCTATTTTTCTATCTTCATTTTACTGTCTTTTTGTACTAACTTCTACTTTTTGAAACTCCCTCCACCCCACAAAATTATACTTAATTTTCTTACTGCATCCTCTTTTCCAAACTCCTTTCTCATTTACTCGCTCATTCTCTTTCCTTCTTAATTCTTTTGTCTCATCTTTTATAAACTAAGTTCCCCCTTCCCTCCCTCCCACCCTTTCTCTTTCTTTCCTTCCATTCTTCCTCCCTGAACTTCCATCCCTCTCTCAATCTCTTTCTCACTTTTTTCCTTTCCTATTTCCTTCTTGTTTTTCCCATTTTTCTGACTTCTGTTTTCAATTTTTTAAATGTTTGGCTGTCTATCTAGTCTGTCTGTCTGTCCGTCTGTCTGTCTACCTACCTACCTCTCAGTCATCTCTATATCTATCTTTATTTAATGTTCTTTTAAAAAATATTTATTTAAATTAGTTTCAAGCATACAATACATTGGTTAGACATCTATATAGTTCATAAAACAATACCCACAATTGCTCCCTCCCTCCCCTGGCCCTCCACCTAGCCATCATATTAATGCTAACTATATTCCCTCTGCCATGCTCCCCATGCCCGTAACCAACTATCAACTACTAATTTGTACTTCTTTAACCCTTCACCCCATTCTCCTAGCTCCCTAACCCTCCCTCCCCTCTGTCTGTCACCAAACTGTCCACTATATTTGCGAGGCTATTTTTGATTAGTTCTTTTTACTCCTTAGATTCTGCATATAAGTGAAATCATATGGTATTTATCTTTGTCTGACATATTTCACTCAGTATAATAACCTCTAGGTTCATCCATGTCATTGCTAATATTCTTTTTTTTACTGGCTTCTTAACCTCTACCTGCCCCCGCCCCCACCAGTGTACTGATTTTCTTATTGGCTCATTTTCAATCCCCTTCTTTGTATTTCTATCACTCTTATTCTCTTTGTCTCCTTTTTTCTCTTTTTCTATTTACTTACAGCATTTTAACTTCATTTTGTTTTGTATTCTTCTTCTCTTCCTTTATTCTCTATGTTTCTTTCTCACTTTTTTTCTTTCACACTTTATATTTGTTTTCTTTGCCTGCATCTTGTTTGATTTTGCTGTATTTTTACAGACCTCTATTTTTACACTTTTTCCCCTTCTTCCCCTTTTTAACTCTTTTTCTGTTGTCTTTTTACTAGTTTCTTTTAAAATTCTTATTCTATCTATCATCTATCTATCTATCTATATCTATATCTATATCTATATCTATATCTATATCTATATCTATATCTATATCTATCTATATCTATATCTATATCTATATCTAATCTAATCATATTTTACTGTCTTCTTCAATGGCCTCTACTTTTAAATCTCATATCCACAGTTGTATTTGAGTTTCTTAATGGTTCCATCTTTTCAAACTCCTCTCTCTCTCTCTCTCTCTCTCTCTCTCTCTCTCTCTCTCTCTCTCTCTCTCCTCCCCCAAATTCTTTCTCTCCTACTTTACTTTTTCCCATTGACATTCTGTTTGAAATTGTCTGCCTTCCTTTCTTCCCTCCCTTCTTCCCACTTTCCTTTCCACCTTTCTCTACTCCCTTTTTTTCTGGCTCCTGATTTTAATTTTTCTCGTACTTTAAAAAAAAACTTTGTTGTATTTTTCTCGTACTTTAAAAAAAAAACTTTTTACTGATACTTCCTTTTATAGTCTGATCTATCTATCATCTATCTATCATCTATCTATCTATCTCTATCTAATCTATCATCTATCATCTATCTATGTAACTATAAATCATCTGTCATTCTATTTCTTTTCTCTCATTCACTTTTTTCTTTCTATTTCCCCTCCTTCTTTCCTTTATTCCCTTTCTGTATCTTTCTATTGCTCCCTTTTTAAATTATGTCTTTTTTTCTTTGCCTGCCTAACTTCAATCCTTCCTCTTCTCCCTCTACTTTCTTTCCTTTCTTCCTTTCTCTCTCATTCACCCATCTATACCCTTCTACCCTCGTTCCC
>NW_011889347.1:1273077-1308564 GCF_000151845.1 Pteropus vampyrus
TTCCTTCCTTCCTTCCTTCCTTCCTTCCTTCCTTCCTTCCTTCCTTCCTTCCTTCCTTCCTTCCTTCCTTCCTTCCTCCTGCCCATTCCTTGATTCATTTCTCCCTTGCTCTCTGGCTTTTTTGTCTTCTTTGCCTTCTTTGCATGCATTTTCCTTCCCTCCCTCTTTCCCTTCTTCTCTCTTTCCCTCCTCCCTCTCCTTCCTTCCTACCATTCCTCTCATCTTCCCTCCATCCTCGCTTTCCCTCCTTTCCTTTGTCTTTGATTACTTTTTCCCTTATCTTTCTCCCTCTAACTGCTCTCTCCAATTCCCTCCCAGCCCCCCTCATTCTCTCCCTTCCCCCTCCCTTCCTCTACACTCTTCTAACTCCAGTTACACAATTGTATTTCCTCTTCTTTTTTATTTTACTTTTTCCTATAACCCTACCCTTTTAAAACTTTCCTTCTTTCCTTCCTTTTTTCTTTTCTTTCTTGTTTTATTCCCTGCCTTTTACTTGCTCCCTTTCATGCTGTTTCCCTCCCCATTTTCCTTCCTTCCATCCTACTTTCCTTCCTTCCTTCCTTCCTTCCTTCCTTCCTTCCTTCCTTCCTTCCTTCCTTCCTTCCTCCCTTCCTCCCTCCCTCCCTCCTTCCCTCCCTCTCTGTAGCCTCTCTTCCTCGAGTCTCCAGTCCCCTCTTTCTTTCTTTCTTTTTCTTTTACTTTTTATGGGCTCCTGTTCTTAAACTTTTTTCTTTCCTTCTCTTTTTACTCTCTTCTGCTATCTTGCTTTGCATTCTTGTTTATTTCTGACTTATTCTTTTTAAAGCCAACTAAATCTATCTATCTACTATCTATCATGTTTATTTTACAGTTTCTTTATTGGCTCCTCTTCAAGCTTCTCTCTCACACACATGATCAAATTCCTTATTCTTTTTCATTTTACTTTTTCCTATTGACTCATCCCCTTTTCAAACTTTCTTCTTTCTTTCCTTTCTTTCCTCCTTTATTCCTTTTCGATATCTCCTCACTCCTTTACTTTCATACTCTTTCTCTTTTCTTTTCCTGCCTGCATGCCTTTTACCTTCTTCCTTCCTCCCTTCCTTCCCCCACTTCCCTTCTTTATTTTATTCTTTTTTACGGGCTTCTCTTTTCAAACCTTTTTCTTTCTATCTTTTTTGTTTTTGTCCAGCCTTTTTACTGGATCCTCTTTTTTAATTTCATCTTATTCATCTACTCTCTTCTTCTTCTCCTTCTTCTCCTTCTTCTCCTTCTCCTCCTCCTCCTCCTCCTCCTATTATTATTATTATTATTATTATTATTATTATTATTATTATTTTATCTCCTTCTCTCTCCTCTGTACTTTCTTTCTTCTTCCTGGCTTTTCCTTTTTAAAGTCTGTTTATTCTTTCTTCCTTTCTTTTTTCCTTCTCCTGTTCCTTTTTAAATCTTTCATTTTCCTTATTATATATATTTTTTATTCTCTCCCTTTGCTGTCTCTATTTAACCTCTTTCCATTTTACTCTGTCTTTTTCTCTCTTTTTTTGTTTTCTTTCTATATTTCCTTTTGCTGCCTTTCTTACTACCTTCTTCTTTTTCTCCTCTTCTCCTCTTCCTACTGTGTCTTTTTCTTTTATTCAGCTTATTTTCCTTGTACTGCTTTTTCTTGCCAGCTTCTTTTAAAAGTCTCTCTCTCTCTCTCTCTCTCTCTCTCTCCCCCACCCCCTCATCTTTATTTGTCTTCTTTTACTAACTTCTCATTTTGAATCTCTCTCTATGTCACCCTCTCCCAATTGTATTTGATTTTCTTACTGGCTACTCTTTTTCAAATACTTCTCTTTCACTCTCACAGTCTCTCTTTTTAATTTATCTTACTGACATCCTTTTCAAACTTCTTTCTTCTCTAGCTCCCTCTTTCACTCCCTCCATGCCCTCTTTTTGTTCCTGTATTCCCCCCACCTTGTATCTTTTTCTTGCTCCCTTTCTTTCTCTTTTATTTGCTGCTTGCCTTTCTTCCTCCTTCTCCCTGTTTTTCTCTTGTTTCTTTGCCTTTGTCTTCCTCCCACTCCTCATCAAGTGTGTGTGTGTGTTTTCTTACTGGTTTCTTCTGCTCAATTTTCTGTTTTTTCTCTTATTCATTCATTCTTTTCCTCTCCCTCTACTGTTTTATTATCTTTGTACCATCTTATCTTACTGCTCCTTCCTTTTTAACCTTTTTGTTCTTACATTTTTTTTCTATCTCTGTTTCTTGGTTAGTATATTTTAAATGTGTCTTCTTTTATCTCCTTTAAACATACTTTTATTCTCTTTCTAGCTTGCTCTCTTCCTGTTTTGTATAATCTTTTCTTACTTGTCTTCAGCTAAATGTTTTTCCTCTATTTTTTTAAATATTTTTATTTCATTGCTTCCCTCATTGTTTCGGTCTATTTTTTAGTAATGTTTTCTCTCTCTTACTGGCTCCTTCTCTCTCTCTCTCTCTCTCTCTCTCTCTCTCTGTGTGTGTGTGTACACACACATATATACATATATATCACTGTCTCTTTTGCTCTCTATCTTTTATTTTTGTACTGACTCCTTTTATTGGCTACTTTTTAAGTTAATAGTACAGGCAGTTTTGTTTACTGAGCCACTTTATAGAAGTATTTAATTTGTTATAATGTATATAATAATATTGAGTATGCATGTGTGTGTGTACATTCTTTACAACTTGAGCTGTAACTGGCAAGTACCTCACACAGTGCCTAGCACAGGTAGTGTGAGGTTCTAGGATTTCCCTTTTCGTGGGCCTTACAAAACCACCAATATTTAATATGTAGACATGCATCTTCTATTTAGTTATTGTCTTTTATTATCTCTCACCTTCCGATTTATCTTGTCCCTTGTTTTCAAATATATTTTCTTCTGGTCCTTCTTTCTTAAGGTTGTTCCTTTGCATTTTTTGTAAACGGAAAGCGATTTTTTCCTCCAGAAGTGAATGTTTCTAAAATATTAAAAAATATATATTTAGTATGTTTAAAAATTTATTAACTTGCCACTGAAAATGAAAAACAGATACTCCAAATATGATGGTATATTTGAAGGGAGCCCTCAATCCTGTCTTGAGATTTCTAAAGTCACAATGAGTACAAAGCTAGGAAGGTAGTAAGGGTAAGTTTACTTTTGTCCAGCATGAAGAAGAATGTATTTTAACAACTAGAACCAATCTAACTCATTGACTGATCACATTCTGGAGACTAGTCCCATTTCAGACCAGCCTTTGAAGTCCAAGTTCAGACCAGACTGAGTCTCTACATCAATAACTATTCTTGTGAGTTTAGGCCTCTTCTGACAATTCACACTTTAAAATATCAAAATTGGCAAATGCCTTTCCTCAGATAGCTCAAGTTATTGGTAAAAGCTCATTCTACCTTCTGGTGAGCAGCTTCTCTAATTTTTTGACATCGTTCTTCAACTCTTGCTTCTCTTTTTAATTCTTCTCCAATCTTTGTAAGAAGTAACATTTCTTTTGTCTTCCATTCCTAAGGAGCACAATGTTACTGTGATTCTTTTTCATAATTATTTTTGGGGTATTTTGTCAATAAACAAATTAGATCAAATCAAGGGCCTTAAAGAAATTGGATCAATCATAATAAACATCTTACACTGACTTTGGAATGGGCTTATCTTATTGCTTTTTATTGGGAATGTGTTGGTGGGTGCAATGGAATGGATAAAGGAAGGAAATTATTTTGCTATTGTAAACTTAATTCAAACATAAGCATGGCTTCAAAGATAGATCTAAAAAGATGCCAACAAGAGGGTTTTTTCTTATGGCATTAAGCGGGTATATCATATGTAATCTGTTGCCCTTAAATGTATTTTGACAAAGAAACTAAACCAATAGCCTTGTCTGAATTTTGAGGAGTGAGAATGCAGGCATGATTACTTTTCACTTGAGTTAAATTCTAAAACTTTAAGAGAAGATGAGGTATGACTGTATATAATTTGTGGTATCCATCTCTCTCTGTCAAGTAAAACTTGTCTATTATAACAGTGAGAAAAGAGTAATAGTGGTTTATTATTTTTTAAAATTAATATTTTTAATAGCAGTTTATCTTTTAGACATAATAACTTCAGGTAATAATCTGAGACTGCTAAAAATGTTCATAAATAAAACAATCATACACAATTTCCCAATTAATATTTAAAATTTGGTGTTTCTCACCTCTTCAATTTTTCTACGGAGACTAAGTTTTCTTCTAATGTAGTCCTGACGGTGTCTTTCTTCTTCCATTATCTGGAATTTGCTCTGATTTTCTGCCGTGTGCTCAACTTTGTCTAATTCCCTACTAATCATACCTAAATATCTAAGTAAAAGTGCAAATATAAGTGAAGGTAAATGGGTGTTTCCTTTATGATAGTATTATCTATTTTGATATTTGCAAACCACCTCTGAGTTGCTTTTTTATTCCTTGAACTACAAGAAATGTAGAAATGCTCAGGGCTCTTTAAGGGATACTGATCCACCAACTCACCATGCTGTACTCATTTTACCAGACTCTTTGTTATACAAGTTTTTGTTATTGTGACTGGGACAAAGGCAAAATGTGGAACGGAGTTGTTAAAAGCATTTTACACAGAGTTTTATTCATAACTCAGGAATTTTGGGAACATACATTTCTAAAGACAGTTGAAATCAACTTAATAATTGACTTCAAAAAAACAAGAAGATTTGAATTTCCTTTAAAAATAAGTGGGTACTGGCCTCTCTATAAATCCTAAGTCCTTGAACAACATTTTATGTATAGATAGATCTGTGAACTACAGTCTGGGACTCTGGTGGGTCAGTATGTATTCTGGCATATGACATGAATCCATAGAATGCAAGAGCCAAATGATGGGGAACTGATGCTCACCCCTAATAAAGGAGAAAGAGAAGGAACTATAACTCATCCCTTTGTCTCCTGGGGCCTGGGCTTGGCCTCTGAATGGTAACATTGAATATGTGTGGGTAATATCTGAATAAACATACACAGTTGTTTGGGGAACAAAACCTGTTTATATTAGCATAGAGTTATAGCTACTATCCCTTTTTGAACTTGCAATAATTTCCTTAAACTTAAGTTTGAAACATGCTAAAGACATCTCCTCTCTCTCTGCTACTATTGGCTTGGGTTTTCCAAGCTTAGGGATTTTTACTTTGGATTTCTTCTTCGAATATCAGCTTGGCTCACCTCTTGGGCTTCCAGTAACTCCAATTACTTAGGCAGAAACTTCTCCCTAGCCTTGGAACCAAGGTTCCTACTCCCTTTTACCAATTAATATCTTTTCCTTTCTCTTCAGGTTGAAGACATTAGGGATTTAAATGGCATCTGGGTTTTTTCTTCATCATTTTTTCAAATTTTCTAGTACTTTTACAACTTTCTGAAGTCCACAATATGTCCATAAAATGTGCATTAACTTTGATCATACCTGTTCTTTATTAATAATTCTTGCTCTGGAGCTGCTTGCATATTTTCCTGTAATAGCCATTCTTGGAACTGTGCATTTTCATAATTTTCATGGGCTCTCTTGGTTTCATAAAATTCATTTACCTGTTTTTCAATCATTTTCTAAGAGAAAAAAAAAAGAATTAAAGTTTTTATATTGGCCAGAAATAAGCCTATCCTTTGATATGACTTCTTATGTTTAGGGATTGGTAAACTTCATGTACTTTACAAATTCTAAACATGTGAAAATTTCTCCCTGTAAGTGAAAGGCAAAAGTCTTATTTTTATCTCTTATAAATCTCTAGAGATCTTATTTAATTTGTTACCTTAACACTTCTAGGTCAGAATATTATAAGAAAATATTCTTCAGAGGACCAAAACTTTCTTCCAAACCTACATAAAATTTCCTTAAAGCCCTCCTCCCAGAAAACAAATTTAAGTATTTAACTTACTTGTTCTCTTATATAGTTTCTTTCAAAGTCTAATTTTAAACTGGTCAGATAGTGCCTGTACTTATTCAATTCCTTCAAAGTACATATGACCTATGAAAACAAAAACCAAAAGCCAAATATATAAAGTTGTAACAACAACATTAACTTCACAACAATTTTGGGAGCAAGGGTAATAATAGCACATTTTGGTAACAATTTGGAAGGTAGTATCTCTCTACAGTTGCTTTATCATAAGGAAATTTCTATCTAAATAATATTATTTCAGTAATATGGTTTATATCATAATCAGGTATATACGATTTCCAATGAATTTGATATTTGAACACTAGTATAGTAATGACGTTTAACCCTCCAAAGAATTTATTCTCTCAAGCTGTATTCTGTAAAGTTTCCATTTTGTCTTTAGTCTTCTCAAAGGATGTAGGAAATACTCCTTGACAGGTATACAGTGCCATTATTACTTTTAAAGCCAGAGGAGAGGCACTACAGTACAGCTGAGAGAAAATACATAAATAAGAATGTGTGTATCTTTACATACTCAAATAATTTGGTGTTTATCTTTTGCTGTTACCTAAGAAAAAAGATCAAGTGGGAACAAGTAGTTTAATTTAGAAACAATAGCTGCCTGATTTCTCTTTACCCAAATATTGAGTAATACTTTGAGTTTTCTATTAGGTATCCTGTGTTGCTCAACTAAAAGTTGATAAAGATTTCCAGTGAAGTACAGAAGCAAGTGTCTATTAAGTCCCTAGCTTTTTGCTGGTTAACAGGAAGTAGACTTCAACCCACTTTATTATTGCTGGTGATGTAGCCTCCTTTCTTTAATTTCCTCAGGATATCTTTTCGCTTATAGCATGCTTTTAAGTGTGGATCGTGCAGACTTTTATAGCTGGTTTCCAAAAGTTTACAATAAGGATCAGTCAGGTTAAAATCGTAAGATGGTTGATAAAGCTGCAAACATAGATTCAAAAGTATTATGTAAAATGAATGAAATTACATTTTCAACCTCAATTTGTTGAAATAATTAAACTGTTCATTGAAAATAAAACATGCAAGCAGAATCTGAAGTGAGAGGATACAATGGACTGATTTGGGTAATCCTAATGCCTCATCCACTCTTCTCTACCAGAAATGTCTTTAGGCTGGAGATGGTAGCTTCAACCTCAGTCCAATTCTTGAACACTGAGGTGTGGCCCTAACAGTACCTACAAGGAAGGTAGGATACTTTATACGTGGGCAGAGGGTCAGAAAGGAAGGGCACGATAGGGTTCTAGTTTTCTTTTTCCATTTAAAAGCTTCATTTGTAAGTTTCTGAACACTTGATTGATGCTAGCCTCTCGTCTCTCCCAAGGGACCCATATCAGGAAGCTGGATTTTCTACCAATATTTCCTTAAGACATCCTTCTGGGCAATGATTTAATTTACAATGAGACTAGACAGGAAACTCATATCTTCCCCAGAAGAGAAACAATCATTAGTGATGGCAACTGAAACAATTCTGCAATTATAGAGGATTGATTATTGCTTTTTTTTCTTTTAGATGTTGACTTTTGTCAGTGACATGCATATGTTGACCAAACCCAGGCTACTGACCCATCAAGAAAGAACAAATCCATTTGTTAAGGCCAGGGTAAGTTTTCTAGTGTCAATTAAAATAATTGATTTCCCTGAACTGAAGAGTCACTCTATTACAGTATCACTACCTGCCAATGAGAGATCATAGGGGAGACTTTTTAAAGTATGCAAGTTGTTCTTTTTCATTTAACATGTTATTTTTTCTTGAAAGTAAAATGTCTAAGTTAACTGGCAAAATATTTACTATTAACTTTACAATAAAACCAATTTATTCGATTTGTGAACAGTTACTACTCAAGTATAGTATACTAACAAGCAACTTAATTTATAGACAAATTACTTGAGAATAAGTTTAGTATCAAAATGTTGAAGTATAGGATCAGTTGTCAGGTTTTAATTAATGCATAGCTAAAGAAAGGTAGGTTACATTGTTATATTTTAATCTTATTGAAAACAAGACAGTAGAATACAATAATTTTGCTTCCACTTGCATTCAAAACAATATGAAAGACCTTTAAATTTCCCATTTCTGTAGTGCTCTGCTAAAATGGTCTTCAGTTCAGGGAGCAGCAAGGTCAGGTGAAGGAGTGTGGCCTTGAGACCACACTCAGGAGACAGAGGTTCTGGCCTAAACTCTGCTGTTATGTATCTGTGACCTTAGATAAATCATAGCTTCAACTCCATAAGGTGGTCAGGAGGGTAAAATGAATTTTAAAAAATGCATTATAAAGATTTACTTTCTTGAGGTGATCCTGCTAAAAGACAAAGAAGGATATCACAAAGTTAGTTTTCAGGAGAGCTGAATGTAGTACCTGGTCATGATTAGATGCGGGTAATCAATATAATACAGTATAGAGAGAATCAGTATAATTAAGTATAGGAAAAACCTGGAAATAAGACCTAGCTAACAAATGAATAAGAGAGGTACAGAATAGAAATATGGCAAATAGAAGATATTTAAGGAAGCAACCAACAGATAGGGCTCCAGTTATATACTGGAAATGGTAGTGAATAGGCTTTGAATATGTTTTAGGAAAGCTAATTTGTGAGAATGTGACAATTTCTGTGAGGTTGGCATATATTTAGTAGAACATATTGGTTTTCAAAAGAGAAATTATATTGTTTTCAAGCAATAAAACTTAAAAAAAATATATAGTAGACAGGTATCAGAAATACCAAGGAGCTCCTACTTATATTTGATGACACCGTAGATAGTGGAAGGGTAAAGATGTCATAATTATTCATGTAAAACCTTTTGCTTATTGTGATCAAAGCACACACTCAACCAGAAAGTTCTAAACCTCCTTCAGGCTTGGCCTAAAGCTAAAGACAGGGTGGGGGTGTTAGGCAGGAGACTTAAAATTTGTAACAATGTGAATGCAACATAGTGAATCACTAATACTACTGATTCGCTGCTGAGTGAGACAGTGTAGACCAAGGGAAATGTAAAGTCTAAGGAAAGATGAGATAATTGGGGGCTATGACACTTAAAGACTTCATATAGTAGCTCTTGAAAGATAGTTCAAACTGAAGGTCAGGATGGAGAGGAGAGTGCATGTCAGTTTTTGGGAGGCAGATGGATAAAGAAAGGCACAGAAGTAGGAATTAGCATGATATGTGTGGGTAGGTTGAAAGACCCCAACCTTTCAGAGCTGAGGCTCTGAGTTGGAGGTAAGGCTGAACTTGGTGGCCAAGGCATATCATGGGGCCTTCTATCATTAAAATGAGGTTCAGACACTAAATACTTCAACTCATTCAACTTCATTTGGTATATGAAATTGAAGTTGACTCAAAGCAAAACCACAGCAGTATTTCAAGTTTAATACCAAGCTGAAAAGGGTAAAGAAAATCATGTAAGCACTATTAAAACTTAGTT
The DNA here is from genome assembly GCF_000151845.1 of Pteropus vampyrus. Lineage (NCBI taxonomy): Eukaryota > Metazoa > Chordata > Mammalia > Chiroptera > Pteropodidae > Pteropus > Pteropus vampyrus. The sequence continues at coordinate 1,282,425 of NW_011889347.1, forward strand.
TACCTTTTCACTTATATTTGTAGTATAGAGTACATCATTGCTTCCTGGGATAACAGGCAGCTTGATGCCAAGAGGCAGATCCAAAAGATGAGCTACTTCAACCTCTGGAATAGGTTTTTTCTGCAAGCTCTGTGTGATACAATGAGAAGGTTTTTCTTTTTTTTTTTCTAGAACTATTCTTTTAGTTTAGACCAATCTACTTATGCTTCAATGGGCTAATACCTCCAAATAAACCAAAGCATCATACACTCAGGGTTGAAAGAACCCACCCTGTAGACAACCGGGAAGCCTTCCCAGCTTTCCTGGTTCACCAGCCCTATCTTTAGGTCCCGCCCAAGGCTAGTTTTGGCCAGAGGAACACCTAGCCAATGGCTGCCTTTGGCTTGGGACCCGGAAGCTAAATCGTCAAGGACCCACTCTTTCCCCCACCCCTGCCCTGCTCTGAGATCTCCGCCCCTTTTGTCAGCCAGCCCTCCCAAGACCCCCGCCCAGGTGCCAGGAGGAAGACGACGGACTGGACACCACTCACTATGCTGCACTGCTCTATATCTGTAGTTAGGCTGCTGGAGGCCACCTTAGTGGCGGCGCCTTCCGCAGCCTTACGGCAGTTGCCGTGGTACAGATCCATGGCCAGCCTTCAGCCCCCAGGGGGCGGAGTGCTGAGCAGCAAGCCGTCGTCGTTCCTCCTCTTCACACACACCTTTACTGCTCTATGCCTGGATCAAGTCTGAGCCACCAAGACGGTGGTCCCCACGGTAACGTGTCCTTCAGGCCACGCCCCTAATTATGCTGCATTCCAGGCTGGACTGCTGACGTCCTCACTCAGCGTCGCCCTCTAGGGAGGGGTGAGGGAGCCGGATTACCCACACTGCCGCCGGAACCTTGGGCGCATGCACAAGAGCCAAGATTCGTAGTATAAGCACCTCAGAGTTGGGAAAGTGGTCCAAAGGACCTGTTGTGGGAGGACCACAGTTAAGATTTCCTTTCTGAAACCAGCACCCCTTGTTTAAGTTAAACCAGAATGTATCAAACTTTGTCAATGGTATCTGGCTGTGATCCTAATTCTTCCTGGCCCCCAATGAGCTATGATTCTGTTCAACAGATGTCCATGAGAAATTGTGCAGTTTGTACTGGGCCAGAGAGCTGGCTTTCTACATATGCCCCCTTTATAGACACTGTGACACCCCCTCTCCTGCCCCTAAGCCTACCATCCTCCAGGTCCCACTTAGGACACATTGCTTTTTCCAGGGCTCAATGCTTTCTTCCCTTGTCTTCGTCTGTCCTGTTTTGGGCTCTTCTGCGCTCTGCCCTCCTTTCCCTCCCTTTCTCTTTCTTGATTTCTTTCTATCTTCTTAGTAGATTAACCAATGTTTATTGAATGCTTGCTCTATGTCAGACACTGTGCTGGGTGTGAGGATACAACAGAGTAAAAAATAGTCTCTGCTGCCTAAGATGTCACTGGACAGAAAGTACGTTAAGGGCTGAGACTGCACTTGATGTGTCAGGAATTTGTGCTTTGTCTCCATTTTTTTTAATGCATCTTTTTATTGTGCTAAAACATAACATAAAATTTACTCTCTTAACAATTTTAAGTGTACAGTTCAGTTGTGTTAAGTATATTCACATTGTTGTGCAACAGATCTCTAGAACTTTTTCATCTTGCAAAACTTAAACTCTATACCCATGAAACAACTCTCCTTTCCATCCTTTCCTTCAGCCCTGGGTAACCACCATCCTACTTTCTATTTCTGTGAATGTGACTACTTTAGATACCTTATATAAATGATGTAACTGGAATCATGTCTTTTTTTGTGATTGGCTTATTAACTTAGAATAAGGTCCTCAAAGTTCGTTCATGTTGGATGTGGTAGAATTTCTTTCCTTTTTAAGGTTCTGAATAACATGTATATGCCACATTTTCTTTATCCGTTTAACCATCATGGACATTTAGGTTACTTCTACATCTTGACTATTATGAATAGTGTTGCTATGAACATGGGTGTGCAAATATCTCTTGAAGATCCTACTTCAATTATGTTTGGATTTATACCCAGAAGTGTGTTTGCTGGATCATTTGGTATCTAAATTTTTATTTTTTTGAGGAATTACTATATGGTTTTCCATAGCGGCTGCACCAATTTTACAATCCTAGCAATAGTTCAAAACAGCTCTACTTTCTCCACATTCTTGCCAACATTGGTTATTTTCTGATTTGTTTTTGTTTTGATTTGTTTATTTATATTTTGGATAATAGCTCTTCTAATGGGTATGAGGTGATATCTCATTGTGGTTTTGACTTGCATTTCTCTGATAATTAGTGATGTTGAGCATCTTTTCATATGCTTTGTTAGACATTTGTTGTCTCCATGTTTTTGGTCCACTTCTTTATTTTTTGGCCATTTAGTAACAATACCTACTATTTTTTGAGAACTTATTAATTTCAGATGCTATGCTAAATACTAACCTCATTTTTTTTTTTTACATCCAAGGTCATACTGACTTCATTTAATCCTTACAGCCACCCATCTATATTTACTGTTTCTCTGTAGATGAAGACTTTGCTCACAATGGGAATAGCTAATATGCGACAAAGTTGAGATTTGAATCCAAGTTAACTTTTCCCCAAAACTGTATTGTTAACCAATATCCTGCAGTTTTACATGTATTCTTGTTTTAATTCCAACATATGATTATGACTCCTGCATTTAAAACTCTACTGTGGTGATATACTCTACCTCCCAGCCAAACATCTCTACATGGATGTCTGAAAAGCAACTGAAATTGACATTCTGAAACTTCAACTCAACCTCCCCTCACTGAAACAAAACAAAAAAAGTCCTCATTATCCTTCTTTTATTTCTTCTCTCAGGTACAGGTACTACTTCTACCCAAGTCAGAAACCAGAGAATGTTCCTAGATGCTTCTTTTCCCCACAACCTTGACATTTAGTCAATCCCTAAGTCCTACTGTTTTTACTCTTAAATATTTCCCAAGTCTCTCCCTTCCTTCCATTTCTTCTACCACTGCTCTAATTAAACCACTTATCATTTCTTGTCCACACCATTATCACAGCCGTTTTCCCCATCTTTATTGAAATATAATAGATAATTAGTTGCTTGTATTTACATTGAACAATTCGATGAGGTTTTTTTTCAATTATAGTTGGCATACAATAATATTCCAGTTTCAGTCGTATAGCATAGTGATCAGAGATACACATAACTTGCAAAGTGATCACCCTACTAAATCTAGTACCCCTCTCCCCCTTACATATTTATTACAACATTATTAACCATCTTCTCCATGCTACACTACATCTCCATGTCTATTCTGCAACTATCCATTTGTACTTCTTAATCCTTTTGCCTTTTTTTTGTACCCTCCAGCCCCCTCCTATCTAATATCCCTCTAAATATTCTCTGTATCTATGAGTTTATTTCCGCTTTTGTTGTTGTTGTTGATTTTGTTCTTTAGATTCCACATGTATGTGAAATCATGCGATATTTGTCTTTCTCTACCTGACCCATTTCATTCAGGGCAATACCCTCTAGGTCGATCAAGGCAATACCTTTTTCCATTCCCTTCCTTTTAGTCTGTGTGTGTCATTTAATCTGAAGTGAGTCTCTTATAGGCAGGAGTCTTGCATATGTAGGGGTCTTCTTTTCTTATTCATTCAGCCACTCTATCTTTTGGTTGGAGCACTTAATTCTTTTCCATTTGAGATACTTGTTGCTAGAAATGTAGTTATTACAATTCTTTATTCCTGCTTTTGATACATGTTTTTTCTTCTTAAAGAAGTCCCTCCAACATTTCCTGTAATACTTGTTTGGTGTTAATAAATTTCTTTAGCTTATTTTTGTCTGAGAAGCACTTTGTCTGTCCTTCGACTCTAAATGATAGCTTTGCTGGATAAAGTATTCTTGGTTGTAGATTCTGGATTTTCATCACATCAAATATTTTGTGCCAAGCCTTTCTGTCCTGCATAGTTTCTTTAGAGAAATTAGCTGCCAGTCTTATGGGTGCTCCCTTGTAGGTAACTAACTGCTTTTCTCTTGCTGCTTTTAAGATTCTCTCTTTGCATTTAATCTTTGACATTTTAATTATGATGTGTCTTGGTGTGGGCCTCTTTGGGTTCCTGGTTTTGGGGACTCTCTGAGCTTCCTGGGGTTTTATGTCTATTTCCCTCACCAGATTATGAAGTTTTCCATCATTATTTCTTCAAATAGCTTTTTAACGTCTTGTTTTCCTCCCAATACCCCTAAGACACTGATATTTTTACACTTAATAGTGTCCCATAGGCTCTTTAAATTATTATTATAGTCTTGGCTTCTTTTTTCTTGCCATTCTGATTGAGTGTCCTTGGCTTCCCCATCCTTTATATTGGTGGTTCGATTCTCTCTTTATCCACTCTGTTGATTCCCTCTAATATCCTCTTCATCTCAGATAATGTGTTCTTTATTTCTGAATGGTTCCCTTTTATAATTTCCATTTCCATTTTTATGTTTTTTATCTCTTTAAAGTTCTCACTGAGTTCATCCACACTTCCCTTAATTTCATTGAGCATCATTATAACCAGTGTTTTAAACTCTGCATCTGTTAGATTGCTTGACTCCATTATTTCTAGATCCCTGTTCTGTTCTCTCATATGGTTTCTTTGTCTTCCCATTTTGGCTGCCTTTCTGTGTCTGTTTCTATGTACCAAGCAAAGCTCTTAAGTCTCCCACTCTTATTAGTACGGATTTGTGTAGTAGGTGTTTAGTGGCACAATCCTGAAAGGGGTTCAGCTGCAGACCAAATTTAGCCCCAGCCTGTGCCTCTCTGGGGCCACCTTTTAAGATTAAGCAAGCAATCCACAGATGTTGTGCTTATAGTTGCCTCAAAAGACTACACCAGAAACTGAGGCCAGCTGCCACCAGTGTGAGTCTAGGTGCTGCTCAGCAAGGGGCACCTGGCTAAGCAAGGACACACCTGGATATGGCTTAGATGGGACTGTGAGTTGGGGGATGCAGAGTTACAGGGAATCCTTTGGGCAGAGTGACCTCTGTTATCCAGTTTGATGACATTTCTTCTAAGTCGGTACTGAGTCCCTGCACTGGTAGTGGGGAGGGCTCAACAGAGGAACAATGGATACTGCCGGCACTTCTGTACAGAGCGAGTCTCCTCTTGGCCCTCACTCTGACAACTCAGCATAACCCTGTAAGTCCCTGGTGCCCTCTGCACAGCCAAACCGGTGCTGGTGCTCAGAGCGAGCAAGTCTGTCACTGTAAAAGTCTGCTCGTGGACGTGGCCCCTTTAGGAGGCGTCTGCAGCTGCTGGCTGCCACTACCACTGCCTCCGTCCCAATCAGTTGTTCAGGACCGGATAGCCTCACGTCCTCACCAGTCCTTCCTTCTGCCATTGCAGGGTGATTTCTTAGTTCTCTCCCTAGTTGTATGACTTGTTCACATCTAGATTCTAGGAGATTTTCCTCACTGTTTGCTCCTTATTTCTGTCACAACTTTAATTTGGTCACCAGAGGCATGAACAGAGCCTCTATTATCTACACCATCCCCCCCCCTATTATCACAGCTTCTTAATATCTCCCTTCCCCCTTTCACCTTTCCAATCCATCTCTTATTCTGCCACCAAAGTGATCTTTCTAAATTGCAAACTGATCATGTTTCTTCCCTGCTTAAAACCCCAAATTACCCTCAGGAAGAATGAAAACAAAACATAAACTACCTTTGTGATCTGTTCTCTACCTGTATATCTTAGTAATATTGCTATACCACCTATAAAACTTGACTCTACAGTAATACAGAACTGCTTTTAGTTGGTCCTCTCACACAGCCTGATGGTTCATGGCTCATTCTTTTGTTCATGCTGTCCCTTCTGCCTTGCATGACTATGGCCCTTCTTTGCTTGGCTAATTCTGGGGCCTCAGCTTGAATGACTGGGTTATTTGGAGTTTCCATGAGTTTTTCCCCCATCTTCTAGGAGGCAAGACTATACCTCTTCACATGGTGGTCTTAGGGAAAGAAAGGGCAGGCCCCAAAGTGCAAGTACTTTTAAGATTTTGCTTGTATCACATTAGCCAAAGCAAGTCACATGGTCAAGCCCAGAGTTAATATATAGGAGATGATTAACTAAGGGTATGAATACAGAGAGGCGTTGTTCATTGGAGGTGATTAACATAATAATATTGGACAGTCCACCCTCTACTCCTGATGATTTATGTTTCTCCTATATGCAAAATATACTTACCTCTCTCAAGACACCAAAAGTTTCATCCAATTACATCGTTAGCTCAAAGTCCAGGATTTTGTCATCTACAGTAATATTTAGAGGCTGCTTCTTGTTATTCCAGAGACCTATGAACTATAAAACAATTTGCATTAGTAATCTATTGCTGTGCAACAAATTACCCCTATACTTAGTGGGTTAAAACAATAAAAATCATGAATTACCTCTTTGGCTTCTATTTTAGACAGGATATCAGAGGGTATAGTTTGTCTATGTTCCATGATGTCTGGGGCTTCAGTTGGAAGACTTCGAGGTGGAGGCTGGAATCATATTAAGGCTTTACTCACTCACACGTGTGGCAATTGATGATAGCTGTTGACTAGGAGCCTATCTGGGGTTGGTTGTCAGCCAGAACATTCATATTGGGCTTCCTCACAACATAGTATCTGCATTTCAAGGGCAAGGGGAGAGAGGAGAGAGGAGAGAGGGAGAGAGGGAGAGAGGGAGAGAAGGAGAGAGGAAAGAGGAGAGAGGAGAGAGGAGAGAGGGGAGAGAGAGGAGAGAGAGAGAGAGAGAGAGAGAGAGAGAGAGAGAGAGAGAGAGAGAGAGAGAGCGCCAAGTGAAAGCTACGTCACCTCTTATGACCTAGCCTTAGAAGTCAGCAGCATCACTTTCACCATATTTTATTAATTGAGACAGTTACAAAAGTCCACCCAGGTTCAAGGGGGAAAGGATCATAGATGCCATCATCTTGGTAGAGGGCTGTTAATTTCACATCATTAGAACAGCATGTGGGATGCCATATATATTTGGTGTGGCCATCTTTAGAAAAAATACAATCTTCCATTCAAGTTATCTGCACCACTTCCAATATTTAATGGTGATACAGGGACAGGATAACTGCTGTAAACATTTTCATTTGAAAAAGGAAGGACAAAGGAGTCACTGTCTCATAACAACTCTGGAATCCACCTGGGAATAGATTCCCCTCTCTATTCTTGGAGCAGAGAAATCCTTGATTAGATCCTGTTTCTCCTCTCTGAGAGTGACTTCCTAGTCCATTGTTATCCATAGCTCTTATTTCCATCCTCTGGATTCTTGGCTTGGCCCCATAGATCATACTTTTATATAAGAAATGGCCTGTATTTGCAACTGAGTGGCTTTTTCAGCCTACTCCCTGCCCGCAGAAGGCTGGTGGCCCAGGGAAAATTTGCAAATTGAGCAATCTCAGTCTCTCTTAGTTCAATTTTGTGTTTTACTAGTTTGACTCTTTTATAAACGTTGTGGATTTCATATGAATCTGACTTGGGTTCACTCCATTGGACTGAAGTTATACCCACAACTCTTTTTGAGATGGGCTTCTCTCTACTTTGCATAGCATGTCAAGGTTGTGGGACAATATCCTTTATCTTTCTAGAAGAGTCTATTAAGCACCAACTTACATCCTTCTGGTGTCCTCACAAATGATCTTATAGTTACACTCTTAATATTTGCTGGCTTAGAAACTAGAAATGTGAAACAGTTTTATTTTCTGACACAGAAATCCTGGCTCTTCTATATTTCCTCTAAAATTCTGTTAAGCTCACCTCTCTTTCTGTACATTATGATGCACAGCTAAAAGTCAAATGACACTATCAACATTCTACATATGACCAGACATTCTCATTAGCCAAATACACAAGTCCATTGAGTATATATTTTTTATTTTCCAAGTTATTGCAGATGACAGTTTTGCCAACTGTTTTGCTACTGCATGATATAGGATGCCAATTTTCCAGTCTTCTACTGCAGTTTCCTCGCCACTTTTATAGTTTCTATTACAGTTTATTCACCCATTTCCAAGCCTTTCACTAACAGTTTCCTTACTGCTTTTGTAGCCTCCAGTCACCACTCAGTCCCAAAGTTAGTGCATCTGTTTTAGTTTTTTTTTTTGTTTCTTCTTGTTCTTGTTCTTGTTCTTCTTGTTCTTGTTCTTGTTCTTCTTGTTCTTGTTCTTGCTTTTTGTTCTTGTTCTTGTTCATCTTCTTCTTCTTCTTCTCCTCCTCCTCCTCTCCTTTCCTCCTCCTCCTCCTCCTCCTTTTCCTTTCTTCTTCTTCTTCTTCTTTTACAATAGCATCTTACTTCTAAGTACTAATTTCCACTACTGGAAAGATAGAGTACATATAATTTTCCCTAGTCCTCCCACTAAGTATAGCTAAAAACCTTGCACATTATGTATAAAACAAACACAAGACAACACTAAAAGATTTCTGAAAGAGAATAAGGAAGACCTACTAGGGACCTCACAATCTGAGGTGAATTACCTGGATTTTTATTTTTTTTTTGCCTCATATGTCCCTGACTAAATATTGGAGAAACTGGAAATCTAGAAAAGCCGATGGGTGCAAACAAAAAGAGTCCCAAAGGAAGCCTGCTCTATCCAGCCAAAGGACCAGCAAAGGGGCAGCCTAGCAAGTTAGAAAGCTTTTAAACAATAATTACTCAATATTGGCCAAACACCACAGATAAAATTGTGGCTCCATTCCTACCTGCAACAGCTAAGGCTGAGAGGAGCACCTAGCATTCCACACCGGACAGACTGTAATAAGGTGCCCCAACCTTCCCTGGCAGGGTAGTGTCAGAGAAGCTAACTGAGGAGCTGGAACTTTCATTCTTAATGGGCAGTAACAATCTTCTCTCCCTCCTTCTCACTCCCCGCTCTTCTCCTATCTCAGCGGCAGTGGAGGCCAAATGGGAAGCCCAGACTTCCACCATCACTTGGAAGTAACAATATACCTTTCACCTCTCTGCTGGAATATTGTCATAGGAGGTCTAGTGACAGGATATTCACCCTCCCACACCAACCTGACATTAATGAGGCAGCACCCTCTTGGTGGCTTAAAACAACAGAAATTTATTATCTTATGGTCTTGGGGGCTAGAAGTCTGAAATTGAGATGTTGACAGGGCCATGCTGCCTCTGAAACCTGTACAGGACTTCTTTGTAGCTTCTGGTGGTTTATGGGCAAACTTTGGTATTTGTTGGCTTTCAGCTCCATAACTCCAATTTCTGCTTTCATTGTCATGTGCAATTTTCCCGGTGACTCTGTCTTTACATGGTTATCTTCTTATAAAGATACCAGTCATATTGGATTAAGAGCCCATTCTACTCTAGTATTATCTCATTTTTAACTTAACTAATTATACCTGCCATAACCCTATTTCCAAACAAGGTCACATTCTGAGACACTGGCAGTGCAGACTTCAATATATCCTTTCCAGTATCAACGTAAGCAATGTCTAAATCTGTAGAGAATTTTTTTATGACTTTATTTGAGCCAAACTGATGACAATTCCTGGCAAGCAAAATCTCAACAGATTGAGAAAATGCTGTAGTGAATGATAGTTTTGCAGCTTATTTTATACATTAAAATCAAAGGAGGAGATGTAAGGAGGAGTACATGAAATTATCAGTGGTAGATTAAGGGGGTGGGATGAAGCAAAGTGGGGAAAATCTATGAGTTTGAATAAAAAGTAAAACAGAGAGACACATACTTCAGGATACAGGATAGTTAATAATTAACATTTATGGCACATAGAGATGGTGTTTGGGGAACAAGATAACAATGAGGGCTTCGGTGGTCTCTTTGGTGCAGCAGTTATGCTCTGAGTGGTCTGGAAAAGGTTACTCTGACATTTCAAAGGTATGTGATCTTAGATGCAAAAAGACAATAGACAGACTCACTTAATGTAACAATTGATCTTTGTCAAGGAAGCTACAGGCCTAGGATGTGACTACCTGCTATGACCTGCTTTTAGTTAAGAGTTTTTATGTTCAGACCATCTTATGTGGTTACCTTCTGTCTCTGAGTTTTTGAGGTCAGCCATGTAGAACTCCCATGAGCTTGCCAGGTCCAGTATGTGGCCCTTTTTTCATCTACACCAGGGACACAATTCAGCCAATAACAGTCTGCTTGCCCTGCCCCACCCACACACACCATTCATGACTTTCCCACATGCAAAATACATTCTCTCTATTTCAACAACTCCATTAATTCATTTCATCCTCAATTCTAAGTCTAAAATCTCATCTAGATCAGGTATGGGTTAGACTCAGGGTATGGTCCATCCTGGTGTAAAATTCCACTGTGGCTCTGTAAAGCCTAGAAAACAAGCTATCCACTTGTTTACAATGGTGGAATAGGCATAAGATAAAACTTTCCATTCTAAAAAGGAGAAATTGGAATGTATCACTGGTTTAAAGCAGTTTGCAGTTTAAAGGGCAAATTCCATTAGGATTTACAGCTTCAGAGCAAGTCTCTATGCTTCTGTTCACTGGGTCTACTTCTTTAGCCCTGGGTTGTGTTCCTGATCTTCACTCATGGACAGCAACTCTACCACCTGAGCCCTTAGTCAAGGCCCCAACCCCTCAAACCTGGAGAGCTGCCAGATGACTATATCTTCCACACTATGCTTAGAAATTTCCTTAGCTAACTAAGTTAATCGATTACAAGTTCTACTTTCCTCCCAACAGAAAATAATTCAGCCAAGTCCTCTGCCAGTTTATAATAAGGATCGCCTTTCCTGCAGTGCCCAACAACTTGTTTCTCATTTCTGCTTAGGACTTCACCAAAAGCACCTTTAACATTCTAATTTCAAGCAACATTCTCTTCAAGGCAACCTAGGTTTCTATCATGAACCTCAAAATTCTTGCATCCTCTACCCATTTTGCAATGTCAAAGCCATTTCTACATTTTTAAGTATTTGTTAAAACAGTACCCCATTTCCTGACACCAAAATCTGTATTAATTTTCTAGGGCTTCCTTAACAAAGTACCACAAACTGGGTGGCTTAAATCAACAGAAACTTATTGTCTCAGTTCTGGAGGCTGGAAGTCTGAAATCAAGGTGTCAGCAGGGTCGGGCTCCCTCTCAAACCTATAAGGGAGTCCTTTGTCTCTTCCTAGCTTCCAGTGATTTTCCAGAAATCTTTGGTATTCTTTGGATTTTCAACAGCATAACTGCAATATCTGCCTTCATCATCACATGATATTCTCCCTGTGTCTTTGTTTTCATGTGGCCATCTTCCTATAAGGATACCAGTTATATTGGATTAGGGGCCCATCTTACTCCAGTAAGACCTCATCTGAACTAATTACATTTGCAATGTTCTGAGGTTAGGACTTCAACATATCTTTTTTCTTTGAGGGCATGCAATTCAACCTATAATAGCACCTAAACAAGGTGAGGAGGGTCTTCTCTTGTGTGGGTGGCCTGGTATAGGGAATCAGAGCTGGAGAAGGTTGAGGAGGGCATCCAAAAATGTGCATGGCATGATGTGGGGTGTTAGATCCTGAGCAGAAGGAGCAGGGAATTTGTGCATGGAAAAACCTGGTGAGGGAGTCTGAGACTAAGCAGGATGAGGATAACATCTGTGAGACATGTGCCAGGTTTCTGAGACTGAACAGGATGAGCAAGGCTGTGCTCTACATGGGGGCAGGAGGGGAAGAGTGTGGTATGGGTTATCAGAGCCTCATCAGGGGGAGAAAGGCATCCATATAGGAGGAATGACCTAGCTTGGAGTGCTGGAGTCCAAGCAAGGTGAGGAGTGTGACTGTCTGTGTGGACAGCCAAGTATGAGTTATCAGAGTCATCACTGGAGATTATTGAGACAATTGGCAGAACTGAAACAAGGTCTGAAACTTTCATGGTTGTATTGTGATCATGTAGGAAAATGTCTTTGCTCATATTAAATACTAAAGAATTTGGAGCATTAAATTGGTGACTAGGAAATATCTCATTGACGTAACTTTTCTGTAAGGTTCAAAATAGAAAATACTTAAAAACTTGGAAGCAAGTATGGCAAAATGTTATAATTCTAAAGATCTGTGTAGTATATTCACAGGTACTTATTATAACATCTTTAGTTTTCTATCTGATTATAACATTTCAAAATAAAAAATATTTAAAAGTAAAAGATAATACATGCTTATAAAGAAAAGAAGGAAGTAAATCACTCATGAATTCATCACCCAAAGACACTTAACACTGGGTATATTTCCTTTATGTCGAAAAAAGAAAAAGAATTATCAAAGTAAACTGAACTTGATGGCATAAGCTTTTGAAGGGCGGGGGATTTTTTAAATCAGATAGGTCATTTTCCTTTTTTCACCTCTAGAAGAAAAGTTGAAATTATTCAAGTTAAGTGTATTAAATTTAAGGTGCCTATTCACTGGAGTCAGTAGAGGGCACACTCCTATCAAACACTGTACAAAGTTCTGAAAATACAATAATATAACATTTTTTAAAATCTAAAAAAATTAAAAGCTTCCAATAAACTTCTATCTATCTTTTAAAACACCAGCATGTTGTCTTGGTATCCTTTTCATTTAAATTATTTCTGCTTACTTTACTTTTAGAATAAAAAAACTGTGGAATCTACTACTGTCTATATTTTAACTGTCAAAATAGTGGATTTTCTATCTCTTTGCCCTAGGTAATAGCACAAAGCCTCTTGAGTTTCTGCAGGTTCTTCCTATAATTTTTCACAAAGGTGGAATTGTCACAGCTCTCCTGGCAGTGGTCCTGTCCTAGATATGCCACCCTCCCTTTGGATCTATGAGACTGGTTTTTATTTTTATAGATTGTTTCATTTTGTGAGTTTGATGGTTTTGAGGAAAAAAGGTAAAGGATTTTTTCCTTATTTGAAAGCCAAGTTAATCCTGATATTGGGATATATGAGAGCTAGGTAAGAGCTGGGTTTATTTGAGTGGGTATTTGGGAACGGCGATACTTGCTGATGGATCTTTGACTTGAAGCACATCCATTTCCAGACCCAAGATTGTACCAGTTCACTGTTGCTATGACACTGAGAGTGTCAGCAGTGAGAGAGACCTAAAAAACAGCATTGTTTCCTATCAGTGTTTAGTGAAATCCTAAGGTTCCACAAATGTTTGATGTGACTTTTATTTGATGTGACTTTTAAAGCCCAAACTTGTACTAAAGGAAAATGTATCCATTCAAATGCCAGGCTTGCTTATTCTGGGGTATATACATGAAAAGAATTACTCTTGGCATCTCAGTACTCATATTTAAACATCTTTTAAATTTCATTTATTAATAATAATAGCTGATATTTACTGAATGTTTTCTATGGGGCAAGTATTTTACATGCATTATTGAATTTAATAGTGCAGTTAACATTGTTATTTTCTCACTTTACAGATGAAGGAACAGAAGTTCAGTGATTAATTTTTAAAATTTAAAATCGCCAACTTTGCAGGAGTGTTCCCTTTTCTCCATATCCTTGCCAACACTAGTTGTTTTTGATTTATCGATGATAGCCATTCTGACAGGTATAAGGTGATATCTCATTGTAGGTTTAATTTGCATTTCCCTAATGATTAGTGACCTTGAGCATCTTTTCATATGTCTATTGGCCACCTGTATTTCTTGTTTGATAGCAGTGCTATTCAAACAGGAAATACAGGTGGCCAATAGCCAGGATATGGAAGCAACATAAACGCCCATCAGCAGAATATTGGATAAAGAAGTTATGGTTCATATATACAATGGAATATTATTCAACCATAAAAAATGAAATCCTACCATTTACAATGACATGGAAGGACCTAGAGGTTACTATGCTGAGTGAAATAAGTCAGATAGAGAAAGATAAATACCATATGATTTCACTTATATGCGGAATCTAAGGAACAAAAAGAACAAACTAATCAAAAACAGACTCACAAATATAGTGGACAATTTGGTGATGGACAGAGAGTTGTGGGGTTGGGAGGCTGGGAGAATGGGGTGAAGGATTAAAGAAGTACAAATTAGTAGCTGATAGTTGGTCACGGGGATGGGGAACATGGCAGAGGGAATTGGGTGTGTTGAAATAATAGAAATTTATTGTCTCACAGATATGGAAGTTAAAAGTTTGAAATCAAGGTATTAGACACAGGGCTATGCTCCCTCTTAGCCTCCAGGTAGAATCCTTCATGGTATCTTCCTAGCTCCTGGTGGTGGCTGTTGATCCTTGGAATTCCTTGGCTTTGCAGCTGCAGCACTTCAATCTGTTCTTCTATTGTCTTATGACTTATTTCCTGTGTGTCTCTGTCTTCACATGGCCATCTCTTCTCTGTGTCTTTCTTTTCTTATAAAGAAATCAGTTAATTGTATTAAAGGCCTTACTCCAGTATGACTTCATCTGAACTTATCTAATTACATCTGCAACAACTATTTCCGACTAAGATCACATTCTGAGGTACTGAGAATTAGGACTTTAACTTCCTTATTGGGAGATATTGCAGTAATCCAGACAAGAGGTAAATAATCCAAGCAAGAGATAAAAGGAACTTGAGTCAGGGTAGCAGCAAGAGTGGTAAGGAGAAGTGATCTGGTTATGAATATATGTTGGAGGTAGAGCCAAAAGTTTTACTGATGAATAGAGAGTGAGGCCCAAAATAAGAGATGAATCAAATATGACTCCAAGATGTTTGGCTTGAGCAACTGGAAGGATGAAGTTAGTAACAGCTGAGGTGGTGAAGGTAGAAGTAGAGCAGATTTAGGGGAAAATAACGGTTTGATTTTGGACAAATTAAATTTGAGATGACTATTAGACATGCAAGTGAAAATGTTTAGAATAATAGGCAGTTAGCTATATGAGCCTGGAATTTAGGAAAGAGTACAGAGCTAGAGACAAAAGTTGGAAGCAATTTCTAGGGAACATGAGAGCCCACTTACAAGTTGAGGACATAAAGCTTAAGATGAAACTTGTTCCAGCTAGAATCAGTTGCTGGGATATGGATGCAGAGAAGATGGAAAGTCAAATTTAACCTCCATTCAGGTTTTTCCAGGTAAATTGCTGGTGGGATGAGGAGTTGGAGAGTTGAGAATGTATGCCAAGGAGTGATTATAATAATGGGCTATGGAACTTAAGTTGGATAAACATGTAAATGAGGATGGAGAGTATAAAAAGGGTTCAGGATGGGCAGATTGTTGGAGTGGAGATATTAGAGGGAATTAGAAAGAGGGGAGAGTACAGGGCTTAAAATTGAGATTTTTAAGGTGGAATGGCAATTTTAACGACAAGGTCTAGGAAATGAGCATGGACATAGGTGGCTGAGGTTGGTAAAAGGACAAGAAATTTGGAGCAGAAATCAAGCAATGGAAAGGTCAGAATATTACATGGATTGTTTACAATGTAGACAATGTATGTATGTATGCATGTATGCAGACACCACATAGATATTGAAATTTCCAAGAATGATGACATGAACAATTGTGAGGAAGAATGAGCCATGAGCTAAAATTATGAATGAATAAGGGAGTTTGAACAGGAGGATGGTAGACGGCTGCAATAAGGAGGTGTAGTAGGTGATATATTCTTATAACAAAGTAATTGAAATGAGTGGGGACTGGGAGTTTAGGGAGGACCCACAGACAGGAAGTGGCAAGGTGGAACAAGGGCACATACCCCACCTCTGGACCCAGGAGTACATTGAGTATGAGAAAAAATAGCCACCAGTTGGGAGAGCTGTGCAGAAAGCAGTGTCTTCAGAGTGGAGCCAAGTTTTTGATAAAGCAAGAAGTGCAAGGAAAATTTTGGAGAAGTTGAGGATGTCAGGGAATTTGTAGAGAGCAGGACAGAAGTTTGGGAGAGTTAGGAAGGGGTGGTAGATTGAGTAAGAATAAGGGATGTAGGAATTCATTACCATGTAGAAAAGAATATGCACAATAATAGATGATCTAGGTGGTTTGAACTTTTTGTGATGACCGACGTGAATAAGCATTTAGAGCATGGTGAGTTCCCATGATCTGTTGGCTGGAGGGCAGAGGGTCAATTTTAAATATAGTTTCTTCTTGGGACTGGTGTCTTAGGTAGTGCATAGACATTGATAACAGATTATAAAGTGAAGTGGAATGGTGGTCTCACCAGGAGCATGCAGAACACTGGGCTACCTTTGATTTTCTACAGAGTACTGTCAAGTTTGGAGGACACTTGATCTTACCAGGAGGAATTGTAACACTCAGGACTCATTTTAATTCTGTTGGGTAATTGTAATACTTCTTTTGTGTCCTTTATTTTAATAAGCTGCTCATCATTTAAAAATAGTACAATGATGTTTGTTTTTGTAAAAATGATACATGATCATTATAAAATATTCAGATAATTGAGAAAAGTAAAATGAAATAAAAAATCCTGCAAGTAAACATCATTAACACTAGGTGAACATTCTCTCAGACAACTGTATGAATTTTTACATTTGTAACTTTTATATACTCTTGGGTTGCTTTTAAATAATATGAGTCCATTGTTATAAACAGTTTAAATAGTATAGATTTAGTTTAATCCTCTCATTTTACACATGAGGACATTGAGTTCTACAGACAAAAAAAAAAAGATCTGTTCAAGGGCACTTATCCAGTCAGTTAGACCCAGGTCTCTTAATTTCCAGTTCAGTGGTAATTAAAAAAAATTAAACCGTGCTCCTCTCCTTTTCTCTTAATTCCCATATGGCATACCACCTTTTCTTTCACTATATAGATCTCTGAGTGGCTCATTTTTAAAAAATAGTTTCAGGTATACAGTACATTGGTTAGACATTTATGTAGTTTATGAAATGATCACCTCAATTATTCTATCATCCATCTAGCTCTAGACATAGCCATTACAATACTATTGACTATATTCCCTATGCTGTACTCTACATCCCTGTTATTATTCTTTAACAACTAATTTGTACTTCTTCAACTCTTCACCTTTTTCTTCCAGCCTCCAAACATCCCCCCTCTCTGGAAGACACCAGATTAGCTCCGGATCTGTGAGTCTCTTTTCATTTAGTTAGTTTTTTTGTTGTTGTTGTTCCTTAGATTCTGCATATAAGTGAAATCACATGGTACTGATTTTTTTTCTGTCTGAATTATTTCACTCAGCACAATACCTTCTAGGTCCAAACATATCATTGCAAATGGTAAGATTCCATTTTTTTGTGGCTGAGTAATATTCCATTGTATATCTGTACCATCTCTTCTTTTTCCAATTGTCTATTGTTGGGCACTTAGGTTACTTTAATATCTTGGCTATTGTAAATAGTGCTGCCATGAACATAGGGGTGCATAGCTCTTCATGAATTACTGTTTTGGATTCTTTGGATAAATACTCAGAAGTGCAATTGCTGGGTCAAAAGGTGTATACATTTTTAATTTTTTGAGGAACCTCTAGACTGTTTTCCATAGTGGCTGTACCAATTTGCAGTCTCAACAGCAGTGTATGAGAGTTCCTATTTCTCGGCATCCTCTCCAGCATTTGTTATTACTTGTCCTGTTGATTATAGCTATTCTAACAGGTGTGAGATGGTATCTCACTGTGGTTTTGATTTGCATTTCTCTAATGGCTAGAGATGTTGAGCATCTTTTCATATATTTGTTGGCCATTTGTATGTCCTCTAGGGAGAAGTGTCTGTTCAGGTCCTCTGCACATTTTTTGATTGGATCATTTTTTAAATTGTAGTTACTGAGTTCTATGAGTTCTTTGTATATTTTGGATATTAGGCCCTTATTGGAGGTGTTGCTTGCAAATATATTTTCCCATTTGGATGGTTGTGTCTTTACCTTGCTGATGGTTTCTTTTGTTGAGCAGAAGCTTTTTAGTTTGATGTAGTCCCGTTTATTTATTTTTGCTTTTACTTCCCTTGCTATTGAGGTCAAATTAAAAAAAATATCCTCTTTAAGTCCAAGGTCTTTGAGATTAGTACCTATGTTTTTTCTATACATTTCATTGTTTCGGGTCTTATATTTAAGTCCTTAATTCATTTTTAGTTAATTTGGGTGAGTGGTGATAGACAACAGTCTAGTTTCATTCTTTTGCAGGTGGCTTTCCAGTTTTCCCAGCACGATTTATTGAAGAGGCTTTCCTTTCTCCACTATATGTTTTTGGCTTCTTTGTCGAAAATTATTCGCCCATTTAAATATGGATTTATTTCTGGACTCTTGATTCTGTTCCACTGGGCCATGTATCTGTTTTGCTGCCAATACAATGCCGTGTTGATTACCGTCGCCTTGTAGAATAATTTGAAATCCGGCAGAGTGATGCCTCCAGGCTCGTTCTTTTTATTTCAGGATGGCTTTGGCAATTTGGGGTCTTTCGTGCTTCTATACAAATCTGATTACTTTTTGCTCTATTTCTTTAAAAAATTCCCATGGAATTTTGATGGCGATTGCATTAAATCTGTATATTGCTTTAGGTAATACGGTCATTTTAACTATGTTGATTCTTCCAATCCGAGAACACAAAATATCTTTCAATTTCTTTGTATCTTCTTTGATTTCTTTTAATAGGGTCTTGTAGTTTTCATTATATAGGTCCTTCACATGTTTCGTTAAGTTTATTCCTAGGTATTTTATTCTTTTGTTGCAATTGCAAAAAGAATTATTTTTTCCACTTCTTTTTCTGACACTTCATTATTAGAGTATAGGAACACTATGGATTTTTCAAATTCGATTTTATATCCAAAGACTTTACTGTATTTGCCTATCGTTTCTAGTAGTGTTCTTGTGGAGTCTTTAGGGTTTTCTATATAGAGAATCATGTCATCAGCAAATAGTGACAGTTTGACTTTTTCATTTCCTATTTCGATGCATTTTATACCTTTCTCTTGTCTGATTGCACTCACTAGGACCTCCAATGTTATATCGAATAACAGTGGCGATAGTGGACAGCCTTGCCTTGTTTCTGATCTTAGAGGGAAGTTTTTTAGTTTTTCACCATTAAGTATAATGTTGACTGAGGGCTTGTCATATATGGCCTTTATTATATTGAGATATTTTCATTTTATATCGATATTGTTAAGTGTTTTGATCATAAATGGATGCTGTATCTTGTCAAAGGTTTTTTCTGCATCTATTGATATGGTCGTATGATTCTTATTTTTAAATTTGTTTATGTGGGCACTGTAAAAGTGTAAAATTCCATGCCTTCCAGAAAATTACTTGTCCTGCAAATGCTCTTTCTGAGTGAAAAAAAAATCACTTAAAAAAGGTTTTATCATGAATATTGCACAGGCACAACATATTAAGGCAATGACTTCCCTTATTGCAGTTTATGACCTTGAACTTATGATTGCTAATATTCATTGTGCACATTCAGATTGTAAATATCCACTTACTTCTATTCTTCATCAGTGAATTTCAAGAGCACTTGAATTCTAGTGTTTTAGGGTTCCTGAAGATCTTATAATATATCACAGTATTACGCTTTCTCAGAGAAGTAAAGTAGGCTAGTGCACCAAACCTTGAATTAAAAATAGAAGCTGTTTGGGAAAAACAATTTTATTTTTACTGCCATAGAGACGAATCAAGAATAAGAAAAAGAAGTTATTTTTATACCATAGTGTAAATATAAGGAACCTTTGACTTATCATTTGGATGTAACCATGGGCTTAACTTAGTACAACTTGAAGCAGTTTTCTGAATTCTTACTCTTCTCCTCTTATACATACCCACACACATATACAATTTCTTCAAGTTGAGTCTAATATGAATGTTGTGTGAATTCAAAAGACTTCTGGGTGTTAAAAGGTAGTCCCCAGTGCCCTGATATGGCTTTTGAGAGAAAGGGATGCTTGGCACAGTGACCTTGTTTTCAAGGAGAGGTACATTGGTAGATTATAGCAATGGGAGAAATGATGGAGTATGTGCCACCTTTGGGCTGGGTAGTATTAAGTTTGAGAGGAAGTTAGTGAAGGTGTGGGGTTGCTGATTTTCTGTATGTCAAGCTTGCTGAGTGCTAACCAGAGGTGACATTAAGGTGGCAAAGCTGGAAGGGATGTAGGGGTAAAGCCTTCTGAAACAAAGGCTGATAAACGGTCAGGCAGGGCATTCTAGCTGGTCTTTTAAGTTTTTCCTTTCTTCACTGTTTCCTCATTCTGGCTTGATTTCATTCTTTCTCCCTCTTCTTTCTGGGGTAGGAGTGCCAGAGATGGGCTTCGGAGAGGCTATGAACTCCTTGAAATTTTAGCAAAAGTAAGGATCTGTAGATTGTATAAGATTCTCAGAGTTGCCCAGATCCAGAACCTCTTCTCCCCTCTGTCTGTCTCCCACCTCATCTAAGTTCTTTCATTATGCAACTTTCAAGCCTTCTTCTTTGAAAATTATCCTTTCTTTGAGTCATTTCCCCCCATTAGTTCCTCTTTCCCTTATTTAGACATAAAATGGAAGCAAAATTTTCTTTATTCACTTTTATTTATTAAAAAGTTTTACCTTTTATTGTAAAAGCAAATGAGCAGGATTTCTTATATTTCTTGCCCATAAAACCTAGTTAAATATTTTCTGAAAAAAAAAATTGCCCCTTTTGGGTCAGCTGCTCTTAGAAAAAAAAAAGTCCATCCTTTGTGTGGGAGCTTTGTATTTTGCAGACCTATTGAGAAATATTATACATAATAAGAACTAGCAATTATTGAACTTAATTTGTGTTAGGGACTTATACGTTAATTTATTTAATAATAGTGCCTACCCCACAGGGTTGTGAAGACTGAGCAAGCTCATGTATATGAAGTGCTTAGTGCAGTGCCTGGCATATAGTAAGCTATCAATAAAGGTGAGAGATTATTACTGTTATTACTACTGACTTACAGGAATAAGACACAATAAGTGGCCTTGAAAAAGCAAAGCTCAGGGTCTAATAACCAAAATTATTCTTAGATACACCAAGACAGCTGGGAATAGGTTAGTATAAGGCTATGACAGAGGAACAATGGTCTAGAAGCAACAGAGGAGGGAGGCTGACAATTGTCCCACTCCCAGACCTGGAGATAAGGCATGACTACTTTTGAAGACTGTCTCTATCAAGGCTAACTATTGAGGTGAATAAGAAAGAGTACATCCAGATTTTGGTTTCAGTCCAAGCTATGATATTCACTAGCGGTATGACTTTTGATAAATCACTTAACTATTTAGAGTCTTACTTTTCTCACCTGTAAAATGGGGAAACTAATAGAATTTAATTCAGAGAGTTGTGTGATAACACATATGAGATAATAATAGATGCGAAGTAACCTTAGAGTGCCAGTTAGTAAATGCTGTTGTTATTATCATTAACCTTCCAACTGCCCCGCAAGGTAGGTATGAGTAACTCCCATTTTATAGTTGAGAAAATCAAGACTTAGAGGGCTTGTTCAAGGAACAATTAATAAGCTCAAGGCTATAATTTGAACTATGATAAATTTGCTCCAAAGTCAGTGATGTTTCCCAGGACCATTGTTCTTATTAATTTTTTAATAATCAGAAATAGAAGCATGAGTTTAGCTATCACTGACGAAGTGAAGTCAGAAACATGGTGGAGTGAGAGACGTCCCTGGAACTCTCTCCTTGAAATAACAATAAGCTGAACATCTAAAACTCAACAAAAACACCCAAACTGCACACCAGCACGTCGGAGCATGGAATCTGTGCATAAGAGCTACCACAGGTCAGAACTCTGGGTATCAGGCAATGGACAAGGAGAAATAAAGAAACTGCCTCCCGCAGGTGCCAGAGCTCCCTGTAGGAGGAGGGGGAGGGGAGAAGGTGCACCAAGTTCACTGAACAGCCCTGCTAGGAGAGTTGTGATTTCCACATGGCCGTCGGCAGGTACCAGAAAGCAGAGAAGCGAGACAGCAGAAAAACAACAGTTGATTTTTACCAGCCGTGACTGCAAAACTGAGGCTGATTCACAGCCCCCATCCCTCAACCGAGAGGGCCACTCCCCTCTTACCCCATGAGACAGAATGCTGCGGAGCCACAGGGGAATCTGAGCAAAGGCTACCAAAATGTCACTAACACTGACAGGAACTGAGACTGAGGGTAGCGAGCGTGAATAAACATCTAGAAGGGGGGAAAAAAAGACATTATTAAGACTATATAAAGCAGAGATCCAAGAGGCTTAGATGCCATCAACTGGAAACCAAAAGGAAAACACCGTCTTCATACAGGCTAAGGACCATTATACAATAAATATTCTTTCTGGAAAAAAATATCAGAATGCAATTCCATTAATGCTCAGGTGGAGAAGTTAACACCATGAAACACCATGAAACACCATGAAAACCAAGGTGACAAGGCGTATCAGAAAGAAAAAGAAAAATCTCCAGAAAATAAGCTTACAGACATAGAAATATGCAACTAAAATAACAGAGAATTCAGGATGGTACTTCTGAAAAAACTCGATAAGATCTGAAATGAATCATATCGACAATTTCAGGAATAGAAAAAAACAACTAGATGAGCAGAATGAGTTCTTTAGCAAGGAGATTAAAACCCTCAAAAATAATCGAATAGACCTGGAGATAAAAAACACACTACAAGTGTTGAAAAATGAAATAATAAGCTTAGGAAATAGAGTAAACCAAATGGAGGAAAGGATCAGTGATGAGGAAAGACAGAAATCAAGAAATAACTCAGAAGGAAGAAGAGAGAAACAGAAGAATGAAAAATAATAAAAGAGAAATACAAGAACTAGCTGCTACCACCAGGAAAGGAAACATAAGAATAATGGGAATTCTTGAAGGGGAGGAAAAGGAGCAGGGAATAGAAGCATTTTGAGACAAATAGTTGACGAGAATTTCCCAAATCTAAGGAATGAGCTGGAGCTTGGACTTCAAGAAGACAGTACAACATGCAATTATCTCAACCCCCATAGCCCTTCACCAAGTCACATTGTATTAAAATTATCAAAAATCACCGACAAAGACAGAATTCTCAGGGCAGCCAGGGAAAAGAAGACGGTACTCGATAAAGGAAAACTCATTAGATTATCATCACACTTCTCAGCACAAACCTACCAAGCCAGAAAAGAGTGGAATTAAATATTCAAACTATTAAGTGAAAGGAACTATCAGCCAAGAATAATGTATCCAGCTAAGCACTCCTTTAGATATGAAGGGGAAATAAAGACCTTTCCAGACATGCAAAAATTGAGGGAATTCACCACTACGAGGCCTGCACTACAGGAAATACTGAAAGGGATCAGCTCACCTAAAACAAAATGACAAAAAACAAACAAACAAAAAAAACCCCAAAACACACATAATTAAGAGTAAGGTGACTACCAGGCTGATAAAAGCAGTGGAGTGCAATCCTTACTAGGAACTGGGCTTATAAGCTTAAAAATAAAAAGAAATTTACTATAGCAAGATAGTAATGAATGTTCAGCATACATATGGACAAATTGAGACAACAATGACTGAAAAGGGGAGGATTCAAGATCCAAATTAACAAAGGAGAATAGAGATAGGGCACAGACAGAAGAAAAAGGATGACTATATATGTGTGTGTGTGTGTGTGTGTGTATATATATATATACACACATATATATACATATACACACACACACACACATATATAACTTTCCTTTACATGTTCGTAATGGTAACCACATGCCAAAGATTCAGAACCGAAGTATATAACATTAAACAAGAAGGACCAGAGGCAAAAAAAAAAAACAAAAAACAAAAAACAAAACAAACAAACAAACAAAAAACAAACAGAAACACAAAGACAAGGAACCAATGGAAACACCAAGCTACCAGAAAGGAAAAGATAAAATGACTATAAGAAGACCTCATGTTTCAATAATCACACTAAATGTATATGGACTGAACTCACCAATAAAAAGACACAGAGTTGCAGAATGGATCAAAAAATAAAACCCAAACATATTCTGCCTCTAGGAGACACTTCTAAACTTCGAAGACAAATATAGACGCAAAGTGAAAGGGTGGAAAATGATATTTCAAGCAAATGGCATTCAGGAAAAAGCAGAAATAGTGGTAATAATATCAGACAAAATAGACTTCAAACTAAAAAATGTAAAGAAAGATACTGAGGGACAGTTCATAATAATAAAGGGAATCATGCACCAAGAAGACATAACGCTTAATATCTATGCTCCCAATCAGGGAGCCCCAAAATATATAAAGCAATTACTAACACATCTAAAGGGAGAAACAGATAAAACACTATCATAGTAGGGGACCTAAACACCCCACTGTCAGATATAGACAGATCATCCAAACAGAAAATCAATAAGGAAATAACATCCTTAAATGATACATTAGACCAACTAGACATAATTGACATTTACAGTGCCTTTCGTCTCAAAACAGCTGCTTATACATTCTTCTCTAGTGCACATGGAACATCCTCAAGGATTGACCACATACTGTGACAGAGAGATAGCCTCGAGAAATATAAGAGGGTTGAAATCATATCAACCATATTCTCTGATCATAAGGTTCTAGAGATCAACTGCAAAAAGAAATCAAGAAGAACCACAAAAACATGGTGATTAAACAACGTACTACTGAAGAATAACTGGGTCAGAGAAGAAATAAAAAGAGAGATCAAGAGATACGGAGAAACGAATGATAATGATAGTACAACATATCTAAACTTTTGGGATACGGCAAAAGCAGTCATAAGAGGAAAGTGCATATCATTGCAGGCCTACCTCCAAAAACAGGAATGAACCGTAATAAACAACCTAATATTCCACCATAAAAAAAAAAAAAACTAGAAAAGGGACAAAAACTGAAGCCCAAATTCAGCAGAAGGAAAGAAATAATCAAAATTAGAGCAGAAATAAATGAAATTGAAAACAAACAAACAAAAAAACAATAGAAAAATAAATGCAACGAAGAACTGGTTCTTTGAAAAAGATAATAAAATTGACAAACCCCAGACTTGATTCACTAAGGAAAAAAGAGAACAGACACAATTAAACAAAACCAGGGATGAAAGAGGGGAAATTACGACAGACATCGCAGAAATACAAAGGATCATATAGCAATACTAAGAAAAAGTATATAACACCAAATTTAATAACCTAGAAAAAATTAACCAGTACTTAGAAAAATACAACCTTCCTAGACTGAATCAAGAAGAACTGGAAAATCTATGTAGACCAATCAGCAGTATGGAAATTGAAACAATCGTCAAAAACATCCCTAAAAGTAAAAGTCCAGTACCAGATGGCTTCACCAGTGAATTCTACCAAACATTCAAAGAAGATTTAATACCTATTCTCCTCAAACTCTTCCAAAAAATTGAAGAGGAGGCAATAATTCCCAATGCATTTTATGAGGCCAATATTACCCTGATACCAAAACCTGGTAAAGATAACACACACACATAAAGGAAAACTACAGACCAGTATCTCTAATGAACACAGATGAAAAAATCCTAAATAAGAAATTAGCAAAGTGAATAGAGCAACATATTAAAAATATTATACACCATTATCTAGTGGGCTTCATCCCAGAGGCACAGGGATCGTTCAACATGCAAATCGATTACTGTGATATACCATGTAAACAAATTTTAAAAAAAGAATCATAGGATCATATCAATAGATACAGAAAAAGCCATCGAAAAGATACAGCATCCATTCACTTAACAAAATCAGTATAGAAGGAAAGTACCTTCTATACATAAATAAAGGCTATTTATGACAAGCTCTTAGTCTACATTATACTTAATGGTGAAAAACTAAAAAACTTATGTATATGATGAGGAAAAAGATAAGGCTGTCCACTGCCACTACTGTTATTCAATATAAGATTGGAGGTCCTAGTGAGTGCAATCAGGCAAGACAAAGATATAAAAGGCATCCAAATAGAAATAAAGAAATCAAACTGTCACTATTTGCGAATGACACGATTCAATATATTAAAAACCCTAAAGACTCCACAAGAAGACTACTAGAAACAAGAAGCAAATAACATAAAGTCTCTGGATACAAAATCAACATTCAAAAATCCATAGCATTCCTATACTCTAATAATGGAGTGTCAGAAAAAGAAGTGTAAAAAATAATTCCTTTGCAATTGCAACAAAAAGAATAAAATACCTAGGAATAAATCTAATGAAACATGTGAAGGACCTATATAATAAAATCTACAAGAC
>NW_011889347.1:1308614-1313186 GCF_000151845.1 Pteropus vampyrus
AATTGCAACAAAAAGAATAAAATACCTAGGAATAAATCTAATGAAACATGTGAAGGACCTATATAATAAAATCTACAAGACCCTGTTAAAAGAAATCGAAGAAGATACAAAGAAATGGAAAGACATTCTGTGTTCTTGGATTGGAAGAATCAACATAGTTAAAATGACCTTACTACCTAAAGCATTATACAGATTTAATGCAATCCCTATCAAAAACCCCACTGGAATTTTTTAAAGATATAAAACAAAAAATTATCAGATTTGTATGGAAGCACAAAAGACCCCGAATTGCCAAAGCCATCCTGAGATAAAGGAATGAGGCTGAAGGCATCACTCTGCCTGACTTCAAATTATACTACAAAGCTATAGTAATCAAAACAGCATGGTATTAGCAGAAAAACAGACACACGGGCCAGTGAAACAGAATCGAGAGTCCAGAAGTAAACCCATATTTATATGGACAAAGAATTTTTGACAAAAAAGCCAAAAACATACAGTGGAAGAAGGAAAGCCTCTTCAATAAATGGTGCTGGGAAAACTGGAAAGCCCCCTGCAAAAGAATAAAACTAGACTGTTGTCTATCACCATGCACCAAAATTAACTCAAAATGGATTAAAGACCTGAATATAAGACCTAAAACAATAAATACATAGAAGAAAACATAGGAACAAAACTAAAAGATCTTGGACTTAACGAGGATTTTATGAATTTGACCTCAAAGGCAAGGGAAGTAAAAGCAAAGTGAATAGGACTACATCAAACTAAAAAGCTTCTGCACAGCAAAAGAAAAAAAAACGTCAACAAGGTAAAGACATAATCATCCGAATGGAAAAATATATTTGCAAGCAATGCCTCCGATTAGGGCCTAATATCCAAAGTATACAAAGAACTCATACAACTCAATTACAGCAAAAAAATGAAACAATCCAACCAAAAAAATAAAAAATCGGCAGAGAACCTGAAGAGACACTTCTCCCAAGGAGATACACAAATGGCCAAGAAACATATGAAAAGATGCTCAGCATTGCTAGCTAGTAGGGAAATGGAAATCAAAACCACAATGACATACCATCACACACCTGTTAGAATAGCTGTTATCAACAAGACAAGTAATAACAAATGTTGGAGAGGTTGCAGAGAAAAAGGATCTGTCATACACTGCTGGTGGGCCTGCAAATTGGTACAGCCACTATGGAAAACAGTATGGAGGTTTCTCAAAAAACTAAGAATGGATCTACCATATGATCCAGGAATCCCTCTACTGAGTATTTACCCGCAAAGACTTGAAAACCCATACCCGAAAAGATATTTGCACACCGATGTTCATAGCAGCATTATTCACAGTGGCTAAGACATGGAAGCAACCAAAGTGTCCTACGATAGATAGATGATTTGATAAAGAAGCTGTGGTACATATATACAATGGAATATTACTCAGCCATTAGAGGAGATGAAATACTGCCATTTGCGACAACATAGATGGACCTTGAGATAATCATGATAAGCGAAATAAGCCAGACAGAAAAAGGTGAAAACCATATGATATCACTTATATATGAGATATAATCCTTAAAGCAACAAGTCAATAGGAGAAACAAACAGAAATTCATGGACATGGACAATAGACTAGTGTTTACCAGAGGTTACCCTTGCCTTTGAGGTCAAATTCATAAAATCCTCTTTAAGTCCAAGGTCCTTGAGTTTTGTCCCTGTTTTCTTCTATGCATTTTATTGTTTCAGATCTTATTTTCAGGTCCTTAATCCATTTTGAGTTAATTTTGGTGTGTAGTGATGGACAACAGTCTAGTTTCATTCTTTTGCATGTGGCTTTTCAGTTTTCCCAGCACCATTTATTAAAGAGACTTTCCTTTAGCTACTGTATGTTTTCGGCTTTTTTGTTAAAAATTATTTGTCCATATAAATGTGCGGTTACTTCTGGACTTTCAATTCTGTTTTGCTGATCCTGGTGTCTGTTTTTCTGCCAATACTATGCTGTTTTGATTATTGTTGCTTTGTAGTATAATTTGAAGTCGGGCAGAGTGATGCCTCTGGCCTCATTTTTTTTCTCAGGATGACTTTGGCAATTCAGGGTCCTTTGTGCTTCCATACAAATCTGATAATTTTTTGTTTTATATCTTTAAAAAATTCCAGTGGGGTTTTTGATAGGGATTGCATTAAATCTGTATAATGCTTTAGGTAGTAAGGTCATTTTAACTATGTTGATTCTTCCAATCCAAGAAAGCGAATATGTTTCCATTTCTTTGTATCTGCTTCGATGTCTTTTAATAAGATCTTATAGTTTCCATTATATAGGTCCTTCACATGCTTTGTTAGATTTATTCCTAGGTATTTTATTCTTTTTGTTGCAAATGCCGAAGGAATTATTTTTTCCACTTCTTTTTCTGACATTTCATTATTAGAGTATAGGAATGCTATGGATTTTTGAACATTGATTTTGTATCCAGAAACTTTACTGTACTTGCTCATTGTTTCTAGTAGTGTTCCTGTGGAGTCTTCAGGGTTTCTTATATAGAGAATCATGTCATCCGCAAACAGTGATAGTGTGACTTTTTCGTTTCCTATTTGGATGCATTTTATATCTTTTTCTTGCCTGATTGTACTTGCTAAGACCTCCAATGTTATATTGAATAACAATAGCGATGCTGTAATTGAGTAGTATGAGTTCTTTGTATACTTTGGATATTAGGCCCTAATCGGAGGCATTATTTGCAAATATATTTTTCCATTCGGATGGTTATCTCTTTACCTTGTTGACGGTTTCTTTTGCTGTGCAGAAGCTTTTTAGTTTGATGTAGTCCTATTCACTTATTTTTGCTTTTACTTCCCTTGCCTTGTTCCTG
Source organism: Pteropus vampyrus (assembly GCF_000151845.1). Classification (NCBI taxonomy): domain Eukaryota; kingdom Metazoa; phylum Chordata; class Mammalia; order Chiroptera; family Pteropodidae; genus Pteropus; species Pteropus vampyrus. The sequence goes on from NW_011889347.1 coordinate 1,311,476, forward strand.
ATCTTGGAGGAAAGGTTTTTAGTTTTTCACCATTAACTATAATGTTGGCTGAGGGTTTTTCATAGATAGCCTTTATTATATTACAGTACTTTCCTTCTATACCAATTTTGTTGAAAGTTTTGATTATAAATTGATGTTGCATTTTGTCAAAGGCTTTTTCTGCATCTATTGATACGAGCATATAATTCTTATTTTTTAATTTGCTTATTTGGTGTATCATGTTAATCGATTTGCATATATTGAACCATCCCGGTGCCCCTGGGATGAAGTGCACTTGATCCTGTTGTATAATCTTTTTAATATGTTGCTATTTTCGGTTCGCTTGTATCTTATTTAGGATTTTTGCATCAGTGTTCATGAGAGATATTAGTCTGCAGTTTTTCTTTTTTGTGTTCTCTTTACCAGGTTTTGGTATCAGGGTAATATTGACCTCATAAAATGAGTTGGGAAGTATTGCCTCCTCTTCAATTTTTTGGAAGATTTTGAGAAAAATAGATATTAAATCTTCTTTGAATGTTTGGTAGAATTCACTGGTGAAGCCATCTGGTCCTGGACTTTTACTTTTTGGTAGGTTTTTGATGATCATTTCAATTTCCATACTGCTGATCGGTCTATTTAGATTTTCCAGATCTTCTTGATTCTGTCTAGGAAGATTGTTATTTTTCTAAGTACTCGTTCATTTCTTCTAGGTGATTAAATTTGGTGTTATATACTTTTTCATAGTATTCTTGTATGATCCTTTGTAGTTCTGTGATGTCTGTTGTAATTTCCCCCCTTTCATCCCTGATTTTGTTTATTTGTGTCCTTTATCTTTTTTCTTTAGTGAATCTAGCCAGGAGTTTGTCAATTTTATTAACCTTCTCAAAGAACCAGCTCTTTATTGTATTTAATTTTTCTATTTTTCTTTTTGTTTGTTTTCATTTCATTTATGGGCTCTAATTTTGATTATTTCTTTCCTTCTGCTGACTTTAGGCTTCATTTATTCTTCCTTTTCTAGTTTTTTTAAGATGAAACATTAGGTTCTTTATTTGGGTTCATTTTTATTTTTTGAGATAGGCCTGTAATGATATGAACTTTCCTCTAACCGCTTTTGCTGTATCCCAAAAGTTTAGATATGTTGTGCTATCATTATCATTCGTTTCTATGTATCTCTTGATCTCTCTTTTTATTTCTTCTCTGACCCAGTTATTCTTCAGTAGTACATTGTTTAATCTCCATGTATTTGTGGTTCTTCCTGATTTCTTTTTGCAGTTGATCTCTAGTTTCAAAGCATTATGATCAGAGAATATGGTTGATATGATTTCAACCCTCTTATCTTTGTTGAGGCTATCTGTGTGTCTCAGTATGTGGTCGATTCTTGAGAATGTTCCATGTGCACTAGAGAAGAATGTATAAGCAGCAGTTTTGGGATGAAAGGCTCTGTATATGTCAATTATGTCCAGTTGTTCTAATGTGTCATTTAAGGATGTGATTTCCTTATTGATTTTCTGTTTGAATGATCTGTCCACATCCAACAGTGGGGTATTTTGATACCCTACTATAATAGTTTTTTGGTCTATTTCTCCCTATAGTTCTGTTAGCAATTGCTTTACATATTTTGGGGCTTCCTGATTGGGAGCATAGATATTAATAATTGTTATGTCTTCTTGGTGCATGATTCCCTTTATTATTATGAAATGTCCCTCATTCTTTCTTTACCTTTTTTTTTTTT
>NW_011889347.1:1313236-1348913 GCF_000151845.1 Pteropus vampyrus
TTTTTTTGAAGTCTATTTTGTCCGACATTAATACTGCTACTTCTGCTTTTCTCTGAATGCCATTTGCTTGAAATATCGTTTTCCACCCTTTCACTTTGCGTCTATATTTGTCTTTGGAGCTGAGATGTGTCTCCTGGAGGTAGCATATGGTTGAGTTTTGTTTTTTGATCCAATCTGCAACTCTGTGCCTTTTTATTGCTGAATTCAATCCATTTACATTTAGGGTGATTATTCAAATATGAGGTCTTCTTATAGCCATTTTACCATTTGATTTCTGGTAGCTCCATATTTCCATTGCTTTCTTATCCTTGTATTTCTGTTTTCTTTATTTTGGTTGCTTTTGTGGGTTTTGCCTCTGATTCTTCTTGTTTTATTTTATATACTTCAGTTCTGACTCTATAGTGTGTGGTTACCATTACAAATATGAAAAAGATATATATATATTCATCCATTTTTTCCTGCGTGTGCCTTATCTCCATTCCCCTTTGTGAATTTGGATCTTTGACTTCTCCCCCTTTCAGTCATTGTTGTCTCAGTCTGTTTCTATGTATGCTGAACTTTCATTACTATCTTGCTATAGTAATTCTCTTATTATTTAAACTTATAATGCCTTGTTCTTAGTAAGAGTTGCACTCCTCTGCTTTTAACTACCTGCTAGTCTCCTTACTGCTATTTATGTATTTTTGTTGTTGTTGTTGTCATTTTATTTTAGGTGAGCTGACCCCTTTCAGAATTTTCTGTAGCGCAGGCCTCGTAATGGAGAATTCTCTCAATTTTTGTATGTCTGGAAAATCTTAATTTCTCCTTCATATCTAAAGGAGAACTTAGGTAGATACATTATTCTAGGCTGGTAGTTCCTTTCAATTAATAGTTTAAATATTTGATTCCACTTCTTTCTGGCTTGTAAGGTTTTTGCTGAGAAGTTCAATGATAATTTAATGGGTTTTCCTTTATACATTACCATTTTCTTCTCCTTGGCCTGCCCTGAGAATTCTGTCTTTGTCATTGATTTTTGATAACTTTAATACAATGTGTCCTGGTGAAGGCCTTTTTGGGTTGAGATAATTGGGTGTTCTATTGACTTCTTGAATTCCAAGTTTCAGCTCATTTGTTAGATTTGGAAAATTCTTGTCAACCATTTGTCTGAAAATGCTTTCTAATCTGTGCTCCTTTTCCTCCCCTTCAAGAATTCCCATTATTCTTATGTTTCCTCTCCTGATGGTATCAGCTAGTTCTTGTATTTCTCTTTCATTATTTTTCATTCTTCGGTTTCTCTCTTCTTCCTTCTGATTTATTTCTAGGATTCTGTCTTCGACATCACTGATCCTTTCCTCCATTTGGTCGACTCTGTTTCCCAATCTGCTATTTCATTTCTTCATCTCTTGCAATTTTTTCTTTATCTTCAGAAGTTCTTTTTTTTTTTTTGAGGGTTTCAATCTCCTTGCTAATGAACTCATTCTGCTCATCTGATTGTTTTTTCAGTTCCTGAAATCGTAAATATGAATCAATTCAGATCTTATTGAGTTTTCTCAGAAATACCTTCCTGAACTTTTTGTCATTTCAGTTGCATATTTCTATGTAATCTTATTTTCTGAAGACTATACTTTCAGGGAACATTTCTATAGTTTGTAAACTTATTTTCTGGAGATTTTTCTCTTTCTTTCTGAGATGCCTGGTCACCTTGGTTGTTCATGGTGTCTAATGGACTATTTCTCTGCTGGGCATGAATGAAAGTGTATTCTGCTTTTTTTTCCCCATAAAGATGATTTATTATATAAAGATCTCTCTTTATCCTGTTGTAAAGAAGGCGGTTTTGTTTTTGTTTCCAGTAGGTGGCATCTAAGCCTCTTGGATCCTGCTTTATATAAATTCTTAATAATGCCTTCTTTTTCCTTATGGATGTTTAATCACGCTAGCTACCCTCAGTGTCAGTCCCTGTCAGTGTCAGTGACCATTTCAGTAGTGTTTGCTCAGATTTCCCTGGGTTTCTGCTGTGTTAGGTCTCGAAGAATATGGGTGTAGGAGCCCTCTGGGATGGGGTGTGGCTGCAGCGCAGCCTCAGTTTTGCAACCAGGAATAGTAAAAATCAACTGTTTCTCCACAGTCCCTGATTCTTTGCCCTCCCCACTTCTCTGCTTTCTGCCCCAATGACTGGGCACTGCAGCTGGCTGCATGGAGCTTACAGCTCTCCCAGGCAAGGATATTCAGGGAGCTTGCTGCATCTCCTCCCCTCCCCCTCCCCCTAGGGAGCTCTAGCTGGTAGAGGCAGCTTCTTTGTTTCTCCCAGTCCAGCACCTGACATCCAGGGTTCTGACCTGTGGTAGCTCGTATGAGCAGATCCCACGCTCAGATGTGCTGGTGTGCAGTTTGGGTGTTTTTTTGTTGAGTTTTAGATGTTCAGCTTAATGTTGTTTCAAGTGGAGAGATCTGAGGACATCTCTCACTCCACCATGTTTCTGACCCATTGGCTCCAAAAGTAAATATTATTAAAGCCAGAGAGAGAAATTTGTTAAAAGAGCAAGTACTAGCACACAGATGTTGTCTGCTTTTGATTACACTGTATTTGTACTTGAAAGCCAAAAAAAAAAATGTCTATATTGTCAGTTATGATTGTTGACATGCTTTATATCAAATCTACCATATCATTTGTTGTTGTTCAGATGCTTATGCTTATTCTGAGACTTGGAAAATTTTTGAAGAATATGTTTTGGTTGGTGGTTGAATAGGTTAGATGTGCTGGCCAACACTGTTTCTCTAGATGTAGTTATACTTTTTGAGGATTATTATAGGTCCCCTACTTGTGTGGCACTTCCCAGATATACCTTTATTTTCTTATCTTGCTTTCAAGCCAATGCATCTGGGCCATGCTAACTTAAGTTCCTTTATATTATTGCCTTGGTAATATAGCTGTCACTATAATCTTACAGGACAGTGACAGGATCAAGGGATGATTTTTTCCCCCCCAAGCATCAAAGCCAAGAAATTTATACCAATAACTACCTTTTCCCTCTCGTTCTGGTACTGGTGCAGTTACTAAGAATTGTTAATGCACACGTAGTACTAATTATACTGGGAAATATCCAGACTAATCCTCATGACACATGCATGGAAGTTTTCACACATTTGGATCTTCACTTTTAATCCTCTTGATGGTGCTTTCCCAGAGTTATATTTGTAGTGCTGCTGAAATTTAAATGTCTAAGAGTGCAATGTGAAGACTGCATCGAGGTCAGAGAGAAGAAACAGTGGTTATATAGTCATGACTAAAGCAACTGATGATGAAAATTGGTGTAACTTTATAGAGGGCATTACTAATGTGTACTGGGGCAGAATGAAAACAGCAAGGGCTTTGGCATCACCCAGTCTTGGGTTCGAATTCTGTGTGACTTTGGAAATATGACCTAAATTTACTGAGCTTCATATTAAATATACATATTTAATGTACATATATATATACTTTTTACTATATATATACTTTTTACTATATATATATATAATTTCTAAACATTCTAAAAGTAAAAAAATAAATAAATAAAGAGCAAACATAAATGTACTCACCACCAAGTTTTAAAGTAATTATATATTACAAATACAGTTGAAGCTTCACGTATACCCTTCTCCAAGCACATTTGCCTCCCTGCTCTCTGACCCTGCCAGTCTTTCCACTCTCACCACAAACACATTTAAAGCAATTAATACTGGAAACTCAAAAAACTCTGACATATAAAAAGTAAAATTGCTTCTGAAATGATAGAAGTTGGTAGAGACTCTTATTGCAGGGTTAATTCATATATCTAGCAACAGATTAGCAAAAGGGCTTTTTAGGGAAGTCATGGATGCTGTTTCTACTTAAAAAATGTAAATTAGAATCTTCCAGGAAAATGTTAAATTTCTAATAAGCTGCATTGTTTTCTGAAGAAAACCAGATTAGTTAGTCCCTATGCTGAGTTCTTAGTACACATTGCCTTTATGTGGGTGTGATGGTGAAGTTTCTGTATCAACTTGGCTGGGCCATAGTGCCAATATATGTGGCCAAACATTATTCTGGGTATTTCTGTGAAGGCGTTTTTTGGGTGAGATTAACATTTAAATTGGTGGACTTTGAGTAAAGCAGATTACCTTGAATAATGTGGATGGACTTTATCTGATCAGTTGAAGTCCTTAAGAGAACAAGTATTGACCTCCCCTGAGCAAAAATTATGTTCTTTCTACATGTATACTCTTTGTAAGAAAACTGAGTCTCAGAAAGGGTAAATAATTTGCCCATGGTTTCACAGCTACTAAGTGGCAGAGCTGGGATTCAAATTTGGGTCTGTTTGGCTACTACACCATGCCACTTTGTGAGAATTCAATTTAATGATTTAGTTCTTCATAGGAAACACTGAGTAGTCTGATTTGGCTACAAAATATAGTATATACAGGAAAATAATGGGTTAGAAAACTAGATAAGTACAATGAGGCCTGATTATTGGGGGTAGGTACTTAAATGCTCATCTGAGGAATCTATACTTAATTGTTTTGATTTTACAGATGAGAAAACTGAGGCTGAAAAAGCTAAGAAAGCTTCTCATGGTTTTCAAGGTGGTAGAACTAGAATTTAACTGAGGTTTATCTAGTGCCAGAGTTTGAGGTTTGTACCATTTCCTCAAAACTTCTTCCCTACTGTACCGTCAACTGTTTCCTCTCCATTGGCACTATCTACTCAGCCATCCAAAATGAACAAACAAAAACTCCACATATTTGGGGTGCATACTATTTACCACAAACTGGACAAACTGCTGCTCTGCATTTAGTAGCTCATTTATTTCTCCCAGCAGTGCTGTAAAAGAGAGTACTATGTTTACTCTTTATAAATGAGAAAACTGTGTCTAAAGAGGTAATTTGCCTAACATTGTACTGTGAATATATCATATAGGTGGGTACATAATGGTGATAGTTGAGGCTCCAGGAGTAGATGTGATCATTAAGGAGGATAATTGTGAGAGGGGGAGGGGAGAGCTTATGAGGGCACTAATTCCATCATGACCTCATCCTCATGACCTCATCTAACCTTGTTACCTCCCCAAAATCCAACTCCAAATACCATCACATTGAGAGTTAGGGCTTCAAAATATGGATTTTGAGGGGACACACTTCAGTCTCTAGCAGAAGGGAAGAGAAGAAAATAGAAAGAGAGAATGAAAATTGAACAAAACCTGGGAGAGTCCACATGAAGTGAGAGGAGGCAACAGAGCCAGGGGAGACAGCGGCACTGGTCAGGGTAATGCTATGCCCTGGAGATTGAGGCAGTGAAAGGGGTTTCTAGGAAGTGGGACATATTTATGAATCATTTCAGTGGACAAGGTCACATGGAAGTGCCCAAACATTGGATTTGGCTACTAGTGATGCTTCAGAGTAGTTGCAGCCAGGCGAGTGGTGGGGACTGAGGATAGACTGCAAAGGATTAAGGAAGGAGAGAACAGAGCAGCACAAGTGGATGCTGAGGTTGGGTGGAAACAGGACAATGAGAAGGGGAGAGCTCAGGTTGAAGAACAAATTTCAGATGGGAGATACTGCGATTTTGAAGAATTGACTGGAAGAACACAAAATGGAGTTCTGTCTTCTCAAATCAGCAAGTGAGAATGGTAAATAATTAATAAGGCTGAGTTCCTGGAGTTGCTGAGAGGAGAAGGGAGTCAGAGAGCTCAGCTTTGGACAGGAGGATACATGTGGCACAAGGGACACAACACAGGTTTTATAATATTACAGACTTGATTCTTTGTTCTTGGTTTGATTTCTTACTAACTTATGATATTGTTGAAGTCAATCTCAGTCTCCATAACTATCAAATCGAGGTAACGATAGGGCCATCTTCTTGGAGTAGTTGTAAGAATCCAATAAGATAATAGATGGGAAAGAACCTAGCATACAGTATGACACTTAGGAGTGCTCGATAAAAAATAATCAAGGAAAATGCAGAGATATTGAGAGAGTGAAATTCAGTTATCACATATATACTGGGCTCATAATTCAAAAAGTAGCTTAAAGAATATTTTTCTTTGCCTAGACTGGGTCTACTAGTGCCCCATTGTGGTAGGTGTTAGTGCTGCTTACTAATATTGCCAGTACTTTTCCTTCTGGGCACAGAGTAAGAATATAATTCTCTTTTGAAGTTATATGTGGCCACATGACTTGCTTTGGCAAATGGAATATGAGCAGAAGTGGAAGCATTTAATTATTAGTTCTCACTTATCCAGTGCTCTTGTCTTCTGCCTTGTCAAATGAGGAAGCACTTGCTGATAATGAAAATACAATGCTGATCCATCTAATGGAGGACGGCTGCCCTAGTCGCCCACACCTGCAGTGAATCGTTTGGAAAAGAAAGAAATTCATGATGTTCTAACCCACTGAAATCTTGAAATCATTTACTATTGCAGCATAACCTGGTCTATCTTGGTTCACATGCCCAAAAAAGTAAAAATGAAGTGTCCCTTCATTTAATACCTAGCAGTGTCTTTGAAGACACAATATAAAAAGTGAAGATAAAGTTAATGTGACTGATTTTTAACACTTTCTAGAATTTATAATTCTCCAAATTAATGCTCTAGCCTTCAGTCACTGTTGGATTATATAACAATTTAAATAATATTAAAAACTGTTATTAAATTACTTTTACAACCCAGCCTCAAAATTGATTAATTTAGTCATTTACTATGTACCAGGCCCTGGGGATACAGAGATGAGAAGACATGTTATTCTCCCTTTTGGAACTCATAGTGTTCTAGCAGGAAACATGTAAGTGTTTTACAGTGTTGCAATGCACGGCAGGGCCATAGATAAGGAAACAGTCAGTTCTACTAGAGATTCACAGAAGGTTTCACAGATGAGAGATGACTAGGTGTTCATCTAGTCAGATAGATTGGGGTGGAGGAGAGGCTATACCTCCGGGCAGAGGGACAACAGGAGCAAAGGTACGGAAGTTTGAAGTAGCATGGTACACTTGGACAAGTGCAAATGCTTCTGTATGTCCAGAGAAGGAGATGCTGGAATATGTGAGGCTGGAGAACAATTATGGGGCAGATCATGGAGGGCCATCCATTGTGCTAGCGGGATTATAGCACAAGCAGTGTGGTCCTGGAGCCAGTGGTTCAAAATCCTTTTCTGCAGAAGAAAAAAAAAAATAATAGCACCAGTGCTTGTTTAGCTGGATATTGATGATGACTTACAAATGTGTAAAAATTTCTCACTATTCTGAAAACTGGTACCTTGATATTTGTCTCCTTAGGTTTCTGATAAGCATGAGTCTCTCTACTTCCTTAATGGCCTCTCTTCTACTTTTATGTTTTTGTCCTATTTTGCATTATGTTTAATCTTAAATCTCCTTTCAAGTTATTTGGGAAGTAATATGAATCCCAAGTCAGAGTATCATAGAAACTTTGAAGTGTAGAGCTAGAAGAGGGTTTTGCATACAACTGAGGGCAAGGCATACGGATATCAGTAGAGCCCACTCTTACAGGTGTGACTTTGTCCTTAGGTCCTCCTAAATATTCTTTTATGCTTAATTTTCCCATGTTTTAATTGAGAGAGGGAGTGAGGACAAGGAAGACTTAGAAAGCCATCCAAAACACCATGCTGTCATCTCGGATCTCTGATTCTAAGAATCCACTTCTCAAATATTGCAGGTGTTTGAATGTCTGGAGAAACCAACTCAAAATGTCTAAATTAAATTTCAAGTTCATTCACTGTAGTTTTGAATAGTGTTTCTCCTTAAACTTTACAGAAGATGCTTGTTTTCCTCCCTTTTGTAATTTTCAGAGTTTATTCGTTGTTTTTTATTTTTTTTTTCCTAGCACTATATTTAAAGATGGGCAAAATGTTCTTCATATTTCAGGAAGAATAGCAATTTCCAGGAAATCAATTTATGTTTCCACTGGCTCGAGTGTCTTAATGTCAAAATCTTAGTGAAAAATACCAAATGATTTGCCATCTGTTCATATCACAGAAACAGTAAAGTTATTAGTGGATGCTTTGGAGATCCAATAGAAGAGTTGAGTAAAAATTTTGCAATCTCTGTTGCTGGTACATTGTGTTCACAAATCAATGTCTAAAAGTTCAAATGTCAGATGATAAAGAGGAAATGTTGAGGGGCATTTGAGATCTTGTTTCTGGGCAATTGTCAGTTTGGCTTAAATAAACTCAAAATTTTTTAAAAAATAAAGATGAAATGTTAATGTAAATTCTCATCTTTTGAAATATAATTGGATATATATAATAATATATATACTATAAAACTTTTGATAAAATATATGCTATTCTCAGTGATGGTCAGTGCAATATCTCTTATAATTTCAAACATTTGGAATCAAGCTAAATGGCATACAATAGGAAATTTGTTAAATAATTCATGGTACAATGATAGAATGAAATATTACATAGATGTGGTTGGCAGAATTCTAAGATCACCTCCGTTTCCAGCCCATGACATAAACACCTGGAATAATCCCCTCCCTTAAAGTGTGGGTAAGATGTATGAATGTCATGGGATAATTTTTCTCTTGATTAGATTATACTATGTGGGAAAAGGTGATGACATAGTGACTCCCATGATTATATTGAAGCAGACTGGATAAGTTCTCTTGTATGTTCTGAGAAGTAAGTTGTCATGTCATGTCATGAGAGAACCATGTAATAGAATCTGAGAGTGGCCTCTAAGATCTAAGAGCAACCCTTGACAGACAGCTAACAAAAAAACAACCATGAGGAGCTGAATCCTGCCACGAACCTGAATAAGCTCAGAAGAGGATGCTAAGCCTTAGATGAGCTCACAGCCCAAATGACAGCTTGATTTAAGCTTTGCGAGACCCTGAGTAGATGACCTAGCTAACTCATACCTGGAATCCTGACCCATACAAAGTGTGAGATGATCAATTAGTGTTTTAAGCCACTAATTTTGTGGTACTTTGTAATTCAGCAATAGAAAATTAATACAATAGCCATTTAAAATACATTTATGAAAATTTATTCAATGATTTTTGGGACTACAGTAGTTTTCTCTTATCCATGAGGGATATGTTCCAAGATACCTAGTGGATGTCATAAACCACAGATCATGCTGAATCCTATATATACTATGTTTTTTCCTAAAAAATATATGCCTATGATAAAGTCAAATTAATTAGTCACAGTAAGAGATTAACAATAATAAGTAGTAATAAAAAAGTTATGTGAATGTAGTCTCTCTCTCTGATAACCAAGAAGACTACTAAGTTACTAACAGGTGGGTAGCATATGTAGGATACATACATTGGACAAAGGTAAAATTCACCTCTTGAGTAGGATGGCAGGAGATTTCATCATGATATTCAGAATGGTATTCAACTTAAAGCTTATGAATTATTTATTTCTGAAAATTTCCATTGAATATTTTCAGATCATGGTTGGCTACAGGTATCTGAAATCATGAAAAGCAAAACCATGAATAAGAAAGGGGGGGAACTACTGTTCTTACAAGATTAAATTTTATACACAATATGCCCTTAGAAGTGCCAAGAAAAATATGTAGATAAAAGACAGGAAAGTAGCTCAAAAGGCACCAAGGACTTATGGGGAGGAACTGAATCATCTGGATTCAGGGCGAGGGCTAGAGGGGTAGCTTTCTCCCACACAGAAGTGCTGGTAGAAGCCATTGTTTCTTTGCTGAGCCCTCCCCCTGCCCAGCGTAAAGAAGCAGGTGGCTACCCTATCTGAGTCTCCATCGACCTGGCTAACACTGTTCTCCCTGGCCTGGTGATTCCCTGAGATCACACCCTACCCAAATTGCAGGCCCAACAAAGCCACTTCCAGTGACTTTTCCATATAAATGGTCTGTTTGGCTCATGCTACAGACTTTCCTAAAATCTCTCAAAGATTCACCAACCCCAAACAATCAGCACCTGGCTTCTCCATGCTCTGTAACTCTTGCTAAGCAGCCCCAAGCCTGGCCCTAGTGGCAGCCAGCCTCAGCTCACAGCTTAGCTTCTCCGAGCACCTCCAAGCCCAGGACAGGTGGCATACATCTGCAGATCACTTAATAGCTCACACTAAGTGGCCCTGGGCAGAGCACAGGCAGCCATTGAGCTTGGGCTGCACCAGAGTCCCTCTCAAGAGGCCCCAGAAAGGACACACTCAGTGGCCAGCTTCAGATCTCCCCAGAGCACCATAAAACCACCTCCACAAACAACACACACAAAGGGCAGACTTAGCAGGCACCAGAGCCCTGCTAAAGCAAATACTACTCCATAGGGTCAGCCCCTGTACAATAACTCCTTCATGGTAGTCATGGTCAGTCTTCACAATGAATCAGCCTGAGGGTCACTCCCTCCCATTGACGTGCCAACAGCAATCAAGAATCACCTACAACAGGAGGGCACACAGAAACGACACAAGGGACATATTTGGAGCACTCAGTTCAGGTGACCAGAAAGACTGTGCCACTGGACCCTACAGGACACCTACCACATAAGGCCACTCTACAAAAACTGAGAGACATAGCAGCCCTACCTAATACATAGAAACAAACACAGAAGCAGCCAAAATGAGAAGACAAAGAAACATGCCCCAAATGAAAGAACAGAACAAAGCCCCAGAAAAATAATTAAATAAAATGGAGACAAGAAACCCACTAGTTGCAGAATACAAAACACTGATTATAAGGATGCTCAATTATCTCAGCAAGAATTTCAACAAAGAGATAGGGAACGTAACAAAAGAACCAATCAGAAAGAAAGAATACATTTACCGAAATGAAGAATTCATTAGAGGGAATCAACAGTAGATTAGATGAAGCAGAGAATTGAATCAGCAATTTGGAAGATAAGGTAGCAGAAAACACCCACTCAGAACAGCAATAAGAAAAAAGAATTAAAAAGAAAATGAAGATAGTTTAAAGGGCCTCTGGGACAACATCAATCATATCAACATTTGCATCATAGTACCCAGAAAGAAGAGAGAGAGTAGGAATTGAAAACCTATTGCAACAAATAATAACAGAAAACTTCCCTAACCTGGTGAAAGAAATAGACATATAAGCCCAGGAAGTGCAGATAATCTCAAAGAAGATGAACCCAAAGAGGCCCACACCAAGACACATCATAATTAAAATGCCAAAAAGGTAAAGATAAGGAGAGAATCTTAAAAGCAGTTTGGGTGGGCCTGCTAGTTGAGTGGGGCCAGGATGGGTGAACAGTCTTAACTATGTTGATGGAGACTCAGATATGTTGGCCACCTGTGTCTTTATGCTGGCCAGGGAAAGGCTCAACAAAGGAACAATGGCTTCTGCCAGCACTTCTGTGTGGGAGAAAGCTGCCCCTCTAGCCCTCATCCTGAATCCAGGCGATGCAGTTCCCCCTCGTATGTCTCTGGTACCTTTTGAGCTACTACCCCAGCGCTGGAGCTGAGAGCAAGTGAGTCTATTAATGAGTAAATCTGTGCACTAGCTCTTTAAAAGAAACACCTGGAACTCTAGTAGCCCCTTGTGCTGGTTGGTTTTCAGAGGCAAAAGTTATGAGGACTTCTCTTCCCAGCACTGGAACCCTGGCCTAGGGAGCCTGGTGTGGGGCTAAGACCCCTTGTTTCTTAAGAGAAACCTCCACAGCTGAGATATCCTTCCCGATTTTTAACCACCACATATGGGTGTGAGACCAGCCAGTTTTGTGTCTCCACCCCTCCTTCCAGTCTTTACTTCCTTAGTTATAGGACTTATGTTCCACTAGACATAAGGCGGTTCTCAGTGATAGTTGTTTTGTTGTTTAGTTATAATTTTGATTCATTGTTGGAGGAGGTGAGAACAGCATTTTCCTACTCCACCATCTTGACCAGAACCCCTCCAGTCTTTTGTGTATCTATTTTCCTTGGCACTCCTAAGAGCATGTTGAGTATAAACATTTATATCTTCATTTGTGAATGCTAGAAAAAGCTTACATTGTTGTGAAGAGAATTTTAAAGGCAATTCTGCTGAAAGCTCAAAAAGGAGAGCTATATAGAAAGCTTTTGTTTTCTTAGAGAATACCTAAGTAATCACAAATACCATATCGGTAAAAATATGGACAGTAGAGGCCATTCTGGTTAAGTCTCAAACATAAGTGAGGAACATGATGGAGAGAAGGTGATCCTTGTTAAAAAGTGGCAAAGAACTTGGCTGAATTGTATTTCTGTTCTAGTATTTTGCAAAAGATTTAACTTGCAAGACATAAAATTGGAAATATAGCTGGAAAGATTTCTAAGCAAAGTGTCGAAGAATGGTCTGGTTCCTCCTGACTGCTTATATTAAAATGTGAGAAGAGAAATGATTTGAAGACAAAATTTTTAAGCAAAAAGAATCTGAACTTTAAGATCTGGAAAATTCTTAATATATCTATATTGCAAAAAATGAGAAAGATGTTCAGAAGAGAACACAAAGGGTGTAGCCAAGCAACCATTTGATAAGGAGATTACAGTGGATACAAATTATGACCTAAACAGACATCTCAACAGAAGCCAAGTTCTATTCTTCAAGACAGGGAAGACCGAATCCCTCTTCCTCAAGGCAATTCAGAGATCATCAGGTCCTCCATTACCACTAAGATCCAGGTTGCAAGAGCCCAGGGGACAGAGCACTTTCAAAGGATGGGCTACCTCTCCAGTTCTGGTCTCAGGTGTAGATTCCCTACAGAGAACTATAGCACGGGCATCACCCTGCCAAGCTATGGGCATGATGTTGCCACTCATGAGAGTCCAGAAGACAGATTATCAAGCCAAAAAAAGATTATTCTTGAGCATTAAGGTCTAATGGAATTTGCCCTGTTAGATTTTGGACTTAGTTAAGATCCATTGTCCCTTCCTTCTTTCTTATTTGTCCTATTTGGAATGGAAATGTTGGTCCTATGCCTGTCTCACCATTGTATTTTGGAAGCACATAACTCATTTGTTTTCACAGGTTCACAGCTGGAGAGGAATTTTGATGGTGTATAACATATTGGATAGCACAGCTCTAGATCTAACTTAAAATTTATAGGAAATTCATGGAATAGAAGAACAGATTAAAGCCATCAGAAAGACACAATCAGATAAATCCAGAATTGGGACATTCTGTAAGAAAGTGTGCCTGGACTTCTCTAAAAGTGAATGTCATGGGGAAAAATGTAGAAAATGCCCTAGATTAAAATAAACTAAAGAGACAATGAAAACCAAACGCATTTCACAAACTTTAATTGTATCATGTTTTTACAAAAACTATAAATATTTTAGGAACAGCTAGGGAAGTTTTAATATGAACTGGATATTGGGTGTTGCTAAGGAATTATTGTTAATTGTTTTGGGTGTGATAATATTGTGGTTATGTAGGAGAATGTCTCTATTCTTAGGAAATGCATGCTAAAGAATTAGGGGGTGAACTCTCATGATCCTTACAACTTTCTAATGGTTCATCAAAAAATAAAATGTGTACATTTACTATCTGTCTATATAAAGCAAATATGGCAAAATGTTAAAAATTGTTGGATCTAGGTAGGGGGAATATGGTGAGGCATTGTATAAGTCTTTCAACTTTTTTGTTTGAAACAAATGTGAATTGATGAAAATTTGTTCTTAGAGAAACTTCTGGACTAGATGGCTCCCCCAGAGTTCTACCACATATTCAAAGAACTTAATCATATATTAAAAGTAAATAATTTTTCAAATAACATTTGAACATAGTACTCTTACTGTAAATACTAAATGAGATGTAAGGACAAAGAACTACAATGACATCTTAGTGTTCCTCATTAGGTTTATCGTTAATAGTATTTTGAAATAATTTTATGTATATCATAGGATAAAGCAGATAAGTATGCTAATAGTGTTAGGAACTGACACTGATTCTTTTACTTTTTACTGTAAAAGAATCAGAAATTGTCATGTTGATGGGAGGTACCTAGAAGTTCTTGAGATTCACAGCGGTTCCTGGGTGAGCTCTTAAGAGTTACCTGCTTTTGTGCAGCAGGATGAGAACTCTGACAGCAACTTCTCTGGCCTTCGTTCCCCTAGCCATCCAACAAATGTATAAGTTGTTTCCTTGTATTAAAATATTTCATACTTGGTATACATAAAGTGACTTCTGTTCTCTCTCTTTCTCTCTCTCTTTTTTTTTTTTTTTACTGATCCCTGATTAATAAAAGGGGGTTATTCTAGTTGTGATTCCTCCATGTCCTAACTTAGAACTCTTTAAAGTGTGAGCTTCATTATGGGGTGGGTCTCTTTTAAGACTCCTTACATGAGATGGACGATGGGCCTTAACTTTCCCTGTACCTTGCCCCTTGAGAGTGAGGAACCGATGTTCAAAACCTGCAGTACCAGCAAGTGCTCTCAGAGCAGAGCTCTGGTCAAGGTGGTGAGGTAGGTAAGTGCAGTGCTTGACTCTTCCCTTGATCACATTAAAATTACAACTAAATTATAGAACAATCAACCTGGAGAACCATCTGAAGACTAGTGGAACATAACTCTTATAACTAAAGATATAATGAAGAGGCCACATCAAGACTGGTAAAAGGAGTAAAGACCTGAATAAGGCTGGCCCCACACCCATGTGTGGTGGTTGAGCATTGAGAGGGATACCTTGGCCACAGAGGTCCCCTTAGAGGAACAAGTGGCCTCAGTCCCACACCAGGGCTCCCCAGCCCAGGATTCTAGTGCCAGAAGAGGGGTTCTTACAAAAACCGGCTGTGAAAATCAGTTGGGATTTTGACCCTTTGAGTGAGATGAAAGGCTGCTGGAAACCCAGGCATCCCCTTAAAGGGCCGGTGCACAGACACACTCACTCACTCTGGGCTGTGGAAGAGGGATGGTAGCTCAGGAGGCTCCAGAGACATACAGGGAAGGACTGAGTTGTATAGCTTCAGGGTGAGGGCTGGAAAGACATGTGCCATTGTCCCTGAGTTGAGCCCTCCTTCTGTGCAGCCTACAGACAGGCGCAGTCTTGCTGTGTAGAGCTCTCCACCCAAACAACCAAATCTCAATCTGCATTTTCCTAGTGAGCTCTGCCCACTTTGCCCGGGTGATCCAGCTCTTGAATTGTTGTAGGCATATTCCTGGCTGAGCAGCCAACCGAACCCAATCTTCTCTCAGCAGGAGATTTTTTTGACAACTATCTGCAGACCTCAGCTCACACACTTCTGGGGATGATTCAGATGGCAGGAAACCAGCCCCAGCCAAAGCTGCAATGGTCCTTGAACAAATCTTAAGGGTCTTAAGGCCCTAGGCAAGTAGTGGCTGGCCTCATTGTGATCTGAGTCTTTTACAAAGACTCATTACTGGTCCAAATCTGAGTATGCATTAAACTGGGGAGCACAACCCACCCCACACTGGTAACTTCCTGGGATCTCACTTCACCCAGTTCATTTAACAACCGGGGACTCCTTCAGCTGCTGAGCCTTGAGGGCAGCTGGCAGATGGCCTTACACCTCAGGGTGCTCTGGACCCTTTGTTGAGCTGCCTCAAGCCTGGTGCTAAGGGCAGCCAGCTTTGGTTCACCGCATGGCCTCCCCACTTGTCTACAGGTCCAGTACAAAGAGAAAAAAACTGCATATCACTTTGTAGTTCCTACCAGGTAGCCCTGGGAAGGTCATAATCAGTGGCTGTCATTGGCCTGCATGATAGCCTCACCCAAGGGACCCCAGAACCAATACCATAAAAGGTTGGTGTCAGACCATGGTAGAGCACCACCTAATTAGTCTCATAGGCACATGAGCCCACTGGGGTGAATCTCAATCTGTGTGGTCAGCCCCCACCAGCAGCTCATATGATGTGGGCATGGTCAATCAATCCTCACTTCCAGTCAGCCTGATGGTCAGTCCCACCCACTGATGTGCCAACAGCAACCAAGCCTAAACTACAACAGGAAAGCACATGCAATGCATACAAGGGAAATTACTGGAGCACCCAGTGCAAGTGATCAGGAAACCTGCACCACTGGGCCACACAAGGGAACCTACAATGTAAGGCCATCTGACCAAGACTGGGAGATGTAGCTGATCTCCATAATACATAGAAATAAACACAGCCAAAATAAGGAAAAAGAAAAATATGTTCCAAATAAAAGAACAGGGGAAAACTCCAGAAAAAGAACTAAATGAAGTGGAAGCAAGCAACCTACCAGATGCAGAGTTAAAAACATTGGTTATAAGGGTGCTCAACAAACTTAGGGGAAGAATAGATGATCTCAGTGAGAACTTAAGGAGATAGTAAGCATAAACAAGGGCATAGCAAACATAAAAAAAAAAAACAGAAATGAAGAATACAATAACTGAAATAAAGAATATCCTAGAAGGAATCAATAGTAGATTAGATAAAGCAGAGGATGAATCAGCAATTCAGAAGACAAGGTAGCAGAAAACGCCCAATAGGAACAGCAAAAAATAAATAAATAAAAGAAGAATGAAAAAACGAGGACAGTTTAAGGGATCTCTGGGACAACATCAAGTGTAACAACATTTGCATCATAGGAGCACCAGAAGAAGAGAGAGAGGACAAGGGATTGAGAACCTATTTGAAGAAATGATGATGGAAAACTTCCCTCAGCTGGTGAAGGAAATAAACATACAACATCCAGGAAGTGCAGAGAGTTGAAAACAGGATGAACCCAAATAGGGCCACAGCAAGACACATTATATTTAAAATGTCAAAGGTTAAAGACAAAGAGAGAATCCTAAAAGCAGCAAAAGAAAGGCAGATATTTACTTACAAGGGGAGATCCCATAAGACTGTCAGCTGATATCTCAACAGAAACTTTGCAGGACAAAAGGGATTGGCAGTAAATATTCAAAGTGATTAAAAACCAAAACCTACATCCAAAATTACTCTACTCATCAAAGCAATAGTTTAGAATTGAAGGAGAGATAAAGAGCTTCCCAGAAAAGAAAAAGCTAAAGGAGTTCATCATTGCAAAGTGACAATAATCAAAACAGCATGGTATTGGCAGAAAAACAGACACATAGACCAGTAGAACAGAACTGAGAGTCCAGAAGTGAATTCCCATTTATATGAGCAAATACTTTTTGAAAAAAGAGCCAAAACATACAATGTAGAAACAAAAGCCTCTTCAATAAATGGTGCTGGAAAAACTGAAAAGCCTCATGAAAAATAATGAAAGCATACTGTTGTCTATCACTACACATCAAAATTAACTCCAAATGGATTAAAGACCTGACTATAAGGCCTGAAATAATAAATTGCATTGAAGAAACATAGGAACTAAACTCATGGACCATGGACTTAGAGAGTATTTTATGAATATGATCTTAAAGGCAAGGGAAGTAAAGGTAAAAATAAATGAATGGGACTATATCAAAACTAAAAAGCTTCTGCACAGCAAAATAAATGGTCAACAAGGCAAAGAGGAAACTATCTAAATGGGAGGAAATATTTGCAAACAATACCTCTGATAAGGGTGTAATATCTAAAATATAAAAAGATCTCGTGCAAGTCAAAACAAAAACAAACAATCCAATTAAAAATGATCAGAGGACCTGAACAGACACTTCTCGCAAGACGACATACAAATGGCCAACAAACATATGAAAGGATGCTCAACATCACTAGCTTTTAGGGAAATGCAAATTGAAACTACAATGAGATACCATCTCACACCTGTTAGAATGGCTATCATCAAAAGACAAGTAATAACAAATGTTGGAGAGGATGTGGGTAAAAAGGAACACTTATACATTGCTGGTGGGACTGCAAATTGGTACAACCACCACGGAAAATAGTATGGAGATTCCTCAAAAACGAAGAATTGAATTACCATATAATCCAGCAATCCCTTTACTGGATATTTACTCCAAAGAATTGAAAATCCATATCTGAAAAGATATTTGCACATCAATGTTCATAGCAGCATTATTCACGGTGGCCAAGACATGGAAGCAACCAAAGTGTACTATGAAAGATGATTGGATAAAGATGTGGTACATATATACAATGAAATATTACTCAACCATAAGAAAAGAAGAAATACTCCCATTTGTGACAACATGGATGGATCTTGAGTTAATTATGCTAAGCCAAATAAATCAGACAGAAGTTGAAAACCCCACAATATCACTCATATGTGGGAAAAGCAACAAACGTATATGACAAATGAACAGAAACTCATGGACTTGGGCTGTGGATTAGTGGTTATCAGAGGGAAGAGGGGAGTGGAGAGTTAGATAAGGGTAAGAGGGGTCAAATATTTGGTGACGGAAGGAACACACAATGTAATGTATATATGACATACTGTTGAATTGTACACTTGAAACTATTGGATTTCGTTGATCAATGCTACCCCAATAACTTAATAAAAAAATAGAAAACAAAAAATGAAGGAAAAAAGATCATAGATATATATTAAGTGACAATAACTACATATCTGTCAACAATCACTTTAAAAGTAAATGGAGTAAATTCCCCAATTAAAAAAAACAAGGTGGCTCATGGATAAGGAAATAAGATTTATGCTATCTATAAGAGTCCCACTTCAGACTGAAAGACACACATAGACTGAAAATAAAGGGGTAGAAAAAGATACTTCATGGAAATGGAAATGAAAAAAAAAGCTGGGGTAGCAATACTTATGTCAGACAAAATAGACTTTAAAACAAAGGCTAGAATAAGAGAGAAAGAAGGACAATATATAATGATAAAGGGATCAATTCAACAAGAGGACATACCCTAGTAAACATTTATGCACTACACATAGAACTACCTAAATATATAATGCAAATATTGACAGACATAAAAGGAGGGATTGACAACAATACAGTTATAGTAGTGGACTATAACACTCCATTGACACCAAAGGACAGATATTCTAGACAGAAATCCACAGGGAAACAGCACTCTTAAATCACACAGTAGAACATATGGATTTAATTGATATTTTAGAGCATTTCACACCAAGGGAGCAGAATATACATTCTTCTCAAGTACACATGGAATATTTTCTAAGATAGACCACATGTTAGACCACAAAATGAGTCCCAGTAAATTTATGAAAACTGAAATCCTATTAAGCATCTTCTCTGACCACAATGGTATGAAACTAGAAATCATTTACGAGGAAAAAAAAACCCTGAAAAGTACACAGGTGCATGGAGTCTAAATGACATGCTACTAAACAATGAATGGGAAATGAGATTAAGAAAGAAATTAAGATACCTTGAGAAAAATTAAAATGGAGACACAATGACCCCGAATCTATGGTCACAGCAAAAGCAGCCCTAAGTGGGAAATACAGAGCAATACAGGCCTACTTCAAGAAATAAGAAAAATCTCAAATAAGCAATCCAAACTTACACTCAAAGAAAATAGAAAAAGAACAGCAAGCAGAGCCCAAAGTGAATAGAAGGAAATAAATAATAAAGACCAGAGTGGAAATAAACAAAATAGAGCCTTAAAAAACAATATGAAAAAATCAGTGAAGAAAAAGCTAGTTCTTTGGTGGAAAAATCAATAAATTCTTAACTAGATTCATCAAGAAAAAAGAGAGAGGACTCAAAATCATATATATAGTTATATATATATATAACTATAAGGTGATACAGGAGCCACATTGAAGCCGGTAGGAGGGACAAAGTCCCGAATTGGGCTGGACCCACACCCACAGGTGGTGGAGGATCACCAGGAAGGAGAGCGAGGCTACAGAGGCTCTCCTGAAGGAGGGTCTGGTCACATCTGGGGGCTCCCCAGCCCAGGTTCCCAGCCCAGGGAAGAGGAGATTCCAATAACTCTGACTGTAGAAGCTAGAGGGGATTCCGGCTGAGACGGAAGGCGACTGAGCCCCTAGACGTCCCTTTGAAGGACCCACGCAAAGGTTTTCTGACCCGCGGACACTCACCCGGGACATTGGTGGTGGGTCTGAGGCTCACATGGGATTCATTCTGAAAAAGTCTCCATTACCTGAAGTCAGAAAAAGGGCTGAAAAGGCAGCCACCATTGTACCTTAGTCTGGCTTCCCTACAGGCCACGCCAGCTTGATTGTGCAGACCCCTCCCACAGAGCAATTAGGAGATGCTGGTCTGAGGGGATCAGCCTGCCCCGACTAACCTGCAGACTGCGAGAGCAGTTGTTTATAGTTGGCTGCCAAGCCCTGAGCTGAGTGATTCATAGTGAAGAGTTCGCTGCGGGGCAGCCATTGTTGTGAGCAGCGTTTTTAATCCTAGCAACAGCGGCCAGGCCAGCGCTGTGAGCTTCATTTCAGACATAGGTCAGGCAGATCGTTGCTGCCAAAATGAACTTGAACAGATATCAGGGACTTGTGGACCAGTCCCAGACAGCAGTTGGTCTTGCTGTGATCTGGGTTATCTGCGGGAACTTACAGCAGTTACCAAATTTCCAGCAAGACTGAAGCTGTTTTGATCTGACAGCCATTGTCTCTCTGAGACTCCGCCCCACCCAAACTGCAGACTGCCAGGGGCACTGTTATTGGCTTGTTGCCAAGCTCAGCTCCGAGTGATTCACAACCAAGTGTTCACAGTGGGGCGGCCATCATTGTGAGTGGCCTTTCCAATTGCAGCAAAAAACAGCCAGCCCTGTAAGCTATATTTCCATTCCCAGCAGGTGATCAGTGCTGTGAGCCGCATGCCAATGGAAAACAGGGAGGAGTGAGAGACGTTCCAAGATCTCTCTCCTTGAAACAACAATAAGCTGAACATCTAAAACTCAACAAAAAACACCCAAACTACACACCAGCACGTGTGAACGTGGGACCTGCACATAAGAACTACCACAGGTACTTTAAGGCATTATATAAAGCTGGGATCCAAGAGGCATAGATGCCACCTACTGGAAACCAAAAGAAAAGCACCTTCTTTGCAACAGACTACAGTCAGACCTTTATATAATAAACTTTCTTTCTGGAAAATGGCATAATACACTTCCATTAATGCCCAGGTGGAGAAATAGTCTATTAAACACCATGAATAACCAAGGTGACAAGGCATCTCAGAAAGAAAGAGAAAAACCTCCAGAAAATAAGCTTACAGACATATAAGTATGCAACTTAAATGACAGAGAATTTAAGATGGTACTTCTGAAAAAACTCAATGAGATAAAAAAAATCATAAAAACAATTTCAGGAACTGAAAGAACAACTAGATGAGTAGAGCAAGGAGATTGAAACCCTCAAAAGGAACCAAATAGAATTTCTGGAGATGAAGAACACGCTGCGAGAATTGAAAAATGAAATAGCAAGCTTGGGAAATAGAGCTGACCAAATGGAGGAAAGTATCAGTAATATTGAAGACAGAAATCTATAAATGCATCAGAAAGAAGAAGGGAGAAAACAAAGAATGAAAAATAATGAAAGAGAAATACAAGAACTAGCTAATATCATCAGGAGAGAAAACATAAGAATAATGGGCATTCTCAAAGGGGAGGAAAAGGAGCAGGGACTAGAAACCACTTTCAGACAAATAGTGGACGAGAATTTCCCAAATCTAAGCAATGAGCTGAAACTTGGAATTCAAGAATTCAACAGAACACCCAATTATCTCAACCCTAAAAGGCCTTCACCAAGATACATTGTATTAAAGTTATCAAAAATCAACGACAAAGATAGAATTCTCAAGGCAGCCAGGGAGAAAAAAATGGTAATATATAAAGGAAAACCCATTAGATTATCTTCGGACTTCTCAGCACAAACCTTACAAGCCAGAAAGGAATAGAATCAAATATTTAAACTACTAAGTGAAAGGAACTACCATCCTAGAATAATGTATCCAGCAAAGCTCTCCTTTAGATATGAAGGAGAAATTAAGACCTTTCCAGGCATACAAAAATTGAGGTAATTATCCAATACAAGACCTGCGCTACAGGAAATACTGAAAGAGGTCAGCTTGCCTAAAACAAAACAACAACAACAACAAAATACATAATTAGGAGTAAAGTGACTATCAGGCAAATAGAAGTAGAGGAGTGCAACCCTTACTAAGAACAGGGCATTATACCTTAAGTAATAATAATGGATTGTTATAACAAGATAGTAAAATGAACATTCAGCATAAATAGGGATGAATTGAGACAATAATGACTAAAAAGGGGAGGATTCAAAGATCCAAATTCGCAAAAGGGAATGGAGATAAGCCACGTGCAGAAGAAAATGCCCCACTGTATATATATAACTATCCTTTTCATATTCATAATGGTTACCACATGCCAAAGATTCAGAACTAAAGTAAATAACATAAAACAAGAAGAACCAGAGGCAAAAACCACAAAAGTCAACCAGAATAAAGAAATACAAGGACAAAGAAGCAATGGAAACATCGAGCTACCAGAAAGCAAAAGATAAAATGGCTATAAGAAGACCTCATATTTCAATAATCAACCTAAATATAAATGGACTGTACTCACCAATAAAAAGGCACAGAGTTGCAGAATGGATCAAAAACAAAACCCAACCATATGCTGCCTCCAGGAGACACATCTCAGCTCCAAAGACAAATATAGACTCAAAGTGAAAGGGTGGAAAATGATATTTCAAGCAAATGGCATTCAGAGAAAAGCAGAAGTAGTGGTACTAATATCGGACAAATTAGATTTCAAAATAAAAATAAAAGTTAAAGAAAGATACTGAGGGACTCTTCATAATGATAAAGGAAATCATGCACTAAGAAGACATAGAAATTATTAATATCTATGCTCCCAATCAGGGAGCCTCGAAATATATAAAGCAATTACTAATGGATCTAAAGGGAGAAACAGACCAAAACACTGTCATAGTAGGGGACCTAAACACCCCACTGTCGGATATGGACAGATCATCCAAACAGTATATCAATAAGGAAATCATATCCTTAAATGACACATTAGACTAATTGGACATAAATGTCATTTACAGAGCCTTCTATTCCCAAACAGCTGCTTATACATTCTTCTCTAGTGCACATGGAACATCCTCAAGGATTGACCACATACTGGGACAGAGAGATAGCCTCAACAAATATAAGAGGGTTGAAATCATACCAACCATATTCTCTGATCATAATGCTTTGAAACTAGAGAAAAGCTGTAAAAAGAAAGCAGAAAGAACCACAAATACATGGAGATTAAACAACATACTACTGAAGAATAACTGGGTCAGAGAAGAAATAAAAAGAGATCAAGAGATACATAGAAATGAATGATAATGATAGTACAACACATCAAAACTTTTGAGACATGGCAAAAGCGGTCATAGGAGGACAGTTCATATCATTATATGCCTACATTCAAAAACTAGAATGAGCCCAAATAAACAACCTAACTTTTTATCTTAAAGAAAATTACAAAGGAAGAACAAATGAAGCCTAATATCAACAGAAGGAAAGAAATAATCAAAATTAGAGCAGAAAAAAATGAAATTGGAAACAAAACAAAACAAAAACAGTAGAAAAAATAAATACAACAAAGAGCAGTTTCTTTGAGAAAGTTAATGAAATTTACATCCCCCTGGTTAGACTCCTAAAGAAAAAAGAGAAAGGACACTAACAAAAGCAGGGAATGAAAGAAGAGAAATCATGACAGACACCGCAGAAATACAAAGGACTATACAAGAATACTATGAAAAAGTATATAACACCAAATTTAATAACCTAGAAGAAATGGACCAGTACTTAGAAAAATACAACCTTCCTAGACTGAATCAAGAAGAACTAGGAAATATAAATAGATTGATCAACAGTAGAGAAATTGAAACGATCATCAAAAACCTACCAAAAAGTAAAAATTCAGAACCAGATGGCTTCACCAGTGAATTCTACCAAACATTCAAAGAAGATTTAATACCTATTCTCCTCAAACTCTTCCAAAAAATCAAAGAGGAGTCAATACTTCCCAACTCATTTTATGTAGCCAATATTATCCTGATACCAAAAACTGAAAAAGAGAACACAAAAAAAGAAAACTGGAGACCCAAATCTGTCATGAACATAGATGCAGAAATCCTAAATAAGATACTAGCCACCCGAATACAGCAACATATTAAAAGGATTATATACCACGATCAAGTGGGCTTCATCCCAGGGGCACAGTGATGGTTTGACATAAGCAAATCGATTAATGTGATATGCCACATAAACAAATTAGAAAACAAGAGTCATGTGATCATATCAATAGATGCAGAAAGAGCCTTCGACAAGATACAGCATCCATTTATGATCAAAACACTTAACAAAATCAGTATAGAAGGAAAGTACCGTAACATAATAAAGGCCATATATGACAAGTCCTCAGCCGACATTATACTTAATGGTGAAAAGCTAAAATCCTTCCCTCTCAGATCAGGAACAAGTCAAGGCTGTCCACAATCACCACGGTTATTCAATATAACATTGGAGGTCCTCACAAGTGCAATCGGACAAGAGAAAGATATAAAAAGCATCCAAATAGATAGCAAAGAAGGCAAACTCACTATTTGTGGGTGACATGATTCTCTATATAGAAAACCCTAAAGACTCCAAAAGAACACTACTAGAAACAATAAGCAAATACAGTAAAGTTTCTGCTTACAAAATTGATGTTCAAAAATCCATAGGGTTCCTATACTCTAATAATGAAGTGTGAAAAAAAGAAGTTAAAAAAATAATTCCTTTTTCAATTGCAACAAAAAGAATAAAAACTAAGCATAAATCTAACGAAGCATGTGAAGGACCTATATAATGAAAACTATAAGACCCTATTAAAAGAAATTGAAGAAATGGAAACATATTCCGTGTTCTTGGATTGAAAGAATCAACGTAGTTAAAATGACCTTAATATCTAAAGCATTATACAGATTTAATGCAATCTCCATCAAAATCCTATTGGCATTTTTTAAAGAAATAGAACAAAAAATCATCAGATTTGTATGGAAGCACAAAAGCCCCCGAATTTCCAAAACCTTGCTGAGAAAAAAGGACGAGGCTGGAGGCATCACTCTGCCTGACTTCAAATTATACTACAAAGTAACAGTAATCAAATGGCATGGTTTTGCCCGTAAAACAAACACACGGACCAGTGGATCAGAATCGAACATCTAGAAGTAAACTCACATTTATATGGGCAAATAATTTTCAATAAGAAAGCCAAAAATATACAGTGGAGAAAGGAAAGCCTCTTCAATAAATGGTGTGGGGAAAAGGAAAATGATGAAACTAGACTGTTGTCTATCACCACACACCCAAATTAACTCAAAATGGATTAAGGACCTGAAAATAAGACCTGGAACAATAAAATGCATATAAGAGACATAGGAACTAAACTCAAGCACCTCGGACTGAAAGAGAATTTTGTGAATTTGATTCTAATGGCAAGGGAAGTAAAAGCAAAAATAAATAAATGGGACTACATCAAACTAAAAAGCTTCTGTATAGCAAAAGAAACCATCAACGAGGTAAAGAGACAACCATCAGAATGGGAAAATATATTTGCAAGCAACGCCTTTGATATCCAAAATATACAAAAAACTCATATGACTCAATAACAACAAAAAAACAAACGATCCAATCAAAAAATGGGCTGAGGACCTGAACAGACACTTCTCCCTAGAGGACGTACAAATGGCCAACAAATATATGAAAAGATGCTCAACATCACTAGCTATTAGGGAAATGCAAATCAAAACCACAATGAGATACCATTTCACACCTGTTAGAATAGCTATAATCAACAGGGTAAGTAATAACAAATGTTGGAGAGGATGTGGAGAAAAAGGAACCCTCATACACTGCTGGTGGGTCTGTAAATTGGTATAGCCACTATGGATAACAGTATGGAGGTTCCTCAAAAAACTAAGAATTGATCTGCCATATGATCCAGCAATCCCTCTACTGGGTATTTACCCCAAAGACTCAAAAACTCATATCTGAAAAGATACTTACACACCGATGTTCATAGCAGCATTACTCACAGTGGCCAGGACATGGAAGCAACTAAACGAAGTATCCTATGATAGATGATTGGATAAAGGAGTGGTGGTTTATATATACAATGGAATATTACTCAACTATAAGAAGAGATGAAATATTGCCATTTGCGACAACATGGATGGACCTTGAGATAATCATGCTAAGTGAAATAAGCCAGATGGAAAAAGTTGAAAATCACGTGATATCACTTATATGTGGAATATAAAACTAAAAGCAGTAAATGAACATGACAAACAAACAGAGACTCATGGACATGGACAATAGACTAGTGGTTACCAGAAGGAAGGGGGAAGAAGGGAGTGGGGTGGTAGATGGGGTAAAGGGGGTCAAATATGTGGTGACAGAAAGAAATCTAACTATGGGAGGTGAACACACACTGTAAATATATATATGCCTTAAGTGTACAGCTGGAACTTATTGGATTTTGTTAACCGATGTCACCATAAAGAAATAATAAAAAATAAATAAATAAATAAATAAATAAAAATGCTAAAAAAATACCATTGAATAAGTCAAAATATAAGACATAAATTGTGAGTTTTTTGTAAATAATATATTTGATAGAGTATATATTTTTTAAAAATCTAAAGAATTCTTAAACTCAATAATAAAAGACAACTCAAATTAAAAATTGTCAAGTTCCTTAATAGACATTTCTCCTACTAAATCATATGAATGGGTAATAAACACATAACAATATGCTCAACGTCATTAGTTTTTAGGAGACTGCAAATTAAAACCTCAGTTAGATACCACTACAACACCCTCCCCAGAATGGCTATAATAAAATAGACAGACAATACTAAGTGGAAAAATTAGAGCTGGTGGGAATGGAAAATAATACAACCATTGACAATTTCTTTAAAAGTTAAACACAAATTTACCATATGATTCATCAGTTCCATGCCTACTTATGTACTCGAGAAATGCAAATATTTGTCCATACAGACTTTTACATGAATGTCCATAACAATATTATTTACAATAGTTAAGAATTAGAAATAATCCAAATGCCCATTAACTGGAGAATGAAGAAAATAAATGGTTTTTCCATATTATTAAGCAATTAAGGGGAACGAATTGCTGATACATTGCTATCATGGATACATGGATGAAACTCAAAAATATCATGCTAAGGTAGAGAAGGTAGACACAAAAAGCTACATATTGTATGACTTGTTTATGTGATATGCCCAGAAAAGGCAAGTTTATAGAGACAGAAAGCAGGAGTACTGCTAAAGATAGGAGTAAGGACTAACTGTAAAGGAAAATGAGGGAACTTTTCATAGTGATGGAAATTTTCTAAAACTGGGTTATGCTGATAATTGCAAAACTCTATACATTTACTAAAATCATGGATTCATACACTTACAAAAAATGAATGTTGTGCTATGTAAATTATACTTTAATAAGGTTGCTAAATTTTTTAATGGTAAAAATGGATATCAAATGTTGGCAAGGAGATACAGTAGTAAATCTTATACACTGCCAGTAAGAATGTAAATTGGTACAAACACTTTGGAAATTTGTCAATATGTGATAGATTTGCATACCTCATGATCCAGCAGTTGAAGTACTAAGTGTGTACCCTAGAGTATCTTGTATGTTCATTGCTACATTGTTTGTAATAGCCTTAAACTGAGAAAATGCAAATGTCCAACAAGAGTAGAATGAATAAATCAATTGTAATATCACTATACAATGAACTACAATATAGCAATGGAAATGAACACAGTAAATTTACACATACCAACATAAATTAATCTCACTAATATATTGGTTGAGTAAAATAAATAACCAAAGAATATATAAGTATGATTCTATTTCCTTGAACTTTAAATATAGGCAAAACTATATTGTTAATTTACATATATAATTCTAATTAAAAGTTTAAAAATAATTGAAAAAAATTAAAGGAACTTGCGATAATTGAAGTAGGGTGTTAGGAAAGGAGAATTCAAGTTGATTCTCAAGCTCTTGGAGTAAAGTTGTGGCAGTGGAAATGGAGAGAGGTAAATGGATTTGAGTGGTATTTATGGTAAAAATGGCAGGGTTTGATATAGAGAGTTACTTCCCAGGGAAGAATCAAGGGTAATATCTAGGTTTCTGATTTGGAGAATAGGATAGATGGAAGTGTCATTCAGTGAAATAGGGAATGGCATCAGTGGACAAGATTAGGTGAGGAAGACCATAGTAAAGTGTTGGACAGTTGAAGGTACTGAGATATCCATGTGGCAATGTATAGTAGGCTGTGGGCTACGCAAGCATGGAGCTCAGTGGAGAGGCCAAAATTACTTTTTACCAACATTTGAAAATATAGCTAACATTTACTGAATAACTACCACATACCAGGCATTTCACATAGTATTTTTTCTTATCTGTTTTGACAACTCTGCGAGGTCAGCACTATTACTAATCCTATTTTATCAAAGAGGCTTAAAAAGGTAAAGTAACTTCTCTAAAGTTATACAGCTAGGAAACAGTAGATCTTGGATTATATACTTAAGAATCTTTTGAAACCCTGGGCCAGAGAAGTTCGGTCCCAAAATGCTGATGAGAGTGTACACAGCTAATGATACACAGCTTCGGTGGCACCCAGGACATGGGTCTTTGTTGGCATGAAAATGTTCCTCATAGTTCCTTTTAGAACTTTGATACCAGTCAATTCCATTAGGTTTCTCATCTCTGCTCTTCTTTGGCATCTTCTCAAATTCTGAACTCTCTGGACATTCTATCTAAAGTCTCACCTGTGGTCATCCTCAAACCACATTGTGCTTCTTTCATACCAATCTCACTCTCAAATCACTCACCTACCTCCCTCTCTATCAACACTTTCCACAGTGCCTTCTGGAGCCCTTAACCTGAGTACTGACTTTTTCCCAGTATAGGGGCTCTCTGCGACTCTTAGTACTTGCTGCTCATCCTTCTATGGCCATAAATCGCAAGACTGGGGTCAGATCAGTATTATATTGGATTCAAGTACACTTCCAAAAGACTTTTTTCCTTTACCCTTATGTAGAAACCCTTTCCCCTTTAAGGCTCATGTAATTCAGATACGCCATCTTCTATCCTTTCTCACCTCTGTCATTTTTAACCCCATGAAAACTTCCTTTAATTTGGTAAAGAATTTTTCACCCAGATCTCCATGTAAGTGTCATCATTTTGGATAATCCATCCAACATCTTGGTCTTTCCCTTCTCTACCCTTCTTTAATTCCACTTCACGCTACCTCAGCAATTCACTCCTCAGAACACACCTTGGAACTTGTCATGTTCCATCTTTGATATCTAATCTTCTCACATCCCTCTGTCCACAAATTTTTACTCCCCCAAGCCCTTCACCCTCATATTCAAACCATATCTATCCCTTGATGTAGATGAAACAATTCCATTTTTCTTCTATTTATCATCTCTCTCCTAAATTCATTCTTCCCCTCCTTGGTAGCACAGACCCCATGGTTCATCATGTCAACCATTGAGTCTTGCTTTAATCCATAATCACTAGGCTTCTTCTTTCTCCACCCATCTTTCCCTTACTCCTCTGTGTTAAGGTCAAGGGTTCTAATAAGTCCCTTTTGCCAAACCCAATGAACTCTTTGTTCTCACTTGACTTAATCACTTTTGACAATTGTTAATGATGACCATTCCTTTCTTTTTTAAAATTGAGATATAATTGACATATAACACTGTGTAACTTTAAGGTTTACAACTTGTTGATTTGATACATTTATATATTGCAAAATGATTACCACCATAGCATTAGCTAACACCTGCATTGAGTCACATAATCACAACTTTTTTTGTGGTGATAATGTTTAAGGTCTACTCTATTAGCAACTTTCAAGTATTTAAAACAGTATTATTAACTATAATCACTCTACTGTGCATTAGATCTGCAAAACATTCATCTTATAACGGAAGTCTGTGCTCTTTGACCAACCTCTCTCCATTACCCTCCTCAGCCTCCAGCCCCTGGTAACCATGGTTCTACTCTCTGGTTCTATGAGCTCATCTTTTTTTTAGATTCCATATATAAGTGAGATCATACAGTATTTGTTTTTTTCTCTCTGACTTATTTCACTTAGCACATTGCCCTCAAGGTCTATCTATGTTGTCACAAATGACAGACTGTCTTTCTCATGGCTGAATATTATATTCCATTCTCTCTCTCTCTCTGTCTCTCTCTCTGTCTCTCTCTCTGTCTCTCTCTCTATGTCTCTCTGTCTCTCTCTGTCTCTCTCTCTCTGTCTCTCTCTCTCTGTCTCTCTCTCTGTCTCTCTGTCTCTGTCTGTCTGTCTGTCTCTCTCTCTCTCTCTCTCTGTCTCTCTCTCCCCCTACACTACATCTTCTTTATCCATTCATCCTTTGTCAAACACTTAGGTTGTTTCCATATCTTGGCTACTATGAATAAGACCATTTTTTCTTAAAGTTACCCTTACATTTAGTTTCCATGGTGGCACTCTTTGTTGGTTCTCCTTCTACCTCTCTGATTATTCCTCAGTATAATGTGGAAGCTCTTTTTCAGCTCACCCCTTAAACATAGTTCTTCCCTAGGATTTCATTTAATTTTTAAACAGCAAACTTTCTGTAAGTTTATTCAAACTCTTGGCTTCAACTACTGTCTGGTAGCTGTAGATGCCCAAATCCACATCTCCAGTGCCAGCCTTTCCCCTGAGGTCTAGACATGCATATTCAACTACATATTAGACATCTCTCTCCAAACATAACATGTCCCAAACTAAAATCATCACCTCAGTTCACCACCCCAATATTTCCCTTCTGTTTTTCCTATATCTATGAATGACATTTTATTACATCAATATAGCCAACCCAGAAATACAGGTCTCATTCTATTCTTTTATCTCCACTTTACTACTGACATCTAATGTGTAACGAAATTCAGTAGATTCTGCCTGCTTGTCATCTCTCATATCTGTCTGACCTTTCCCTTTCTATGGTCATTGCCTCAGTTCAGTTTTTCTCTCTTACCTAGACTGCCGTTTTAGCTTCCTATATGGTCTTCCTGTTTCCATTCTTGCCTCCCTCAAATCCATTACATCCATAGCAGATAATCTGATCATGTCCCTATCCTACTCACAACCCTTCAGTATAAAATCTAAACAATTTAACATGTCCTGAAAAAACTTTCATGATCTGCTGCCTATCTAATTCATCAGCTTAATTTCTTGCCACCTACTTCCTTCTCCAAAATCCTTAACTCCAACTACACCAAATTACTGGCAGTTCCTTGAATACACTATACTCTCTCAATCCTCCATACATTTGTGCATGCGTTCTTCCTGCCTGAACTCTCTGTCTTCCGCCCTGAGACTGTCTACTTAGGTGTTATCTTCTCTTTGTTGGTTTCCTAGATTCCTCCAAGGTGTCACAGACACTACTTCCTTTTTGCTCTCATTGCACATTATGTGGTCCTCCATTAAAGCAATTGGCACATTTGTCCCAATTGTTTTTTCACATCAGCTCAGGAGTTTTGTTTGGCTTGTACAGTTGGTTTGTTATGTGAATGGCGTATAGACTAAGCTCATATTTCCTCATGGTAACAGTCAGTTAGAGCAGAGTAGTATTGTCTCCTTTAGTCTACACTTGCACTTTCTAACTCATCTTAGTCCTGCCCCTCATTTTAATTCATTTGTCTCACAAGTCTGGAACCTCTGAACACTTGATTTTGTTACCCTTAGTATACAGGTCCATCTTAAACCTGCTATTTTGAGATCACTGCCTACTGTGATCTACATTAAGGCAGAGACACAACTTGTTTTCTGTTGTATCCTGGTTCTCAGAGTAGACAGTTGATGTTTGTTAGACGAATGAATGCTCTATCTGGAATACTGTGGTAGATTGGATTTTAGATTCCAATTTTCTACTTCTCCCTTTGTCATGAGACTTTGAAGTTCTTCCCTACTTTTGACCTTTGCCTTGACCAAGTGACTTGCTTTGGCCAATAGAATGTTAGTTGGCATGATTTAAGCAAAGGGTTGTGTGATTTGGCTTGCCCTGGTGTGCTTCTGCCATCACATGAAAAGAACCTACCCTGAGTAGCTTGCTGGTCCAAGGAGAATAAAAGAAATGTAGAAGAGATTTGGATCCATATCCACAATTTATAGCCATGCCCAGCTGAGATCAACTGATCCCTAGCTGACACTCACATATGTAAATGAAAATAAGTGTTTATTGTTTTAAGCCACAAGTTATAGGGTAACTGATTCATAAGCTGTATCATCTCTAGGTCTCAAAATACTGCCCATCCTCAGTTTGTCTCAAAAACCGCTTCCATAATATACAGTTATTTCATCCTCCTTTGAATTCTTACAGCAGTTTTTAAAACGGCTTTACTAAGAATTCATAAACCATATAATTCATCCATTTAAAGTATACAATTCAATGGCTTTTAGTTTATTCATTCACAGGTATATGCATCCATCACTACAATTGATTTTAGAATATTTTCATTACTTTCGCAAAAAACTTACAGTCCTCAGTCATCACTCCCCAATCTTCACTACATACCACCCCACACCTGCCCCCAGCAATAGGCAACCACAAATCTGTCTGTGGATTTCCCTATTCTGAGCATTCCATATGAGTAGAATCATATGAATGGAATCATATGACTGGATTGTAGCCTTTTGCATCTGGCTTCTTTCACAAGATTCATCCATGTTGTACCATATATCAATACTTCATTTATTTGTATTGCTAAATAATACTCCACTATATGGATATGCCAGGTTTTATTTATACATTCTTCAGTTTATAAATATTTGGGTTGTTTCCACTTTTTGTTATTGTGAATATTGCTGACATGAACATTTGTGGACAAGTTATTTTTTTTTTTTTGATGAATATGTTTTCAGTTCTCTTGGGTATATACCTGGGAGTAGGATTTTTGAGTCACATGGTAACCGTTTCACTTTTTGAGAAACTGCCAGGCTGTTTCCCAAAGTGCCTGCACCACTTTACATTCTCACCAGCAGTGTATGAGAGTTCACTTGTTGCAGGAAGTGACACCCGACGTAGGAAATTGGATGCTCAGAGAACTTCGTTAGAGGAAGGAGAGTTTAAAATCGGCCGAGCATGTGGGCTTAATAGCACCAAGCACAAGCTCCCCTTGGTTAGATTTCTTACAGCTTATATACCTCTGCAGTGTCCATGCAAGGGGCACGTGATTCCTTTATTTGAGGTTCTACATGCACCTCATGACTAAGGATGGGAGGGAGAGTTTCAGGTGGGGGCTGTAAGGAGGAAGGAATTCCCAGACCACCGGTCCTATCTATTTACACATAGTTTCTCTTGTAGGTGTGACAAGAGTTTCCAGAAGGCCATTCAGAGATCTATAGGATATGATTAATCTATAACCGGCTGAGTCGGTCATTTCTGCAAGCCTGTCCCTTTGCATTTCTCAGATGCCTCCTCTCTTACACTAACACTTGTTATTATCTGTCTTTTTGGTTCTAGTCATCCTAGTGGATGTAAAGTGGTGTTTCATTGCATTGTCCTAATGACTAATGTTGTTGAACATCTTTTCATGGGCTTATTGTTCATGGTATATCTTATTTTGAGAAATATCTGTTCGTATTCTTTGCACATTTTTTTAATTGAGTTATTTATCTTTTTTGTTATTGAATAAAATTTCTTCTTTACCACTCATGTGACACTTAATGTTTACTGCATAGTGTTGGTAGTTTTTTTTTTTTTTTTTAATGTGTGGATAACTTATTTTCCCAACTGGACAGAGAACTTTTTGAGCAAAGGGGCTGTCTGTGTCTCATACTTAATGTTTTTTTCCACTGTGACTAGTGATAAAAACACCACCACTGCTTACTGCTACCATTTATTAAACCATTGGTATGTGCTAGGTGCAGCGTCAAGCACTTTACATATATTATATCCTATTTTAATACAGCAACTCTAGAGATTGCTATGATCTCCATTGTAAAGATGAGGAGATTGAGTCAGAGAGAGGTTGAGGCATCTGCTCAAGGTCTGAAAACCAAGTAAGTCTAACTCCTAAACCAGTCCTCTTAACCAATAAAGCCACTGCTTCAGTATGCACTCTACACTGTTGTGGCGCGAATGATTCTGAGACCCACGAAGCCAATTGAGATTAATTATGAGCCTTTATTAGCCGGCCGGGGACTGACTCTCTACCACGCAGGGTTAGAGGAGATCAGCCCCGAGCTTTCCGAGCAGGCTGCTTATAAAGTTTATTACTGCATCTTTGAATGAACAGATGACAAGAAGCAGAAGTTAGTCGTTAACTCTTTGTACACAGATAAATGTATTCAGGGGAACTCCCAGCAAACAGGGCCTAATAGACAGTTTTATTACCTTTGCCTTGGAATGTTGCGCTTCCAACATTCCAAGGATATCACCTTGGAATTCCAGGGATATCACCTCCCTGCAATTGAGTTACTGCTCTCCCTAGGAGATGGCGCCTGGAGATAACCTCTTCCCTGAAACTGGAGAATTTCCACTTTTACAACACTAGTATGGTATATGTATCCTATGTATACAGTAGGCTCACAATGAACAGTTTTGATTCATTAGTCTGTAAAATGCAGATAGTAAGTTCTGTTTTTCGTCTGATAAAGTAAGCCCTGTGGAAGTGAAGGAGTAATGTAGGGAGAAGCAAGAGAATTAAAATGTTAACCAAGCTACATTCAGACTGTAATATGCTGATCAGCCCTGGAGCCAGGCTAGAAGACACCTGTAGAACAAAGGAAAATTTCTGCTGGGATTGCTAACAACCCATTTCCCACACCTGTGGAAGGAGAAACAGCACAATAGAGTCTTTAAGTGGCACCGAACACAAATAAAATCGTTCATTCCCTATGGCTAAAACCATGGAGAGATTAAAGGCTGGGAACTGCCAGCAGGCTTTTCAGGCTACATATTCCCCTTTCCTGTTCTTCACTGTATGTCCATATCAAAGGAAATGGGAACTAAAGGATGATTTTTAAACTGAATTCCCTGAACACTCAGGGTCCTTCTCACTGTCTGCCTCTGAGGGGAGACCACATTCTGTCTGTGGAGTGTTATCCCTTTTCTAATAAACTTTCCTTTTGATTCTAACTTTGGTGTGTGTGTTGAATTTTCTACACTCTCTGCCAATGGACCCTCTTCTCTCGGTGCAGGGCTTGGTCTCCCCCAACTCAGGGAAATTTGTCCTTTCCTGAATCAGGAGGACCCCTATAATAGCAGCCTGACAGTGCCCCCAGCCTCACCTCTTCTTACCCTATAGTTTGCAACCTCACACAAACTTCATTTCTTTAATATGAGGTTTTTTTCCCCTCTGATTCATGCTGGTTTTGCCCAGATAATGGCTTTGTGACTCACTTGCCTCCCTGCCCCTTATCCTTTGTATACCTGCTTCTTTAATCATTAAGCCTTAGGACATAAGATTGACTGAGCCTCAGGTCTATAATCATGACAGTAGGTTTCAGTTGGATTTTAACAGCCCCAGGCAAGGCAGAACAGCTAACCCACCAGGTCATGGGACCAGACAACATGGCACCAAGGCTGATTCCAGAACCTGAAACTATGATCAATTACCTATCCTCCTTTAGTTGTCCAATCAGTGGTGCCCACGCCCCCAACTGTTATGGCGCGAACAATTCTGAGACCCATGGAGCCAATTGAGATTAATTATGAGCCTTTATTAGCCGGCCGGCGACTGACTCTCTACCACGCAGGGCTAGAGGAGATCAGCCCCGAGCTTTCAGAGAGGCAGCTGATAAAGCTCAAGACCATATCCTGGTGGTC
>NW_011889347.1:1351009-1365709 GCF_000151845.1 Pteropus vampyrus
GGATATAATAGTCTCTTTTCAAAAAAAGTTCAATTAACTTTGTCCCTCCTAGGTGGGTGCTCTGATGGACTAGTGAGACTAGTTCTCGACCTAGGGCACCTAGGGCACGGGTACTAGGGCATGTACATCTGGGAGGTGGATCCACCCAGTGGGTCCTTTTACCCCCTTTAGCTTACTGCTTAATTCAAGTTCCCCCAGGGTGTAGACGCGTGAGTCTGAGAGCGTCCTGGGGGGGCAGAACTGGAAGAATGTCAATAGGCCCCACTGGTTTTTGGGTGGCTTCCTTTGCGATTCGGTGGGCAAAGGCATTGCCCCGGGCCACCTCAGACTCAGTTCTCTGGTGACCTGGACAGTGTATGATAGCTACTTTCTTAGGCAGCCAGATAGCTTCCAGGAGAGCTAGGATCTCTTTTCTGTTCCTGATTTCCTTCCCCCCTGAGGTGAGTAATCCTCTCTCCTTATAGAGTGCCCCATGAATATGTGCAGTAGCAAAGGCATACCTGCTGTCTGTATAGATGTTAACTGTCTTCTCCTTACCCCATCGGAGTGCTTGGGTCATAGCGATGAGTTCGGCTCGCTGAGCTGATGTTCCGTGGCTCAGGGCCTGAGCCCAGATGACAGTCCCTCCGGTAACTACTGCTGCCCCAGCGTACCTGACTCCCGCTGCGACAAAGCTGCTTCCATCGGTGTACAGTGTGGCATCCGGTTGTGGCCACGGGACGTCAGTCATGTCTGGCCTGAGGCAGGTGATGTTATTCAAAAGTTCGAGACAATCATGTGATGGCTGTTGAGGGTCATCATCAGGCAAAAGGGTGGCTGGGTTAAGAACAGAGGTTTTCAAGAATTGTACTTGTGGGGGGTTAAGGAGAAGAACCTGGTATTGAGTGATCCGTGCATTTGAAATCCAACGATCAGGGGGGCTGCGGAGCATGGTTTCCACCGCATGGGGGGCTATAATCTGGATAGTCTGCCCTAAAGTTAACTTCAGTGCTTCTTTGGTGAGGATGGCCGTGGCCGCAGTGGCCCTCAAGCGATTAGGCCACCCTGCTGCAACACAGTCCAGTCTTTTGGAGAGGTATGCAATGGGTCTCTTCCAGGGTCCTTTCTTCTTACAGTATGCACATTGGTCCTTCTCTAAGTTACTCTGACCCCGGTCCGCCTTTCCCTCGGGGCGTCAGCTTGGACCTCGGCCGGGCCTGGTCCCATCCCGGCCAGATGGGCCCCATGACTTATCCTGTCCAACAAACATAACCTTCTGGACATCATCCCTGTTGTCGAACACTTTCTGGGCAATCTCGAGAACCTTAGATAAGTTCTCTACCTCAAATCCGTCTAGTTTTTGCAATTTCTTTCTGATATCTGGGGCCGACTGACTAACAAAGGCTAGATTAATGGCTCGCCGATTATTTGGGTCCTCCGGGTCAATGGGAGTATACAGTCTATAAGATTCTAGTAACCTCTCTAAAAATGCTGCCGGTGACTCATCTTTAGTCTGAATAAACTCACTTACTTTGGATAAATTAACTGATCGGCGAGCCGCTGCCCAGAGGCCTTGGAGTAATAACTGGCGATACCTTAGGAGAGCCTCCTTACCTTGATCTGTGTTGGGGTTCCAGTCGGGTCAGGTGCTGGGAAATACAAGTTGTACCCGTGCGGGATCACTGGTGGGCTGCCCAGTGGGGTCTGAGACCCCCCTTGCAGCTTCCCTTAGAATGCGTTCCTTCTCCTCTGTAGTGAACAAAACCTGTAAAAGTTGCTGGCAATCCTCCCACGCGGGTTGGTGGGTGAAGAAGATGGATTCTAAAAGGGAGGTCAAGCCTTGGGGTTTTTCTGAGAAGGACGGAGTTTGCAATTTCCAATTATACAGATCACTAGTTGAAAAGGGGACATACACCATGAAAGAGGTCTGAGTGTCTCCCCTAGGTGGGGTTGTCTGTTGGAGAGGCGCCAGGACAGCTGCAGGTTGCGACGAATCGGGGATGGGGTCAGGATCCTGTGGAGGGTAGTAGACAGCCCCTGTCCGAGTATGTGGTGGGCTCCGAAGAGGGGCTGCCTCCCGAGAATCAGGAGGCCTAAAGGAGTTACCAGGAGAGCAATAGGGAGGGGGATTGAGGATCTCTGGATCTTCCGGAGGTGACTGTAGAACAGGTTCAAGGGGTTTCTGAGGTGCCAGAGTGCTCCTTGGCTCCGCCAGAAGAACCGTATGAGAGGCAGGCGCCGGCAGAGAGTCAGCCACCGGAGAGTCTGACTTACTCTGACAATTTTTCAGATACTTAGGAGCATCAGACACAATGTCTATCCAAACATCTATGTATGGGGCCTGATCAGGGTAACCAGGATTCCCATAAACAACACTTCTGACTCTGAAGGCAGTCTGCAAATCAAAGGAACCCTCAGATGGCCATCCAACTCCGAAGGCCGCCAGTCTACTTGGCAGAGCCTCTGGAGATCGAACGTAATGACTGACGACCCATAACC
Source organism: Pteropus vampyrus (assembly GCF_000151845.1). Taxonomy (NCBI): domain Eukaryota; kingdom Metazoa; phylum Chordata; class Mammalia; order Chiroptera; family Pteropodidae; genus Pteropus; species Pteropus vampyrus. The sequence goes on from NW_011889347.1 coordinate 1,353,488, forward strand.
TCAGGCCCATCGCCTGAAATCCTTAAAATTGTCCGCAAGGCACCGCAAGGGAGTGGGCTTAGAAGAAGCCTGTCCCATGGCGGCAGGGATGGACGTGAATGAGAATAAAAGTCCTGTGAAAGGTAAGAATATTAGACAAGGTCCACTTGGGTGGTGCTGTAGCAGCAAGAAACCCTGCAAAAAGAAGAATTAATAAACTAAAAAGAATAACAAGAAAAATCACATGAGACATTCAGGGACCAGAACGATCAGACAATGAGACAAACTTGACGGAAACCACGATAAGTAAACTTATAAAGACCCAGGCAATAGGAGGGTAACAGTACATTCTACCGGTCCAGACAAACATACACAATACAGGCAGACAAAACAGACTACAGATAACACAAAACGCTAGCATATCAGAAACCGAATCCGAAACAGGTACTGGGTCAGGATCTGACGTCTCAGACCTGACCGTACTAGGGAAGTTGTGCTGCGTCCAGCCTTCCACTAGTTCTCAGGGCCCACAGGCAGAAACAGGTCTAAGATTACTCTTAGACAAACTCACCGGTGAGACAGGAACAGAAACAGGTCTAAGATTACTCTTAGACAAACTCACCGGTGAGACAGGAACAGAAGGCTCGTGTCCAATTTTCAGGAATATTTGTCCACTGGTCTTTCCGATCTAGGGCCGCCCGGCGTCCGGGGCTGAGGAACGTCTCTCAGCAGCCGCCCCCTGGACGCGGTCGTGCCCCGCCCGGAGGGACCGGGGTCGTAGGTCTCAGAGAAAACTCCCCTTCTCTCTCTGGGAAAAATCTCGCTGGGGCCTCCAAATGTTATGGCGCGAACAATTCTGAGACCCACGGAGCCAATTGAGATTAATTATGAGCCTTTATTAGCCGGCCGGCGACTGACTCTCTACCACGCAGGGCTAGAGGAGATTAGCCCCGAGCTTTCAGAGCAGGCAGCTGATAAAGCTCAAGACCATATCCTGGTGGTCCCCTGAACAAGCCAGCGGGGTGGGGGTGGGGGGGTTGTTGTGGAAGTTGGCTTTTAGCATATCTTTGCCCAGAACAACACCCTTAATTAACAAGTAAATGGATTACAGAAGCAGACATTGGCCATCTACATATTTTATACAATACACTTCCTAAACCACACACAAGCAAGTAGGACAACTTCTGATATCTAAAGATATTTCTTCCCTGTAGCTGACTTAGCTAGTTTGCTCACTTGAAAATTTTCCACCCTTAACACAACTCCTTTAGTTTCCATGTGACTGATTTTTCTCTATATAAAACTCTAGAGATATTGGGGGAGCCAGGCCTTTGAGCGAGAACTTACCTAGTTTTCCAGGACTTTAAAGTCTCTAATAAACACTTATTCTATTTAACCCAAATCCTGTGTTGGATTATTGGCTGAGCACGCAGGCCACATCAACCCCGGACTCATTTTTCCTCCAGTTATAGAATTGGAAAATCCCCAAGTACTTTACAAATGTGACATATTTTTGTAGTATTTGATTAAGGGTTGTGCAAATGAGTGAATGTATATGGTGGTAAAGCAGACATCCTCAATTTAAGAGTCTCATAATGTTAATTCCGAGCATCATATTGGAAATATTCAAATCTTTTCTAAGGAGTACACTTTTCTTGAGACACTAAAATTGAAGGTGAAGAATTCTCCAGGTCTATGGTCATGCCACCACAAACAAGCCTGATCCTGTCTGATCTCAGAAACTAAGCAGGGTCAGATCTGGTTAGTACTTGGATGGGAGACCACCTAGGAAGACCAGGTGCTGTAGGCGTAAAAAAAAAATAAGATATTGTAAGCTGACAAGGTCCTTGCAATCTGTGAGGTAAAACAAGGGTTGCCTCGCCTAAAAAAAAAAAAAAAAATTCTCCAGAAGCTAACCTCAATGTAAATCCTCAGATCACCTTGGCGAAAAAAGCTTAAGATTCTCGACAACAAATTTTCAGTGACCTTTTTCCCACTTGTAAAATTTTTATCAACAATATCCCTCTCATCTCAATTTCTTTACCTTTCTGCAGATGCAGCTTAGTCTGCATGACATCTAACTGCACTAATAGCCTCTCAGTTGTTCTGGGTATTTTTGGAATAAGTCAAGCTGTTAGAAGCTTTGTCTAGGCAAGGTATGTAGCTGAGCTCTAAAGGAACTATTCCCTGAGGCCAGGCACTCATCCCAACAGAAAGGGAGGAGCTGCCAAGCCTAAGATAGTGCATGGCAACATGTTTTCAAAACTTCCTGAATTTTGAATAGAAAATCTGACCATGCATACAATGAAAGGCGATTTAATATTCTGACTACTTTACTCCTTCTCCTAATGGCATCTGCAACAGAGACAAAGTAACCTATCTTCTTTTTATTAAAATGAAAACTTATCTCACTATGGATCCTCATGTTTGGTCCCAGGGTGCTGTGTGTTACCTACCCACAGCAAGTTCAAGAAAAGAATGGAAGCAGAACACAGTACACTTAGTAGGCATGTTTATATTCAGGAATGTGTGCAGAGACAAAAGAGGGCTGTAAGTGAATCTGCTGGGGGTGGATAAGAGCTGCAGGTCATCAGCAGCATATGTGACCTGCTTGTGATATAAGCCATGTGCTTTATGCCATAATTGTTTAATAAGGCAAGAAAGCAAAGGTGGGAGTTGACAAAAGGTACTTTTCAGTGAGAGTAGATTTTGGTTACATATTCTACCCTTTTTCCTTCACAAATCTGGTGTGACTGGCTTAGTTGATTGGAAGTTTTGTTCATTGTTTGGCTTATGTGTGCACAGTGCCTAGGCTCTGTTTCATTATGCTCATGTTAGCACAAATTACTACATGTGAGGCTCTGTCACCTGGAGAAGGACAGAGGAAAGGAAAAATGTCACAGGAACAGGAACATAAAACTAGTCTATATCTTCTCTCCACCTCATTAAAATAGTATAAACATAGTTGAACAATTGTCTTAACAATGCATTAAAATATTTTTAAAAGATTTTTCTTCTGTTGAATAGCACACCCTCTGGAGTCAGATAACATTTTTTTTTTAAAGATTTTTCATTAACTTTTATTGTCTTTAATTCAGTTCAGTTGGTTAAAAGATGGTGGATATGAGGCCAGTATCAAAGTTAAATATTTCATCTATGAGCTAATTTTTCTCCATTGATAATTAATTTCATCTAACCACTCTGAACATGTGTTCATAGTGGAGATGAATGGACACACAAATTGTTTTCCAATCTTAGGGGAAAATAAATCCTCAGATACTATGCTCTACCAATGACAAATCACAAAGCTTTTTTTAAGTTTCAGGTATACAGCACAGTGGTTAGGCATTTATATAATTGTTGAAGTGTTCTAACTCCCCCCTCCCCACCGCCAATTCCTCTAATACCCATCTGGCACAATACATAACCATTACAATATTATTGAATTAAGATAATCATAAGTTTAGGTTTTAATTCTGCCATTTACTACCTATGTGACCTTGGACAAGTTATTTAACCTCCCTGAGCATTGGTTTCTTCATCTTCTGTGAAATGTTAGTCACTGGATTTTGTGGTTAGAATTAAATAAGATACATTATGAAAAATACTTAGTACAGTGCTTGGCACATCGTATTAAAAATTTGTTGTTATTATTTGTGAAGATACTGATACCTGGAGAGAGTATACAGACTGTATCAAGTAAGTGTAAGAGAAGGTATCTAGGAGGAGGTAATTTTGGGAATGGGGAGGCAGCAGTATAGTCTAGTGGTAAGTACCATTAGCTTTGACACCTCCCTCTATTACTAGCTATGTGACCTTGGGTAGTAACAATCTCAATTTCATCATCAGTAAAATGGAGTTAATAATAATAGCAACTTCACAGGATTGTCATGAGGAATAAATGACATATAAAATATTGAGTGCAGTGCTTAACACAGAGTAAATGCTTAATAAATATTAAGTTGTTTTTAAAAATTATTTTCTCTTTGAAATCTGACACCCTAAGTCAGAAGTGCAACAGTTAGCTAGATACCAAGATATTAGGCTGTGGAATACAGTGCATACATGGTTCTGTTAGGGCTCTGCAGAGTTCTATGAACCTGGAGAGAAAGGGGCCAAACTGTAAAATTCATCTGCCCAAGCACATCAGTGTTCACATTCAGCATGTTTTGTAGGACATGGAACTAACTTTTGATAAAATATATGCACCCCTATATTTATCACAGCATTATTTACAATTTACAAAGCCAATACGTGGAAACAGTTACAGTGTCCATCAACAGAATTTTGGATAAAAGAGATGTGGTATGTATATATATATATATATATATATATATATATATATATATATATATATATATATATAGTCAATGGAATACTACTCAGATACAAAAAAGATGAAATGTTGCCATTTGCAGCCACATGAATAGACGACCTAGAGGGTATTATGCTAAGTGAAATAAGTCAGAGACGGAAAGAGACATAATGTATGGTTTCACTCACGAGAGATATAAAACAAAAAAGTAACAAATAAAGAAAAAAGCAAAACAAAAACAAACTCACATACAATAGAATGGTGGTTACTGGAGAGGAAGGAGGGTATGGGGAGAATGAACTGGATAAAGGGGGTCAAATATGTGGTAATAAAAGGAAACTAGACTTTTGGTGGCATTGATACAATAGAGTATACAGGTATCAAATTATAATGTTGTACATCTGAAATTTATATATTATCATTAAACAATATTACCTCAATAAAGTTAATTAAAAAATAACTTTTGACGATTGTGGGACCTGTGACTCACACATACTATTTTGGATAACATTTGGCAAGTCTGAGCTTATTCACATCACTATTTATTCATGAACTCCAGCCACTTGGAAAGCATTTGAATCACAGGGGACTAAATCCAAGGCCTTTGTAGAAAGAGGCAGAATATTTTTCTTGATCAGGCCAGCCATTTTTTTAGGAGTCTTAAATATCTTGGGGAACCTGATGAAAGTCATGCCCCCACCAAAAGAATGCACTTAAGCTCTAATCTTACACACACACACACACACACACACACACACACACACCCCACACACAATTTAATATGCAACTTTTGGGAGTTCAGAGTCTTTCTGAAGCCTGCAATGGACCCTATAGGGATTCATGGACCCAAGGATAGGAATCCCTGGCTTAGCAGAAGAGTTTTTCTAATTATGGGATTTTGATGATAGAAACATTTACTCCTGGCCTCAGGGCACATTATCAATAAATTCATGAACTAAAAAATTATTTACAGACGTCAGAAGTATGGTGAAGTGAGAGATGTCCCCAGATCTCTCCCTATGAAATAACAATAAGCTGAGCATCTAAAACTCAACACAAAACACCCAACCTACACACAAGCACATCTGAGTGAGTGATCTGCGAATAAGAGCTATCACAGGTTAAACCGTGAGAGTTGGGGAGCAGACCAGGAGAAACAAAGAAGCTGCCAAATACAGCCTGAGCTACCTACAGGAGGAAGAGGAGGGGAAGGGGAAAAGATGCGGCAGGTTCCCTGAACAGCCCTGCCTGAGAGAGCTGGAGCTCCAGCGGCACTGTGCAGGGATCAGGGCAGAAAGCAGAAAAGTGGGGATGGCTGAGAAACAACAGCTGATTGTCACCAGCTGTGGTTGCAAAATGCAAGGCTGAGCCACAGCACCCATTTTCCAACCCATAGGGCACCTGCCCCCATATCATCAAGACTGAACATCATGAAGTCCCAGGGGAATCTGAGCAAACACTACCAAAACTGTTGCTGACACAGATAGGGACTGACACTGAGGGTAGCGAGCATGATTGAATATTTATAAGGAAAAGAAAAAGCATTATTAAGGCTTTATATAAAGCAGGGATCCAAGAGGCTTAGATGTCACCCACTGAAAACCAAAAGAAAAGGGCCTTCTTTGCAATAGGCTTAAGAGAGACCTTTATATAATAAATCTTTCTGGGGGGGGGGGAAAGCAGAACACACTTCCATTAACATCCAGGTGGGGAAATAGTCCATTAAACTCGTGAATTATGAAGGTGACAAGGCATCTCAGAAAGAGAAAAATCTCCAGAAAATAAACTTACAAACATAGAAATAGGTGACTTAAATGATAGAGAATTCAGGATGGTACTTCTGAAAAAACTCAATGAGATCCAAAATAATTCATATCAACAATTTCGGGAAGTGTAAAAACAACTAGATGAGCAGAATGAGTTCTTTAGCAAGGAGACTAAAACCCTCAAAAAGAACCAAATAGAAATTCTGAAGATGAAGAACACATTAAAAGAGATGAAGAATGAAATAGCAAGCTTGGGAGATAGGGTCGACCAAATGGAGGAAAGAATCAGTGATATCAAAGACAGAAATTTAGAAATAAATTAGAAGGAAGATGAGAAAAACTGAAGAATGAAAAATAATGAAAGAGAAATACAAGAACTAGCTGATACTATCAGGAAAGGAAACATAAGAATAAAGGGCATCCTTGAAGGACAGGAAAAGGAGCAGGAATTAGAAACCATTTTCAGACAAATAGTTGACAAGAATCTCCAAAATCTAAGGAATGAGTTGGAGCTTGGAATGCAAGAAGTCAATAGAAAACCCAATTATCTCAACCCAAAGAGGCCTTCACCAAGACACATTGTATTAAAATTATCAAAAATCAATGACAAAGAATGAATTCTCAGGGCAGCCAAGGAAAAGAAGACAGTCACCTATAAAAGAAAACCCATTAGATTATTGTTGCACTTCTTGGCACAAACCTTACAAGCCAGAAAAGAGTGGAATCAGGTATTCAAACTATTAATCAAAACAGCATGGTATTGGCAGAAAAACACACACAGACAAGTGGAACAGAATTGAGAGTCCAGAAATAAACCCATGTTTATATGGGCAAATAATTTTTGACCAAAAAAAGCTGAAAACAACAGTGGAGAAAGGAAAGCCTCTTCAATAAATGGTGCTGGGAAAACTGGACAGCCACCTGTAAAAGAATGAAACTAGACTGTTGTCTTTCACCACACACCCAAATTAACTAGAGATGGATTAAGGACCTGAATATAAGAACTGAAACAATAAAATGCATATTAGAGAACATAGGAACTAAACTCAAAGACCTTGGACTTAAAGAAGATGTTATGAATTTGACCTCAAAGGCAAGAGAAGTAAAAGCAAAAATTAATGAATAGGACTATATTAAACTTAAAAGCTTCTGCACAGCAAAAGAAATCATCAACAATGTAAAGAGACAACCATCCAAATGGGAAAATATATTTGCAATCAAAGTCTCCAATAAGGGCCTAATATCCAAAATATACAAAGACTCATAAAACTCATTAACGACAACAACAATAAAAAAATCCAATTAAAAAATGGATAGAGGACCTTAACAGACACTTCTCCCAGAAGACATACAAATGGCCAACAAACATAGGAAAAGGTGCTCACCATTGCTAGCTGTTAGGGAAATGCAAATGAAAACCACAATGAGATACTATCTGAAGCCTGTTAGAATAGCTATTATCAACGGGACAAGAAATAACATGTTGGAGAGGATACAGAAAAAAAGGAACCCTCATACAGTGCTGGTGGGACTGCAAATTGGTACAGCCACTATGGAAAACAGTATGGAGATTCCTCAAAAATCTAAGAATTGTTCTACCATATGATCCAGCAATTCTTCTACTGGGTATTTACCCCAAAGACTTTATAAAACTCATATCCAAAAAGATATTTGCACACTGATCTTCATAGTAGTTTTATTCACAGTGGCCAGGACATAGAAGCCAAAGTGTCCTACAACAGATGATTGGATAAAGCAGATGTGGTACCTGTGTACAATGGAATATTACTTAGCCATAAGTAGATGAAATACTGACATTTGTGACAATGTGGATGGACCTTGAGATAATCATGTTAAGTGAAATAAGCCAGACAGAAAAAGTTGAAAATCACATGGTATCACTTATATGTGGGATATAAACCTAAAAGCAACAAGCGAACAGGACAAACAGAGACTCATGGACATGGACAACAGATTATTGGTTATCAGAGTGTAGAGGGAGGAGGGCTGGAGAGCTATATGGGGTTAAAGGGGTCAAACATGTGATGACAGACAGAAATCTAACTATGGATGGTGAACACACAATTCAATATATATATCCCTTACTGTTGAATCGTATACCTGAAACTTACTGGATTTTGTTAACTAATGTTACCATAACAAAATAAATAAATACATAAGTAAGTAAGTAAATAAATAAATAAAATAATATTGTTCTAACTATGTATGGTGTCAGGTTGGTGACATATTGGGTTGATCATTTTGTAAGATATATAAATATCTAATCGCTATGCTATACACCTGAATCTAATATAATATTGCATATCAACTCTAACTGAATTTTTTTATTTTAATGAAGATTAATAAAGATAAAAAAATAAACATAGAACTACCTTATGACCCAGCAATTTCACTTCTGGGTATCTATTTGAAGAAAATCAAAACACTAATTTGAAAAGACATATGTACCGACTACGTTCACTGCAGTGCTATTTACAGTAACCAAGCTATGGAAACAAACTAAGTACCCATCAATAGATGACTATATAATACAGAAGTGGCTCATATATCCATTGGAATATTACTCATCCATAATAAAATGAAATCTCATTATTTATAATGACATGAATTGACCTTAGGAGTATTATGCTAAATGAAATAAGTCACACAGAGCAATACCATATGATTTCATTGATATGTGGAATCTAAAGAACAAAAGCAACAAACAAAATGAAAACAGTCTCGTAGATACAGAGAACAAACCTGTGATTGCCAGATGGGAGATATTTGGGAGGCTGAGTGAAAAATGGGAATGGATTAAGAAGTACAAATTAGTAGTTACAAAATAGTTACAGGGATGTGAAGCATAGGGAATATAGTCAATAATATGGTGATAACTACATATAAAAACATAAAAATGGAAATGGAAATCATAAAAGTGAACCAATCAGAAATGAAGAACACATCATCTGAGATGAAGAGTATTATTAGATGGAATAAACAGAGTAGATAAAGAAAAGGATCGAACCACAAGAAAGAGGATGGGAATGTGCTCATTTCGGCAGCACATATACTAAACTTGGAATGATACAGAGAGAATTAGCATGGCCCCTGCACGAGGATGACACACAAATTTGTGAAGTGTTTCATATTTTTAAACTGGCAAAAAAAAAAAAAATGAGGAAGCCAAAGACACTCAATCAGAATGGCCAAAAAAAAAAAAAAAAAAAAAAAAAAAAGAAGCCTAGACTATAATAATAATTTAAGGAGTTGATGGGACACAATTAAATATAAAAAATATCCTGGTCATAGAGGTATCTGAAGGAAAACATGATGTTGAAGAGCTATTTGAAGAAATAATGATGGAAAACTTCCCTAACCTGGTGAAGGAAATAGATATACAAACCCAGGAAGCTCAGAGAGTCCCCAAAACCAGGAACCCAAAGAGGTCCACACCAAGACACATCATAATTAAAATGCCAAAGGTCAAAGGCAAAGAGAGAATCTTAAAAGCAGCAAGAGAAAAGCAGTTAGTTACCTACAAGGAAGCACTCATAAGACTGGCAGCTGATTTCTTAAAAAAAAAAAAAAACAACTATGGAGGATAGAAGGACTTGGCACAAAATATTTGACGTGATGAAAACCTAGGATCTACAACCAAGAATACTTTATCCAGCAAAGCTATCATTTAGAATCAAAGGACAGATAAAGAATTTCCTGGACAAAAATAAGGTAAAAAAATTTATCATCACCAAGCCAGTATTACAGAAAATGTTGGAGGGACTTTTTTAAGGAAAAAAAAAATGTGTCAAAAACATGAATAAAGAATGATAATAACTACATTCCTGTCAACAAGTATCTCAAATGGAAAAGAATTAAGTGCTCCAACTAAAAGATAGAGTGGATAAGAAAACAAGACCCCTACATATGCTGCCTACAAGAGACTCACTTCAGATTAAAAGACACCGACTAAAAGTACGGGGATGACAAAGATATTTTCTTGGTGGACCTAGAGAGTATTCACTGAATGAAGTAAGCCAGGTAGAGAAAGACGAATAGCACATGATTTCACATACAGGTGGAATCTAAACAAAATAAACAACAACAACAACAACAACAACAAAAACGTAATAAACTCATAAATACAGAGAATATTTTGAGGGCTAGTAGATGGGAGGGGAGTCAGGGGGACAGTGAATAAAAGCAAAGGGTTTAAGAAACACAAATAGATAGTTGCAGAATAGACATGGAGATGGAGAGTGTAGCATGGGGAAGATGGTTAATAAGGTTGTAATAAATATGTAAGGGGGAAGAGGGATAGATTTAGTGGAGTGATCACTTTGTGAGATGTGGATTTCTGATCACTCTGCTGTACAACTGAAACTGGTATATTATTGTATGCCAACTGTAATAGAAAAAAAAACAGGAGCAGGGAAAGATGGCGGACTAGGTGAAAGTAAGATTAGCCTCCTCCTAGGTCTAATGTAAGGAGGAGACAAGAGAATTAAAATGTTAATGAAGCCACATTCAGAGACTGCAATGTGCTGATCAGCCCTGCAGCCAGGCCAGGAGGACATCTTCAGAACAAGGAAGATTTCTACTGGGATTTCTAATGGGCTAACAGCCCATTCTCCATATCTGCGAAGAGGAAGCAGGAACCAAGTCATTCTCTATGGCTAAAACCAAGGGAGCCTAAGGATTACAGACTGGGAACTGCCAGTAGGCCTTTCATGCTACATATTCTTACATTTTTAGGCTACATACTCTTCCCCTTCCTCACTGTATATCCATATCAAAGGAAATGGGAACTAAAGAATGACAATAAACTGAATTCCCTGAACACTCAAGGTCCCTCTCAGCGCCTTTACTGTATCTCTCTGTCTCTTGCACCGTCTCTCTCACTCTCTGCCTCTGAGAGGAGACCACACTGTCTGTGGAGTGTTACCTCTTTTCTAATAAACTTTCCTTTTGACTCTAACTTTGACATGTGTGTTGAATTCTTTCTTCACTCTCTGCCAGAGAATCCTCTTCTCTAGGTGCAAGGCTTGGTCTCCCGGTCACTTGGGGAAATTTTCCCTGTCATGCATAATCTTTCCTAGTGACCATGAAGGGACCAAAGGACATAAACTCATCCCACCCAAATTCGCTATGGCTCCTCTCATCTGAGAGTGGCTGGAATTTATTTCCCTAGGCCATGCAAATGGTTGATGCCATTTCTAGTGGACTGGTGAGAGACTTGTTTTCTAACTGAGCAGGAGTCCATGGGTCCTGTCTACTTGTCCTATTTTTCTTCCTCTTACTTTCCTGACTTGTCATCACCATTGGAATTGCAGAGAAGACCTACTGAAGGACCCCGTCCAAACTCCAAATTAAAAGACTGTGCAGCACCTTTCAGTCACAACAGAATGGGTAAGCCCCCATGGGAATCCTCTGTTTCTTTTGACTCCTTGCTTTCATTTTCGCTGGAGTGCTCACAACCAGGTCAGCAGCGGGCTGCGGAAGCTTGCCCCGGCTTACTCCCACAACCTTTCCCCTTAGCCTTTTCCTCCCGTCCCCTCTCCAGCAGGAACTCTAGTGGGAAAGAGGCGGGGTCATGGTAGCAGCTCTGTTGAACAACTCCTAACTCGTCTCCTATCTATCTGGTCCTTATTTCTCGATTGGCTCCGGGACACTGGAGCAATCTCAGAGTGGGCCCAAATAGCTCAGAGCTGAACACTGGGCTGGCCAGCCCCAGCCAGCCCGGATTGCGTCCAGTTCTGCATCCCCTACGGTGCGGGACTTCGAGTTGAACCTGGACACCCTGGGTAAAAGCACTGAATCTTAACCCCAAGATACCAGGGAACACAATCTTAGCTATGCCTGAATCTGAAAGCATGTCACTCCACCCCCTGAAAGGGGCACACATGCGCCCTGTGGCCAGGTGACACCTGGAAAGGTAGAAGGTGGGGAGGATGGCAGCACGGGTCTGGGCCCACCGCTGCTAGAAGGGAAGAATGCTGTAGGGATCTGGGTCCACTACTGCTACAAGTATGCACAGGGGTTTACCTGCAGCTCCAAGGGAGGGAGGAAGAAAGGGAGAAAAGAAGAAAAGAAGGAAGAAAAGAAAGAAAGAAAGACAGAGAGAGATAGAGAGAGGGAAGGAAGGAAGGAAGGAAGGAAGGA
>NW_011889347.1:1365829-1494064 GCF_000151845.1 Pteropus vampyrus
AGGAAGGAAGGAAGGAAGGAAGGAAGGAAGGAAGGAAGGAAGGAAGGAAGGAAGGAAGGAAGGAAGGAAGGAAAGAAGGAACATAGACTTTTGTGTTCAGACAGAATGAGGAATGGGGTTTAGGGCTTAAAAACCCTGTACCTCTACATTTCGGGGCTGCTTAATTTGGGGTCTGCGTACTCCTGGTGTGTTTCCTATAACTCACTGAGTGTGTTTCCTATAACTCACTGATTTCTGGTGGTCCGTGTGTCTATCGGGGGCTGGCGGCTACAACACAGGGCTTGGTCTTCTCCTACTCAGGGAAATTTGCCCTGTCTTTCATCAAGTCTGCATTGAAATTACAACCAAATTATAGAATAATCAACATGGATGATCATGTGAAGTCCAGATGATCATAACACATACATCTGATAATATAAAAAAGGAGCCTCAGTGAAGCAAGTTTGTGGGGTACAGTCACAAATTGGGGTGAATCCTCACCCGTGAGTGGTGGAGAAACACTGAGAGGAATAGTGAGGCTGCAGAGGCTTCTCTGAAAGAAAGAGGTGTCCTAGCCTCATTTGGGGAATTCCCAGACCAGGGAAGAGGAGTTTCCCAAAACTCTGCCTATAAAAACCAGAGGAGATTCTGGCCATCTAGGTGAGGTGGAAAGAGACTGAACCCTAGACGCCCCTTTGAAGGGACCACACGCAGGCTCTCTGAACTGCAGACACTCACTTGGGGCACTGGCAGTGGGTCAGGCTCTCACAAGATTCTTGTAGGGAAATACTACATTTCCTGGTGCCAGAACCAGGACTGGATGGGCAGCCACCATCGTGCCTTAGTTGGGTTCCCCCTATGGCGCAAGTTACAGGCTGTGCCAGCTTACCCTTGCAGAGTCACACCTCCAATATTGAAGTGCTGGCCTGAGGAGATCGGCCCGCACCACCCAACCTGCAGATTCCCCGGGGGCTTTTGTTGTTGGGTGGCTGCCACACCCTGCTCCCTTTCAGGACCAGGCATTCACAGCTGGCAGCCAGCTTTGTGGAGACTGTTTCAGGCAGGTCACTGCTGCCAACATGAACTTGGGAAGATCTCGGGGATCTGTGGGCCAGTCCTAGACAGTAGTTTGCCTTGTTGCAATCTGTGACTTTTGTGGGAACACGTGAATGGTTACTGGTTACCGAAGTTGCAGCAAGTCTGAGGCTGTATTGTTCTGATGGCCATTGTCTCCCTAAGACCCTGCCCCACTCAATCCACAAATTGCCCCAGGCAGCCCATTACAGTCAATTATCACTGTCCTGCCCCTCCCCCTGGGGCTCTCTATCCACACTGACAACAAACTGGCTAGCACAAGGCTGGCACTGAGGGAAAATCAGTGGCAAGCAGACCTCTGCTGCCTGCAAGAGCTGCAATATCGAGTAGGGAGATTGCAGGCATCTGTGGAACCAGCCTAGATGGCAGCTGGTCTCACTGTGATCTGTGACTACAGCGGGAATGGCTGGGCACAGAATTTGCAGCAAAACTGAGGTCCTTGTCTCCCTGTGATCCAACTTCACCCAAGCCACAAAGTACCTGCGGCCCGTTGACAGGCAGCCTCCCCGACCCTGCTTTTCTCTGCAGCTGCACATTCTGCGCAGGCAACAGACCGTGGCTAATGCAGTGAGGAAAAACAGTTGTGGGCAGATCACTGCTGCCTGCACAAACTGCAATATCTCTTGGGGGGATCGCAGGGGTCTGTGGGACAATCCCAGATGGCAGCTTGTCTCCCTGTGAACCATGACTACTGTGGGAATGTACAGACACAAACATTGCAGAATACTGAGGCTATTGGCCTGACAGCTCTTGGCTCCCTGTGCTCCTGCCCCATTAATCCACAAAGTGCCTGCTGCACATTGACAGGCAGCTGCTCCTGCCCTGGGGTGGCACATTCTGTGCAGTCAATAGATCTCAGCCAGTGAAGTGAGCAAAGTTCATGGAATACAGTGAAAGGAAGATCACTGCTGCCAACACGAGATACAGAAACTTGTACAAGGAGGCACAGAGAAAGCGCTGGCATGTAACCTGGCACTGCAGTGGCAGGGGGAAATTTACTCAATAGATCCAGGAGACTCCTAGGGTCCTTATACCACCCAACATGCATGTCACCCAGAGGCACTTTCAGTTTCAGAGATTTATGGGCAACTGACAGATCGCTTGGGCAGATCTCAGGGGTTTTGTGGGTCCATCGTAGATGACAGTAGGTCATGAAGGGATATCTTATTTTGGTGGGAGCTCGCAGTTTCAGAGCTAGCAGTAAATCTGGTGCTGTGTAGGCCTAACAGCCCTGTGCCTCACTGAGACTGTTGTGGAAAACTCCCAAAACCAATTCAATGAAAAACCAAGCAGTTAACTCGGAGAGAAGGAGAATTCAGAGTTATTACATGTGGTCCCAGAGGAGCTAGTGCTCTGAAGATCTGGGTGGTGTGTTCAGTGGCAACATTCCCTATATGCAAAGATTTTACACAAGCTGATTGGTCAGTTTGGACTTGAACCATGCAAACAGCGGGAGTTGCTATGGGTTCCTGGTGCACCTGGGAGTTGCTATGGGCTATGGGTAGTTTAAACAGGAACTTGGGCAATACATCTGTTATCTAGACAGAACAATCCAAGGGGAAGGTCAGTCTTCAGTTGATTTTGAGACTGCTCTGTCCTTTGGCCTATGCAACAAGCATATTTACAGAAGCAGAACAAAGAACTGATTGCAAGGTTAGTCATTTGAGTGGAAAATTCCTCTTCAAGACGACAACCTACCTAACCCACAAATTACTGGTGGCAAACTTGTTCCCAGGCAACACAGTCCCATCTTGTGCTTTCCTTGGGTCACGAATTCAACAGCAAACAATATCACTCAGTTCATGCAGCCCGGGCAAAGCCTGTTCATCTGGGAAAAGCATTCGGTGGTGGGCCACAAACATTCCCATGAGCTTCGGTAATTCTTAAACAGAGCTTGGGTATTTGCAGGCCCAAGGTGGGCAGTAGCTACTCTTGCTATGATTGGAAACTTGTACAAGGAGGCACAGAGAAAGCGCTGGCATGTAACCTGACACTGCAGTGGCAGGGGGAAATTTACTCAATAGATCCAGGAGACTCCCAGGGTCCTTATACCACACAACATGCATGTCACCCAGTGGCACTTCCAGTTTCAGAGAGTTATGGGCAACTGACAGGCAGTGTCAGGCCTTGAGGAGTACTGGTCCCTCTGCCAAACTGACGTAGGTCAGGGATGGGGGATAACTGGACTGCTATCTACAGTATTGTCTTTTCCACTTACCTATAGATCCAGCATAGGCAATGACCATCTGAAGATTGCTTTGTAGCTCCCATCAGGAAGCCCTGAGCAATCAAAGGCAACAGCTGACATTGGCCTACTGGGGAGCTCCTCCCAAGGGGCAACAAAAACAATGCACCCGGAGGCTAGCACCAGACCACAACAGAGCAACTCCTGACTAGTCCAATAAGCATAACACACAAAGGGTGGTTTCAACAAGTGTACAAGCCTGCTAGGGCAAATCCCACTCAGTGGGGTCAGCTCCCACACAACAATTCTTATGCTGTGGCTGCAGCCAGTTGCCACAATTAGTCAACTTGAGCATTAATCCCATCTACTGATGTACTAACACCAATAAAGGCTTGGCAACAACAAAAGATCACACACAAGCCATACAAAGATCACACCCAGAGCTTCTAACATAAGGGATCAGGGATACCTTCCACATTAGGCCATCTGACCAAGGGTGAAAGACGAAACAAACATTCCTGACACATAGAAACAAACACAGAGAGGCTAATAAAATGAGAAAACAAAGAAACATACCACAAATGAAACGACAGGAGAACACTCCATAAAATAAGCTAAGTGAAATGCAATCAAGCAACCTACCAGAGACAGAGTTCAAAATAATGCTTATAAGATGCTCGACAAACATATGGGGAGAATGTATGAGCACAATGAGAAACAGAGACAGTAAGCATAAAAAAGGACATAGAAACCATAAAAAAGAACCAGCCAGAAATTAAAAATACAATAATAGAAATGAAGAATACACTAGAAGGATTCAACAGTAGATTGGACAAAGCAAAAGACCAAATCAGTGAACTGAAAGAAAAGGTAACAGAATACACCCAATCAGAACAACAAAAAGAGAAAATAATTTTAAAAAATGAGGATAGATTAAGAGACCTCTGGGACAACATGAAGTGTAACGATAACCTGCAAGGGATGAGAGAGAGCAAGGGATTGAGAATCTATTTGAAGAAATAATGACAGAATACTTCCTTAACCTGGCAAAGAAATAAGACATACAATTTCAGGAAGCACAAAGAGTCCCAAACAAGATGAATTCCAACAGACCTACACCAAGACACATCATAATTAAAATGCCAAAGTCAAAGACAAAGAGAGAATCTTAAAAGCAGTAAGAGAAAGGAAGCTAGTTACTTACAAGGGTAGCCCATAAAAATGTCTGCTGACTTTTCAATGGAAACTTTGCAGGGTAGAAGAAACTGTCAAGAAATATTCAAAGTTATGAAAAACAAGAATCTACAACCACGAATACTCTACCCAGCAAGGATTTCGATTAAAATGGAAGGTGAAATAAAGAGTTCCCAGACAGGAAAAAGCTTAAGGAATTCATTAACAACAAGCAAGTATTACAAGAAATGTTAAAGGGACTTCTGTAAAAAAGGGGTAAAAAAGGAAAAACAAATACTAATAATAGAATGGCAGTAACTATGTACCTATCAATAATCACTTTAAATGTAAATGCATTAAATGCTCCAATCAAAAGACATAGGGTAGCCGAATGGATACGAAAACAAAACTCATGCATGTGCTGTCTTCAAGAGACCCACTTCAGATCAAATGACACTCACAGACTGAAAGTAAAGGTATGGAGAACATATTTCACACAAATAGAAATGGCGAAAAAAAAAAAGCCGGGGTAGCGATACTTATATCAGATAAAATAGACTTAAAAAAAAAAAGGCTACAATAAGAGACAAAGAAAGGCATTACAGAATGACAAAGAGATCAATAAATCAAAAGAACATAACTCTAGTAAACATATATGTACCCAACACAGGAGCATCTACACACATAAAGCAAAAATTGACTGACATAAAAGAGGAGATCGACAGTAATACACTCATAGTAGGAGACTTTAACACCCCATTGACACCAATGGACAGATCTTCCAGACAAAAAAGATCAACAAGGAAACAATGGGCCTAAAAGACACATTAGACCAGATAAATTTATGGATTTAATAGATATTTGCAGAACATTTCACCCAAAAGCAGCAAAATATACATTCTTCTCAAGCGCACATATAACATTTTCCAAGATAGACAACATGTTAAGACACAAAACAAGTTTCAATAAATTAAAGAAGATTGAATTATATCAACCGTCTTATCTGATCACAATGGTATGAAACTAGAAATCGACTACAAGAAAATTACTGGAGAATACACAAACACATGAAGGTTAAATAACATGCTACTAAACAATGAATGCATTATCAATGATATCAAAGAAGAAATCAAAAGATTTCTAGAGACAAATAAAAATGAAAACACAACAACTTAAAATGTATGGAACACAGCAAAAGCAGTCCTAAGGGAGAAATTCATAGCAATACAAGTCTACCTCAAGAAACAAGAAAAAGCTCAAATAAACAATCTAATCTTACACTGAAAAGAACTAAAAAAAAAAGGACATGAACCTCAAAGTGAATAGAAGGAAGGAAATAATAAAGATCAGAGTGGAAATAAATGAAATAAAGTCTAGAAAAACAATACCAAAGATTAATGAAACCTAGAGCCGATTCTTTGAAAGAATAAACAAAATTTACAGACCCTTAACCAGTCATATCCAGGAAAAAAAGAGAGAGGACTCAAATGAATAAAATCAGAAATGGAAGAGGAGAAATAACTATGGACTGCACGAAAATATAAAGGATCATAAGAAAATACTACGAGCAATTATACGCCAACAAATTGGACAACCTGGAAGAAATGGACACATTCCTAGAATCATAAAATCTCCCAAGACTTAGTCAAGAAGAAACAAAAAATCTGAACTGACTAATTACCACCAATGAAATCAAGTCAGGAATCAAAAACCTCCAAGAAAACAAAAGTCCTGGACCAGATGGCTTCATAGGTGAATTTCAGCAAACATTCAAAGAAGAATAAACACTGATTCTTCTCAAACTATTCCAAAAATTTCAAGAAGAGGGAAGCTTCCCTAACTCCTTTTATGAAGCCACCATCATCTTGATTCCAAAAGCAGACAAAGACATTACAACAAAAGAAAACTATAGCCCGATATCTCTTATGAACCTTGATGCAAAAATCCTCAATAAAATATTGGCAAACCAAATTCAGAAATACATTAAAAAGATTATACAGCATGATCAGTTTGGATGTATTCCTGGGATGCAAAGTTTGTACAATATCTGAAAATCAATTAATGTGATACACCACATTGACAAATCAAAAGATAAAAATCATATGATTATATCAATAGATGCAGGAGAAGCATTCAACAAAATTCAGCATCCATTTATGATAAAAACTCTCAGCAAACTGGGAATAGAGGGAACATATCTCAGCATAATAAAAGTCATATATGACAAACCTACAGCTAACATAATACTCAATGGGAATAGGCTAAAGTGTTTTCCTTAAGATCAGGAACAAGACAAGGATGCCCACTTTCACTACTCTTCTTCAATATTGTATTGGAAGTCCTAGCCACAGCAATCAGACAAGAAAGAGAAATAAAAGGTATCTGGATTGGAATAGAAAAAGTAAAACTTGTTATTTGCAGATGACATGATACTATATAGAGATAAACCTAAAAATTCCACCAAAAAACTGTTAGAACTGATCAATGAATTCAGTAAAGTAGCAGGTTACAAAATAAATATTCAGAAGTCAATGGCGTTTTTATACAACAATGATGAACTTTCAGAAAGAGAAATTAAGAAAACTATCCCATTTTTAATTGCATTGAAAACAATAAAATATGTGGGAATCAAATTAACTGAGGAAGTAAAAGACCTGTTCTCAGAAAATTATAAATCATGGAAAAAAGAAATTGAAGAAGATACAAATAAATGGAAGCATATACTGTGCTCATGGGTAAGAAGAATCAACATAATTAAAATGGCCATACTACCCAAAGCAATCGATAGATTCAGTGCAATCACTATCAAAATACCAATGGCATTTTTCAGAGAGCTAGAACAAATAAGCTTAAAGTTTATATGGAACCATAAAAGACCCGGAATAGCCACGGCAATCTGGAGAAAGAAGAACAAAGTTGGAGGTATCATACTACCTGATATCAAACTATACTACAAGGCTACAGTAATCAAAACTGCATGGTACTGGCATAAAAATAGATACATTGAGCAATAGAATAGATTAAAGAGCCCAGAAATAAATCTATGCCTATATGTTTACTTAATATATGACAAAGTGTTGTGGCTGCCAGCCCCCGAAAGACACACGGATCACCAGAAATCAGTGAGTTATAGGAAACACGCTCTTTATTCAGCCAGCTGGGTCTGCCAGGGGTATGCAGACCCCAAATTAAGCAGCCCCGAAATGTAGAGGTACAGGGTTTTTAAGCCCTAAAACCCATTCCTCATTCTGTCTTAAACACAAAGGTCTATTTTTCTCCTATTCACTATCTGTCACCCCACTGGTCTGGTGTGCAAGCGGGGGTACAGAAGCAGAAAGCTTATTGTTAGAATGTTATGTTCCTATGGGTGATAGTCTATGTTCCCATGGGCGATAGCCAAGCAGTAATTTTCCAGCCAGCACAAAAGGAGGTAAGAATATACAATGGGGTAATGATAGTCTCTTCAATAAATGGTGTTGAGAAAATTGGACAAACAATGTGCAAAAAAACTGGACAATCTTCTTACACTGTATACAAGGATAGACTCAAAATGGATTAAAGACTTAAATGTAAGAAGAAAACATAGGCAGTAAACTTTTTGATATTGCTAACAGGAATTTCTTTTTGGATATATTTCCTAAGGCAAGGGAAACAAAAGAAAATAAACAATGGGACTACATCAGACTAAAAAGTTTTTGCACAGCAAAGGGAATGATCAACAAAATAAAAAGATAACTGACTGGGAGAAGATATTTGCTTATGATACATCTGATGAGTTAATATCCAAAATATATAAAGAACTCATACAACTTAACAACAACAACAACAACAAACAAATAATCCAATTAAAAAATGGGCAGAAGACCTGAACAGATATTTCTCCAAAGAAGAAATACAGATGGCCAATAGACATATTAAAAAATGCTCAAGGTCACTAATCATCAGAGTAATGCAAATTAAAACCACAATGAGATATCACCTCACACCTGTCAGAATGGCTATCATCAATAAATCAAAGAACAAGTGTTGATAAGGATGTGAGGAAAAGGAACTCTCATTCACTCTTGGTGGGATTGCAAATTGGTACAGCCACCATGAAAAACAGTCTGTAGGTTTCTCAAAAAGTTAAATATGTATATACCTTTTAGCCCAGCAATTGCACTCTGAAGAAAACCAAAACAATTTGTAAAGATCTATGCACCCCCCATGTTCATGGCAGCACAATTTATAATAGCCAAGATATGGAAGCAATCTAAATGTCCATTAACAGATGATTAAATAAATAAGTTAGGTTCATATATACAATTGAATATAATTCAGCCATTAAAAAGTTAAACCCTACCATTTGCAATAACATAGATGGACTTAGAGGTTATTATACTGAATGAAACAAGTCAGGCAGAGAATGTAAATACCATATGATTTCACGTATATGTGGAATCTAAGAAACAAAAAGAACAAACTAATCAAAAACAGACTCACAAATATAGAGGAAAATCTGGTGATGGACAGAGGGGAGAGGAGTTAGGAGGCTGGAGAATAGGGTGAAGGGTTAAAGAAGTCTAATTAGTAGTGGGTAGATGGTTATGGGGATGGGGAGCTCGGCATAGGGAACACAATTAGCATTAATGTAATGACAAGATAGAGAGCCAAAGGAGAGAAAGAGAAATTAGAGGCATCATTTTATAAACTATATAAATGTCTAACCAATGTACTGTATACTTGAAACTACTAATAAAATGAAATTTATGGGGAAAAAAAACAGAAAAAAAGAAAAAAGAGAAAAAAGAAAACCATTGAATTGTACAATGTAAATGTGAGGAAATAATTGTCTATTATATTTCAATAAAACTGAAAAAAAATAGTCAAGGGGTATGAAGTACAGCATAGAGAATATAGTCAATAATATTGTAATAACCATGTATAGTGCCAGGAGGTGGTACTAGACTAATGAGGGGGATCAATTTGTAAATTATATAAATGTCTAACCACTATGCTGTACACCTGAAACTAATATAAAATAATGTTGAGTGTCAACTGTAATTGTAAAATAAAAATAAAAAAAGTAAAGATAAAATGAGGACTTGAAGAAAAGAGTGTTTGGTGTGTCTGAGGAACATAAAGTAGCAGAGTGACTGAGGGGGATATTATTATATAGTCAGACAGTTGACTGAAGGATAGTTGCCAGATTTTGTTGAGCCTTATGGTCTTTGGTGAGATGAGAAGCATTGGGAGGGTTTGAGAAAAGAAGCAGCATGATCTAGCCAAGCCATTGAAGGAATCACTCTGAAAGCTGTGTTGAGAACACACTGTGGGCTTGAGGGAGGTGGGAGGAAATGGGAACACCAGTGAGGAGGCTATTGTAATAATCCAAGAAAAAGATGTTACCTTAAGAATAATAGTAGAGGAGGCCAAAAGTGGTAAAATTCAGGAGATAGATAGATATCGAAGTTGAAACCCATAGGATTTCTTGATGGATTGGTTGTGAGGTGTCAGAGAAAGAGAGGAGTCAAGGATGATTTTAAGGTTTTCTGCCTGAGCAACTGGAAGGATGGAGTGCCATTACCTGAGATAGGGAAGACTATAGAATGAGCAGATTGAAGAGGAATTTAGTTTTTGACATTTTAAATTTGAGACATCTATTACAAATCCACGTGAAAATGTCAAGTAGGCAATTAGATATATAAGTGGAGTTCAGAAGAGAGGTCTTCACTAGAGATATAAGTTTGAGAGTTGTTAACATATAGATGATATTTAAAGATATGATACTGTATGAAATCACAAAGGGAGTGGGCATTGCTAGAGGAAAAAAATTCAAGTGCTGAATCTTAGAGCACCCAATATTAACAAATTGGAGAGGTGAGTAGGAAATTGCAAAGAAGGCTGAGAAGAAGCACACAGACGTATGAAGGAACCATTTTTAAAGTAGTCTTGCCAAAGTCTTTGCTCTATCTTCATAAAAAGTAGCAAGGCTTAGAGTGTTACCTGCAAGAATGAATGAATAAATAAACAAGTGAATGAGTTAAAGTTAAAACCTCTCACTATTCTTGAGTTGCTTTTATGTACATGCCAGTATATTAAGTAGCTGCATAGACTTTGGAGGAGTACTTGAGGTCACCAGGCAATTTTGTCATCATTTGAGGAATCCCATTTACTGTTTGATTTTCTCCCTCCTCCCAAAGTTCTGGGAATAAAGTCTCTGGTTATTATTTGAACCATTCTTATATTGCTTTTCACCAGGTTCTGTGCCCAAGCCTGGTCTTGGAAAATTAGCTCACTCTGAAATACTTAGGAAGCTTCTTTTTTTATTATTAAATTTATTGAGGTGACATTGGTTAATAAAATCATGTAGGTTTCAAGTGTACAATTCAGTAATACATCATATGTATATAGCATTGTGTGATTACCACTCAAAGTTAAATTACTTCTGTCACCATATATTTGAACCCCTATCTACTTCCCCTCTCCTCCCCTTCCCTCTGGTAACCGCTAAACTGTTCTTAATGAATTTGATTTTCAGCCGTTAAACTTGATGCAACTCACAGAAATGTAATAAAGAAAATCAATTGCAACAGTCCTATTAGCTGTGAATGAGTCCCCTAGAAGTAAAACACAGGTGGCTTCCCTGAGAAACAATCACCAAGCTGGGTTGGGGCAAAGATAAAAGGAGGGAGCTTTATTTTCCTTCACTCATTACATTTCCACTTTTCTGACCACTAAGATACATTAGTTATACAAACACTTCTGGATAAAGAACTCAGAGAAACAGCAAGAAGATCTCAAAACATTATTTGCTTCTCCAGATATCCATAGATAAGATTATTAAAACTCTAATAGTACTCTTGTGATGATCCTATCATTATGGTTTCAGCCTATATGAAATTCTAATCTTGAAAACCCACCTCTGAGGCTTATTATTGAGAGAAAAAAAAAGAGTAAAAAACCAAACCAAAACAAACCAAAAAATCCTTCTACTGCCAGTGTTACCAATTTAGTGTTGTGTAAAAAATCCATAAAAATAGCATATTGGATTGGAATTGCAAAATATCAAAGCTAGGGACCATCCAGTTCAAGCTCCTCCCCCCCTTTTTTTA
Organism: Pteropus vampyrus; assembly: GCF_000151845.1. Lineage (NCBI taxonomy): Eukaryota > Metazoa > Chordata > Mammalia > Chiroptera > Pteropodidae > Pteropus > Pteropus vampyrus. The sequence goes on from NW_011889347.1 coordinate 1,377,356, forward strand.
CTAATGAGGAAACTGAGGCCCAGAGAGGGAAAATGATCTGACCATGGTCGCAGAGTGAGAGAACGGCAGAGCTAGAATATTCTCAATCTCCCACTCCCAGCTCGGTGCTCTTTCTTTTCACTATACTTGAGCATGTATTAATAGAAAACAAATTAAAACAGAAGATTGTAAAAGGGTTAGAAAATCTGAAATTGTTCGTAAAAGATTGTTATTTTCTCAAATGGTTTTCTGTGGCACCAGAAATTCTAGCTGAAGTAATCCACAGAGCAAAACAAAGTGGATAACAGTCAAATACTAATTACTACTTTCATTTGAAAGCATTGTATTTACAGCCCTTTTTTTCCTTCAAAGAGTGAGACTCCACATATGTAAAAACTAAAGTTAATGTAATTGAAAGTTTGTTATAATGACTACTGAAAATCAGAAGTGATTCATGGTCTCAAGGGCATACCTGTTATGCCAGCAAACAGCTAAAATTCCTCACCAGCAAGAATGGAACCAAAGGATGAGTCCTTCTGGGAGATGGATGGAGCAGATTAAATCACTGATGGTATCAGACTGGAATTTTAATGAACAAGGAAAGAGAAAGACAAGGCTGAGGAGGTCGATCATGTGTGCGTGTGTATGGGGCCAACTGTGTAGAACTAAATACCACTCTCTTCTGAGCTTTACAGGGAGTTATTGGGAGACTCCTGAAGTGTGCTATTCTTAATAATTCAACTGGGAGCTGAGAATACAATGAGAGCCTTTTTTATTAACCATGGGACTAGAAAAAGGGAAGTAGTGGTGCATTTCCTTGCATACTTTTTCCCCTAATATATCTCCTATGTGTACTTTAAGAGTGATAATTAAAAAAAAAAACTTTTTCCAATGAAGTTTCTCCCTTGACTTAGTTAAAGTCCAGAAAGAGAAGCCGCTGCAGCCAGGAGAAAGTCCTTTGAAGAGAGTGGTTTTTATTTTTGCCAGATCAACCAAAGGCTAAATTGGGGGACCAGTTTCTTGTCTTTTCCTGATATCTGAGAGAGAATATTCACTGTCCAGCCATATGTCTCTGGAATTAGAAACAGACTTCTGGCCTGGAATTTGAACATATTGGCTTCCCATCCACCTCCAAACCCGTGGAAAGAATGAAAATGTTAGGTGGAGTTGCCATAGCAGTCCTTCCATAGTAGTCCTTCCTCTTTCCAGGAGAACGAAGGTACCAAAGGCAACAGATGAAATGAACAGGCAATTCTAAAAGTAAAAGATATCTTTTTTTTTAATTTTTAAATTGATATTTGCTTTAATAAATAAAAAAAAAATGTTAACATAAGCCAAGGAAGAATTAGATAATGCAAGAGACAGAATGATATAGGATATAGTCTTTGCACTCACACAGCTGCTATTGCAGTTGGGGAAGTTAGATAGGACAAGGTTCTCCAAATCTGAGCTGTTCTTACTAGATGCTGTTCTTGCTAAATGTTAAAATGTAGCACAATATTTCGAAGATGCAGCTGTAACCTGATGAGCTTGACTGAACCCAAGGGGTTAAATTTAACCCATTACAAAGAAGAAACCAACATGTAATTAACCGAATAGTGTAGGTAAGCATTGGTTAAGCCTCCCTTCAGAGAGACAGAGTTTTGAATGTGAATCTCCTGTCTCCTTTACTTGCTGCAAGTAAGTAAAACTACCTAACTACAACCATGTCTCGTTCTTGAACTGAAGACCCAAGGCAGTGAACCCCTTGAGTCCGGTAACAAATCTGACAATTTAGATAGAACTCTCTTAAAGGGACTCCCTCTAGGCCTGGTGTGGATGCTTGGTGAAGCAGTCAGCAGCAGTAACCTCTCTAGAGTTTACTCACTTGTGTCTCCTCCACTGGACAGAGGATCTGTTCAGTAGAGATTCCTGCTTGGTGTTGACCACTGGAATGGCTGCCTGGACTGCCTTGACAGCAAAGTAGAATGGCCACCAGAACTTTTTTTGTTCTGTGCCTCAGAAGAGAGGTGAGTAGATCAGCCCCAATGGTTGCTTTAATTGGTGTATCTATTCCCATTTTGAATACAGGATTGTTGGAAGGATAGTTTTATTTCTGGTGCATTGTTGGTTTTAGATTTGTCAGGCAGGAACTGTTTCCTGGAAGATGGATTAAGGGCCCAACCTAGGTCTACTTCTGGAAGGCTGAGGCATGCCTATGGAGCAATCCAAGGTATCATCTAGTGATGATCTCCGGTCTGGGTCACCGATAGTGTTTTCAGTGGGCTAGAGGTTATGGAATCATAGTGTCCTCTACTCTTTAGTTTCTGTCCTGCAGGAGTTGGATTTTGTTCTTTGTGTGTGCATTTGCATTTTCCTTGTTTGTCTTATACATAAATGTGTCCGTCATCTATGGGAAAGTCAAATTCGATCCAGAATGCAGGCCTTTGAGATGCATTCTCCAGAATTGTATGTGTTTATTTGACTTAAAGATATTAAGTGTTTATATAAATGAGTCAATATTACAAAACTGCCTGTCCTGTCCAAGGCAGCCTTGCTCCAAGTTGGTAGTCTATTGTGGATTTGGGAGGCATTGTTTTCAGCTTCTTTGCTTCCTCGGGTTTTAGCATTTCCCATGAGCTCTCCCTCATCCCCTGTTTTGCTTCCATCCAAGGAGTGCACTTTCTGGAGCACCCAAAGTCAGGGTAAAACTCATGATGAGAAATAGGAATGGCACCCAAGAAAGCACAATTCTTCGCAGTTTCCTGAACAACAATGAGGTTCCCATCAGACAAGCTGTACCAGCTTCACTGAGGAAGATAAACAAGTGAGTTCATAGTTTCCAGTGAAGGTAATCTGGGATAGAAGAGAAAATCTTTTACCTAGAAATCAAACAAGACTGAGCAGCAAAGGTTTGGCTGTGGGCCAGGCTATGGCTAATGGTGTAAAGGTATATGCTTAGGGTTATATGGGAAGAATTATTTTGTTTTATCTATGCACCAGAAATGAAGCATGTTTTGTAGGCTGTTTAAATACATGACCTTCCCAAAACACCCATAGTTCTTAGAAAAATTGTTACTATTACTCTTTTCATACAGAACACTCCCACTACTTCCCTTCCTCTCAAAGATAAGGAGAAAAAAATTATCAATTTCAGGCAAGTGTGATTTCAGAAATTTTATGAAGGGTGTGGTAACAGAAGCCACATTAAATGGACATGGAAAGCAAAAAATCCATGGTTTTGGGGTAGGAGGTGATATACTCCTCGAGAGATAAATTTTGCCTCAAATTCAAGGCAAAAAATACTTTTATTAGAGAAGTTATGGGTAAGGTTGAAAGTAGTGGTTTCCACTCTTGGTCACACATCTGAATAAGGTGGAGAACGTTTTAGAAACACAGATTCCTGAACCCCATGCTATGTCTGTTGAATATGAATGTCTAGGAGTGACAGCTAGGAATCTATATTTTTTTGAATGCTCTCCAAAATATTCTAGTGAGCAACAAAGCTGAGGAATCCCTGTTTTAAGATTGTGGCAAAAAATGGCAAACCCAGTTGATCAAGGGTGTTCTTTAAGCTTCAGTAGAGCATTTATACATGTTTACAAAGAGGACCAAAGCCATCTATGCTTTGTTTTTACCCCCAAATCTGCAGACCAGAAGAATGACTCAGATATTTCTGTGATTCTGACTCTACTTGACATTTTTTCGTCTTCAAAATTACCTGATTGGATTGGTGCCAACAGAGAGAGAGAGAGAGAGAGAGAGAGAGAGAGAGAGAGAGAGAGAGAAATTCTGCTATGATTTTAAAATGTAGTTTGAGTTTGCTTTACTGAACTCGTAAAATAAAGCAGGTAGAATCAATGACATGTATGTATTTTGAGTAACAGAAGTCAAAAGGTTGGTCTTTCTAGCCACGTGATGTGGGAGGCAGGTGGAAATGACACAAGAAAATGAATTGTTTTAGTCTGATGAAAAATTTGTTTGAAATGGTATAAAGTTGGCTTGATATGTTGGAAAGATTTTAGAGTGGACTTAAAACGTAATTTACTGGTTCCCTGTCCATTCACTTAGCAACCAAGTAATGGTGGTCGTCATATCATCATCACTGTCATAATCAAACATTTTAAGTGACATCAGCATTTTTCATAGGAATATAAAAGCATATATTTGCAAGGATGGGTTTTTTTAAATGATATATATATTTTTTGTTTTTCAATTACATTTGACGTACAATATTATATTAGTTTTAGGTGGACAACATAGAAATTAGACATTTATATAACTTTCAGTGATCACGTTGACGGATCTAGTACCCATCTGACACTATGCATAGTTATTATAATATTATTGACTATATTCTCCATACTTTAATTTACATCCTCATGACAACTTTGTAACTACCAATTTGTACTTCTTAATCCCTTCCTATTTTTCACCCACCTCTCCAACTCCCCTCCCACCTAGCAACGATCAAAATATTCTCTGAATCTATGAGCTTGATTCTGTTTTGTTTGTTTGTTTTGTTCTTTAGATTCCAAATATAAGTGAAATAATGACATTTGTCTTTCTCTGCATGACTTACTTCACTCAGTACAATACCCTCTAGGGTCCGTCTATGTTGTTGCAGATAGAATTTTATTCTTTTTATGGCTGAGTAATATTCTATTGCATATATATATCACCTCTTCTTTACCATTCATCCACTGATGAGCACCCAGGTAGCCTCACTATCTTTATTATTGTAAATAATGTTGCAGTGAATGTGTGGGTGCATATGTTCCTTCAAAGTAGTGTTTTGGGTTTCTTTGGATAAATACTGAGAAGTGGGATTACTGGGTCCTTCTTTGTCTCTTGTTTTAAAGTCTGTTTTATCTGGTATAAGTATTGCTACCTCAGCTTTTTGTTGTTTGTTTCCATTTTCATGAAATATATTTTTACATCTCTTTAATTTCAATTTCTGTATGTCTTTCAATCTGAAGTGAGTTTCTTGTAGGCAGCATATGTAACAGGTCTTTTCTTATCCATTCAGCCACTCTGTCTTTTGAATGGAGCATTTATCCATTTACATTTTAAGTAATAATTGATAGTTATTGCCATTTTATCATTCATTTTTTAATCTTTCCTCCTCCTCCTCCTCCTCCTCCTCCTCCTCCTCTTCTTCCTCCTCTAATATATCTTGTAATACTGGTTTGACCTCAAAGGCATGGGAAGTGGTAACCAGTAGTCTATTGTCCAAGTCCTTGTCTGGGAAGCTCTTTATCTGTCCTTCAATTCTAAATGATAGCTTTGCAGGATAAAGCAATCTTGGTTGTAGGTCCTTGCTTTTCATCACTTTGAATATTTCCTGCCAATCTTTCTAGCCTGCAACGTTTCTTTTGAGAAATCAGCTGACAGTCTAATGGGAGCTCCCTTGTAGGTAGCTAATTGCTTTTCACTCGTTGCTTTTAAGATTCTCTCTTTGTATTTAACCTTTGGCATTTTAATTGTGATTTGTCTTGGTGATGTGAATGTTGATATGCTTGATGTTGTCCCAGAGGCCTTTTAAACTATCATTTTTTTACTCTTTTTTTTTCCTTGTTGCTCTTCTGATTGGGTGTTTTCTGCTATCTTATCTTCTAAATTGCTGATTCAATCCTCTGCTTCATCTAATTTACTATTGATTCTTCCTAAGATATTCTTCATTTCTGTTATCATATTCTTCATCTCTGACGGGTTCTTTTTATGTTTTCTATCTCTGTTTATATGTTTCCTATCTCTGTTAAAATTCTCACTCAGTTCATCTACTCTTCCCCTAAATTCCTTGAGCATCCTTATAACCAGTGTTTTGAATTCTGCATCTGGTAGATTGCTTGTCTCTATTTTGTCGAGTTATTTTTCTGGAGCTTTGTTCTGATATTTTATTTGTGACATGTTTCTTTGTATCCCCATTTTGGCTTCCTCTCTGTGTTTGTTTCTATGTATTCAGTAGGGGTGCTATGTCTCCTGGTCTTAGTGGAATTGACGCAGGAGTGGGGAAATTTCCCCTAGTAGTGGGGAGACCAAGTTCTGCACCAAGAGAAGAAGAGGGTTCTTTGGTGGAGTGTAGAAAGAATTCAACACACACGCAAAAGTTGGAGTCAAAAGGAAAGTTTATTAGAAAAAGGATAACATTCAACAGACAGAATGTGGTCTCCTTTCAGAAGCAGAGGGAAGAGGGACAATGAGAGACAGACAGAGAGAGAGACAGAATAAAGGCACTGAGAAGGACAGTGACAATAGAGACGAGGACAGTGAAAGAGACAGAGTAAGGATACTGAGAGGGACTCTGAGTGTTTAGGGAATTCAGTTTATGTTATTGTTTAGTTCCCATTTCTTTTGATATGGGTATACAGTGAAGTAGGACAAGAGTACATAGCATGAAAAAGTAAGAATGTATAGAGTGAAAGGCCAGCTGATAGTTCCTAGCCTTTAATCTATAGGTTCTCCATGGTTTTAGCCATAGGGAGTGATGCTTGGTTCTTGTTTCCCCTTCACAGGTGTGGAGAATTGGTTGTTAGTTATCCCAAAGGAAGAACAAATCTTCCTTTGTTCTGAAGGTGTGCTCCTGGCCTGGCTGCAGGGCTGATCAACACATTGCAGTCTCTGATTGTGGCTTGATTAACATTTTAATTCTTTTGCCTCTTCCCCACATTAGAGTGGCGTTATGTAGTGAGTGTCCTGTGGGGCCCATTGGCATAGTCCCCCTGGTCACTCGAGTTGGGTGCTCCAGGTGTGTCCCTTGCGCAGGTTTTGTGAGTCTCTGTTGTAGATGAGCCTTGGTTACTATTTGCAAGTCAAGGGGAGGGATTGACCCTCGGACTGACTATTATTATTAGGGCCCAGTCCTGCTCTCTAGGAATGATTTTCCATAGATCTTGCCTTTACCCTCTGTATCATCTTTCTTTATATATAAGAAATGATCCACAGAAAGTTAAAACTTCTGAAATGGTGGTATGAGAAGCTCAAGGAATCTTTCTGCAGTGAAACAACCATTTAATAATTGAAAAAGGATTTTTAAACAGAAATGCAAATTAAAACCATAATGTAATATAACCTCACAGCTGTTAGCATGGCTATCATTAATAAATCAAGAAACAAGTATTGATGAGTATGTTTAGAAAAGGAAACACTTGTACCCTGCTGGTCGGATTGCAAATTGGTGTAGCCACTATGAAAACCAGTATGGAGGTTCCTCGAAATATTAAAAATGGAACTACCTTATGATCCAGCAAGTACATTTCTGGTTATTTATTCAAAGAAATCCAAAACACTAATTTGAAAAGATATATTCATCCTTATGTTCATTGCAGCATTATTTGAAATAGCCAAAATATGGATGCAATCTAAGTTTCCATCAATAAACAATTGGATAAAGAAGTGGTGGTACATACACGATGGAATATTACTAAGCCATAAAAAAGGATGAAGTCTTACCATTTGTGAAATCATGGATGGATCTGGAGGCATTATGTTAAATGAAATGTCAGACAGAGAAAGACAAACACCATATGATCTCACTTATATGTGGAAGCTAAACAACAAAATAAATGAACAAACAAAACAAAGAAATATTTCAATCAATAAAATTGTCTTAAGAACAGACAGCAAATGAAGAAATATTTATCTAAGAAAATCTACTAAATCTCAGTAAGAATAGTGAGAGTCTGTGGCATCTGAGCCACGACCTGCTCTCATGTCCCATCTCACAGATCTGTACAATGAAATCTCTACTCTGGGCAGGTGTAGACAGAAAGAAAGATTATTCCCTTTTCAATAACTCCTAGTCTAGAGCTACAGTTTCACCCTGGGATGGGGAAGGCTGCGGTTGCCTTTCTTTCTCTCCAGCCCTGTGTTGCAGAATTTCTATTCTAGGCAAGTGAGTATGAGAGGATTGAAACTCCCTTTTCCCCATTCAGCTACCAGAGGGAAAGGGATCTGCCAGAGGAAAGACAGGCCAATGATAATGGCACCCAAGTTGTTGCACCCAGGCTCACTCATACAATAGAGATTCTACTTTTGGCAGTGGCAAACAAACTACCATTATCCCCAGCCCCCATTGCTAAATCAAGAGTATCACTCTGGAAGAAGCAGACCGTTGTCCCTGTTCCCCAACTCCAATGCAGTGGTACAGAGGTTCCCTCAGGAAGAGGGGCAGGCCATAAGAACCAAGAGTTTGGCATCTCTGCCTAAGATCATGGACTTTAAAAGACAGTATGAAAATGTTGATAACTAAGTGCATTGTTGGAAACAATGGAGATTTGGGTGGCAAGCATTTAAGACAGACTGATAAATCCATGATAGCAATAAGCAAAATGGCAGACCAGTCAGGAGATTAATAGAGAGACTCTTGGAAAGAGAAAGCCAGAAGAGCCTGTCCTGGGATCACACTCTCCACACAGCTCTAGATCTCTTTGATGAGATATTGTCATTATACTTCTTTAAGCATGGTCTACTTGGTCTATTTTGGTTCTTTGAACATATTTATAATAGCTCCTTTCAAGTTTTTATGTTTTTCCCATTATTTCACATCTAAAGATACATATCAGTTTATCCCTTTATCAGTGAATCTAATTTGATCACTTGTTTAAGATAGTGTCCTTCAAAACTGCACTGTAAAATATCTTTTTCCCTTTGTAAATAATTTTTTAAATCTATTTTTATTATGGTGACATTGGTTAGTGAAATACAGCATTTCAAATGTACAGTTCAACAGTAAGGCATATATATATTGCATTGAGTGTTCACTTCCTATTGTTACATTTCTCTCTGTCACCAAAATTTGACCCCCTTTTACTCAACTTCCCTCTCCACCCACCCACCTTGTGGTAACCAGTAGTCTATTGTCCAAGTCCATGAGTCTCTGTTTCTTTGTTCTGTTTGTTTGTTGCTTTTAAGTTTATATCCAACATATAATTGACATTATGTGGTTTTCAAATATTTCTGTCTAACATATTTCACTTAGCATGATTATCTCAAGGTCCATCCATGTTGTTGCAAAAGGCAGTATTTCATCTCTTTTTATGGCTGAGTAATATTAGATTGTACATATGTACTACGTCTTCTTTATCCAATCATCTATCGTAGGACACTTTGGATATTTCCATGTCCTGGCACTGTGAATAATGTGTATATATGTTTTCAAGTCTTTGGGGGTAAATATACAGTAGAGGGATTGCTGGATCATATGGTAGATCAATTCTTACTTTTTTCAGGAAACTCCGTACTTCTTTCCATAGTGGCTGTATTAATTTGTAGTCTGACCAGCAGTGTATGAGGGTTCCTTTTCTCTCTGCATCCTCTTCAACACTTGTTATTTCTTGTCTTGTTAATAATAGCAATTTTAACAGGTGTGAGATGGTATCTCATTGTGGTTTTGATTTGAATTTCCCTAATAGCTAGTGATGTTGAGCATCCTTTCATATGTTTGTTGGACATTTGTTTGTCTTCTGGAGAGTAGAGTCCTCTGTCCATTTTTTAATTGGATTGTTTCTTTTTGTTGTTATTGAGTTGTATGAGTTCTTTGTATATTTTGGATATTAGGCCCTTATCAAAGGCATTACTTGCAAATATCTTCTCCCATTCAAAAGATTGTTTCTTTACCTTGTTGATGGTTTCTTTTGCTGTGCAGAAGCTTTTAAGTTTGATGTAGTCCTATACATTTATTTTTGCTTTTACTTCCCATGCCTTTGAGGTCAAATTCATAAAATCCTCTTTAAGTCCAAGGTCCATGAGTTTAGATCCTATGTTCTCTTCCATGCAATTTATTGTTTCAGGTCTTATATTGAGGTCCTTAATCCATTAATTTTGGTGTGGTGATAGACAACAGTCTAGTTTCATTCTTTTGCAGTTGAGTTTCCAGTTTTCCCAGCATCATTTATTGAAGAGGCTTTCCTTTCTCCACTGTTGTTTTTAGCTTTTTTTTTTTTTTTGGTCGAAGATTATTGCCCATATAAGCATGGGTTTACTTCTGGACTCTTGATTCTGTTCCACTGGTTTGTGTATCTGTTTTTCTGCCACTACCATGCCATTTTGATTATTGTTGCTTTGTAGTATAATTTGAAGTTGGGCAGAGTGATGCCTCTGGCCTCATTTTTTTTCTCAGGATGACTTTTGCAATTCAGGGTCCTTTGTGCTTCCATACAAATCTGATGATTTTTTGTTCAATTTCTTTAAAAACTGCCGATGGGATTTTGATGCAGAGTGCATTAAAGCTGTATAATGCTTGAGGTAATAAGGTCATTTTAACTATGTTGATTCTGCCAATCCAAGAACACGAAATATCTTTCCATTTCTTTGTATTTTCTTCAATTTCCTTTATACAGTCTTATAGATTTCATTTTAAAGATCCTTCAATTTTTCAATAAATTTATTCCTAGGTATTTTATTCTTTTTGTTGCAATTGCAAAAGGAATTATTTTTTTCTACTTCTTTTTCTGACACTTCATTATTAGAGCATAGGAATGCTATGGATTTTTGAACATTGATTTTATATTCAGAAACTTTACTGTATTTGCTTATTGTTTCTAGTAGTGTTCTTGTGGTGTCTTTAGGGTTTTCTGTGTAGAGAATCATATCATCTGCAAATAGTGACAGTTAGACTTCTTCGTTTCCTATTTGGATGCCTTTTATATCTTTCTCTTGCCTGATTGCACTCGCTAGGACCTCCAAAGTTACATTGAATCACAGTGGTGATAGTGGACAGCCTTGCCTTGTTCCTGGTCTTGGAGGGAAGGTTTTTAGTTTTTCACCATCAAGTAAAATGTTGCCTGAGGGTTTGTCATATATGGCCTTTATTATGTTACGGTACTTTCCTTCTATACTGATTGTGTTAAGTGTTTTGATCATAACTGGATGCTGTATCTGTCGATGGCTTTTTCTGCATCTATTGATATGATCATATGATTCTTTCTTTTAATTTGTCTATGTGGAATATCATATTAATCGATTTGCATATGTTTAAGCATCCCTGTGCCTCTGGGACGAAGCCCACTTGATCGTGGTGTATAATCTTCTTAATATATTGCTGTAATTTGTTCACTAGTATCTTATTTAGGATATTTGCATCTGTGTTCATGAGATATATTGTTCTGTAGTTTTCTTTTTTTTTGTATTATCTTAATCAGGTTTTGGTATTAGGATAATATTGGCATCATAAAATGAGTTGGGAAGTATTGCCTCCTCTTTGATTTTTTGTAAGAATTTGATTTTCTAGTTCTTCTTGATTCAGTCTATGAGGACTGTAGTTTTCTAAGTACTGGTCCATTTCTTCTAGGTTATTAAATTTGGTATTATATACTTTTTCATAGTATTCTTGTATGATCTTTTGTATTTCTGTAGTGTCTGTCGTAATTTCCCCTCTTTCATATCTGATATTGTTTATTTGTGTCCTCTCTCTTTTTTCTTTAGTGAGTCTAGGTAGGGGTCTGTAAATTTTATTAACCTTCTCAAAGAACCAGCTCTTTATTGTATTTTTTCTATTCTTTTTGTTTGTTTTCAATTTCATTTATTTCTACTCTAATTTTGATTATTTCTTTCCTTCTACTGACATTAGGCTTCATTTGTTCTTCCTTTTCTAGTTCTGTAAGATAAAGCATTAGGTTGTTTATTGGGGCTTGTTCTTGTTTTTGTAGTTAGACCTGCAATGATATGAACTTTCCTCTTATGACCGCTTTTGCCATAACTGGGTGCTGCATCTGTCGATATTTTTGACATGCTGTATTATCATTATCATTCATTTTTATGTATCTCTTAATCTCTCTTTTTATTTCTTCTCTGACCCAGTTATCCTTCAGTAGCATGTTGTTTATTCTCCAAGTATTTGTTGTTCTTCCCGCTTTCTTTTTACCATTGATCTCCAACTTCAAAGAATTATGATCAGAGAATATGGTTGGTATGATTTCAAACCTTTTATATTTGTGGGGTATATCTCTGTGTCCCAGTATGTGGTAAATCTTTGAGAATGTTCCAAGTGCACTAGAGAAGAATGTATAAGCAGCTGTTTTGAGATGAACGGCCCTTTAATCATCAATCATGTCTAGTTGGTCTAATGTGTCATGTAAAGTTGCTCTTTGCTTTTTGAATTTCTGTTTGGATGGTCTGTCCATATGCGATTGTGGGGTAGTAGAGCCCCTACTATGATAGTGTTTTGGTCTGTTTCTCCATTTTGTTCTTTAGTAATTGCTTTATACATTTCGAGGCTCCCTGATAGGGAGTATAGTATTAAAAAACTGTTACATCTTCTTGATGTATGATTCCCTTTATCATTATGAAGTGTCCGTCAGTGTTATTCTTTACCTTTTTTATTTTGAAGTCTATTTCATCCGATATTAGTACCGCTACTCCCACTTTTCTCTGAATGGCATTTGCTTGAAATATCATTTTTCACCCTTTCGCATTGAATCTATATTTGCCTTTGGAGCTGAGATGTGTCTCCTGGAGGCAGCATATGGTTGGGTTTCATTTTTGATCTAATATGCAACTCTGTGACTTTTTATTGGCGAGTTTAGTCCATTTACATTTAGGGTGATTATTGAAATATGAGGTCGTCTTATAGCTGTTTTATCTTTTGTTTTCTGGTAGCTCGGTGTTTCCATTGCTTCTTTGTCCTTGTGTTTCTGTTTTCTATTTTGCTTGGCTTTTGTGGTTTTTCCTTCTGCTCCTTCTTATTTTATGTTATGTACTTCAGTTCTGAATCTTTGGCGTGTGGTTACCATTATAAATATGTAAAAAATAGTCATATATATATATATATATACACACACACATATATACTATCATCCATTTTCTTCTGCACGTGCCTTATCTCAATTTCCCCTTTGTGAATTTAGATCTTTGAATCCACCCCTTTTCAGTTATTGTTGTCTCAGTTTGTCTCTATGTATTCTGAACATTCATTACTATCTTGCTATAGCAAATCTCTTCTTAATGTTTAGGCTTAAAATGTCCTGTTCTTAATAAGAGTTGCACTATTCTGCTTCAGTCTGCCTGTTGGTCATCTTACTCAGAGTTATGCATGTTTTGTCCTTTTGCTTCAGGTGAGATGACCCCCTTTCAGTATTTCTTGTAATGCTGTCTTCATAGTGGAGAATTCCCTCAACTTTTGTATGTCTGGAAAATTATTTCTCCTTCATATCTAAAGAAGAGCTTTGCTGGGTATATTATTCTTGGCTGGTAATTCCTTCAACCTAATAGTATGACTATTTGGTTCCACTCCTTTCTTGCTTTAAGGTTTGCACTGAGAAGTTCTAAGATAGTCTAATGGGTTTTCCTTTATAGGTTACTTTGTTCTTTTCCCTAGCTTCTATGAGAATTCTTTCTTTGTCATTAATTTTTGACAATTTTAATATAATCTGTCTTGGAGAAGGCCTTTTTGGGTTGTGATAATTGGGTGTTCTGTTAGCTTCTTGGATCCAAAGATCCAGCTCATTCTTTTGATTTTGGAAATTCTTTTCAACTCTTTGTTTGAAAATGCTTCTGTTTTCTTCCCCTTCTCTTCTCTTTTTAGTATATCCATTATTCTTATGTTGCTTTTTTTGATGTTGTCAGATGTATTTTGTATAGTTCTTTCATTTTTTCTTTTTGATTCTCAAGTCTTTGTCTTCTTTCTAGTCATTTCTAGATTTCTGTTTTTGACGTCACTGATTCTTTCCTTCATCTGGTCAGCTCTATTTCCTAAGCTCGCTATTTCAATCTTCATCCCTTGTAATGTGTTCTTCATCTCCGCAAGTTTTATATTTTTTCTAAGGGTTCAATATCTTTACTAAAAAGTCACTTTGTTGGTGTATTTTGACTCTAAGCTCTTGGAATTGTCAATCAGATCTATCTTGTATCTCATTGAGTTTTTTCAGGAGTGCAATCCTGGATTCCCTGTCACATATTTCTATGTCTTTAAGCTTTTTTTTTCTGGAGATTTTTCTCTCTCTCTCTCTTTTTTTTCTGAGCTGCGTTGTCACTTTGACTTTTCATGGTGTCTGATGGACTATTTCTCTGCCTGGGCATTAATGAGGGTGTATTCTTCTCTTTTTCAGAAGTATTTATTATATAGAGGTCTCTCTTTAGCCTTTGATGAGATGTTTTTCTTCTGATTTCCAGTAGGTGGTGTCCAAGCCTCTTGAATCTCTGCTTTGAGGCTCATAATGTTTTTTCCCCTCCTCTGTCTGCTGTACTGAATATTCAAACCACAATCAGCTACCCTCTGTCTCAGCCCCTGCCTTTGTTACCAGCCACGGTTTTTGTTTTGGTACTCATTGCTCAAATTACACTGAAAGTCCATGCTGCTAGGTCTGGGAGGATATGGGGTGAAGGGAGGGCACACTCTGGGTTGGTGGGTGGAAATTTTTGCTAGGCTCCATGTCTCTGCCTCCAGCTTCACAACAGCGGACACTAAGACACAGCTGTTTCCCCTCCACATGTAGTCCCGCTCCACTTTCTTCCCTGATCCTGGGCTCTGCTGCGTGAAACTTGCTGATACCTCAGGCAGGGCTGTTCAGAGTACTGGTAGCAACTGCTTTTCTCCCCCTCTTCCTGAAGGGAGTTTCGCCTTGTGGCAGCTTCTTTGTTCCTCCCAGTCTACCCCCAGACTTGTGCAATTCCAGCCTTTGGAAGTGCTTATGTGCAGATCATTCACTCAGACATGCTTGTGTGAAAGTTGGGTGTTAGTTGTTAAATTTTAGATGTCTAGCTCATTGTTATTTCAAGGGGAGAGATCCAGGGAGATCCCTCACCCCACCATGCTTCTGATGACAACACTTATATATGATATTTTTTGAAGAGTTTTCTTACAGAGGAGCAAAGAAATGAGGCTGAAGCTAAAGGGAGAAATAGAGCCAAGAGATGATCGTTTAAGATAGAAAAAAAGATGATATTGCATGCTGATGAGAATAATCAAAAAGATAGGGGAAATGTTCAACAAATGAATTTTTAAAAGGGAGGGAGTGAACTAGAAAGAAGGGAGAAAAAAAATAAAAGAAGAAAGAAAGGAAAGAAACATAAATAGAAGGGAAAAGGTGGCAGCAAGGGGGAGAGAGCTAGAAAGAACTAAACTTTAAAGTTGAACGTAGGAGAGAGAATAAAATGGTGTAGATGATAGAGGCTCTATTCATCCCCCTTGAGAACAAATCAAAGTTGTGACAGAAATAAGGAGCAAAGAGCAAGGAAAGTCACCTGGGATCCAGAGGAACAGAAGCACTACAACTAGGGAGAGAAATAATTAATCAACCTGCAGTGATAGAAGGTAGGAGAGGGTGAAGACATGAGGCTGCCTGTTGGAACAGCTGAATCCGACAGAGCTACGGCAGCAGCCATAGGCAGCTGCAAATGCCTCTTAAAGGGGCCGTGTCAGCAAGTGGACTTTAGTGGTGACGGACCTGCTTGCTCTGAGCACCAGCACAGGGTTGACTGCTCCAGGGTCACCAGGGACTTACAGTGGGATGCTGAATTGTCGGAGTGAGGGCCAGAGGCAAGGCTCACTTGGTACAGAAGTACAGATGGTATCCATTGTCTGTTGATCCCTCCTCCCTCCTTGTGTGGGGACTCAGTGCTGCCATAGCTGAGAAGTCATCAAACTGGATAAAAGAGGTCACTCAGTCCAGAGAATCTCTGAAACTCTGCCACCCCAACTTACGGCCCCACTCAAGCCATATCCAGGTGTATCCTGGGTGATTCAGGTGCCTCTTGCTGAGCAGCACCTAGACTCATACTGGTGGCAGCTGACTGAGGTTTCTGGTATGGCCTCTTGAGGCTACTATAAGTGCACCATTTGTGAATTGCTTGCTGAAGCTTAACAGGTGGCCCTGGAGGGGCACAGGCTTGGCTAAATTTAGCTTGCAGCTGAACTCTTCTCAGGACTGTGCCACTGGACACCTACTTCACAAAGCTGCACTAATAAAACTGGGAGACTTAGGAGTTTTGCTTAATACACAGAAACAGACACAGAAAGGCAGCCAAAAAGGGAAGCCAAAGAAGAGAAACTATATGAGAGAACAGAACAGAGATCAAGAACCAATGGAATCAAGCAATCTAACAGATGCAGAGTTTGAAGCACTGGTTATAGAGATGCTCAGTGAACTTAGGAGAAGTAGAGATGAATTCAGTGAGAACTTTAATAAAGAAATGAAAAACATAAAAATGGAAATGGAAATTGTAAATGGGAACAGTCAGAAATAAAGAACACATTATCTGAGATGAGAAGTATATTAAATAGAATAAACTGAATGAATAAAGAAGAAGATCAAACAAACTATACAGAGGATGAGAAAGCCAAGGATACTCAATCAGAATGGCAAGAAAAAAGAAGCCAAGACTATAATAATAATTTAAGGAGCCTATGGGACACTATTAAAGGTAAAAATATTAGTGTCATAGGGATACCAGAAAAAAACAAGATGTTGAAGAGCTAATTGAAGAAGTAATGATGGAAAACTTCCCTAACCTGGTGAAGGAAATAGACATACAAACCCAGGAAGCTCAGAGAGTCCCAAAAACCAGGAACCCAAAGAGGGCCACACCAAGACACATCATAATTAAAATGCCAAAGGTTAAAGACAAAGAATCTTAAAAGCAGCAAAAGAAAAGCAGTTAGTTACCTACAGGAGAGCACCCATAAGACTGGTAACTGATTTCTTAAAAGAAACTATGCAGGACAAAAGGGCTTGGCATGAAATATTCTATGTGATGAAAACCTAGGATCTACAACCAAGAAAACTTTATCCAACAAAGCTATCATTTAGAGTTGAAGGGCAGATAAAGTTCTTCCCAGACAAAATAAGCTAAGAGAATTTATCAACACTAAGCCAGTATTACAGGAAATGTTGGAAGGACTTCTTTAAGAAGAAAAAAACATGTATCAAAAACAGGAATAAAGAATGATAATAACTACATTCTTGTCAACAAGTACCTCTAATGGAAAAGAATTAAATGCTCCAACTAAAAGATAGAGTGGCTGGATAGATAAGAAAACAAGACCCCAACATATGCTGCCTAAAGAGATTCACTTCAGATTAAAAGACACACACAAATTAAAAGGAAGGGGATGGAAAAAGATATTGCCGTGATGGACCTAAAGAGTATTGTGCTGAATGAAATGAGTTGACAAGAGAAAGACAAATATCACAGGATTTCACATACATGTGGAATCTATAGAATAAAATCAACAACAACAAAAGCAGAAATAAACTCATATATACAGAGAATATTTTGAGGGCTAGTAGATGGGAGGGTGGTTGGGGGCACAGCAGAAAAAAAAAAGGCAAAGAGATTGTTAGTGCCGAGCTGATCGAGAAGGTAAGGTTCAATGATGAGATACTCAGTTGGAAGAATGCATGAGAGGCAGACATGAGAATGAAACGTCAGGCACCAACTTTATTGTGCGGAGCGCAGTTCTATTGGGGGAAGTGCAGCCTATTGTGTGGGGTGTGCAGTATTGTGCGCACTTCTTCTGCTCCCCTTTTTGTTCTCCCCTTTTGCTCTCCAGGAGACCGCATGGCTCCACACATAGCAGAGTACAATAGTGGCATTCAGCCACACATGCATGATACAATATGCTGAAGTATGTTTACATATTTTAGGTGCAGGTGCCCTGCTACACTAATGTAACATTCTAAGTCCAGGGTCCTATTCCTAGCTCTGGGCCTGGATCACAGCCAGACCTTGGACCAGCCAGACACTGGATTCAGTTGGGCTTCGTGCCCACACTCAACCCCTACAGGGTCATGGCGCAGGATCTGACCCGGAGGGTGCTACCTTGGGCCTACAATCCACTTGTCATTCTTGGAGTGGCTTAGCTCCATGGGGCATCACCCCCAAGATATTCTTTACCCACCATCTCTCTGGGTGCTGTTCAGCACACCAGGGACATTGTAACACAGCAATGTGTGCTTGTGCCCGCATCAACGATAGTTCCCATCACTTTACTACCTGTTTCATGGTATGAGCCATCTGTGTATCAGGCATCCTCAGGAATGGGAGTCCAATCCTCTATAGGGACTCGGTATGTCTCCCATCTCAGCAGGCTCTGCCAGGAGCTCTGCTTGGAACAACACTTGTCCCAATAGGGAGTGCAGTCCGACTGGATCGGGGGCTTGTAGAGAACTGCGCCTGCTGCTCCACGTAAGCCCCCTATTTTGTCAGCGTGGGGGTCTGTGCAGTTCCCGTACAAGGAGTCTTCTTTAAGACCACAGCCACCCCTCCATGGGTTATGGGATTAAAGCCAGTGAAGTCCTCACTAGCCAGCAGGGCTGCATATATGGCAGCCAGTTGCTTCTCTATTAGAAACTGTGCTTCCGTGCTTTTCCATAACTGGGACCAGAAGCCTATCGGTACCTTCTGGGACCTGTGTTCTGCTGCAAGCCCCATCCAAACCCTGCATCTTCCACCTGCACCATAAGCAGGAATGAGAGGGCTGGATCTACAACACGTAGAGTTTGGGCTTGTGCTACAGCTTGCTTAGTAGTCTTAAAGGCCTCCCCTATCTTGGTAGTCCAATCCCATTGTACCCCGCATAGCACTAAAAGATGCAGGGGCCACATCAAGGAGACCAGATGAGGAATAAATATTCTCCCAAACCCTAGCAGTCCCAAATAGGTTTGGAGCTGCTTCACAGTCTCAGATCGAAGATATGCCTGTATATTACCAATCACCGCTTCCGGCATTACTTTTGTCTTACATGACCAGACAACTCCCAAGAATTTGACAGAGAACCCAGGTCCCTGGACTTCGTCCTCATTGACTGCCCAACCCCAGTCAGCGAGAGCTTCTCACAGGCTGATCGCCACGGCTTCTAGTTCTGTAAGAGAATCAGATGTTAGCATTATATCCGCGGTGTAATGATACAAGTGCACTACAGGCAGTTGCTTCCACGTGGCTAAGTCTTGAGCCATGAGACCATGGCACAGAGTAGGGCTGTGCAGATAGCCCTGGGGAAGGATGAGGAATGTCCACTGTCATTCCCAGGTGAAGGCAAACTGTTCTTGACTTTCTGGAGCTATGGAAATAGAGAAAAAGACATTTGCCAAGTCCATCACATAATGCTATTGTCCAAGTTCATGTGACAATGGGTCCATAATGTCTGTGACATTCGGCACAGTAGCATGCAGAGGTGGCGTAACTTTATTCAGCTCCAGATAGTCAATCATCATGTGCCAGGAGCCATCAGGCTTCTTCACTGGCCACACAGGAGAGTTGTACGGGCTATGAGCAGGACGAATAACACCAGCCTTTTCCAGCTCCATTATAGTACACCCTATTTCCTCATGACCTCTTGGCAGACAATACTGTTTTGTGTTCACTACCTGGGTGGCCTGAAGCAACATCAGTGGGGCATGGTGTGGATGTCCTGGATAATAGTTTTCACCACCCAGATGCGAAAGTGGAATTCACCAGCAGTGGTATTCACAGTTAAGCCTCGGAAAATATTAATCCCCAAAATGTACTACTGTATGAGGATATGTACACCTGGTATGTCCAAGGAGGCAATCTACCTATACCCAGTGTCACAGGGACCTGCTGCATGTGAATGATTCAACTCCCATAACCTTCTATGGTTGCACTGGGCCCAAGAAACTTGTCTGGATTTTCATAAAGCAGGGTGCTGTTAGTACCCATGTCCACAAGGGCTAATAACCTCTGCACATTGTAGGGGGACCAATGTATAGTCAGTTCCACACATGGCCTCAGGTCAACTGACTCCTCTGTCAACTGGATGCCCCGGCCTGATCCCTAATCAGGGAGATGATCAGCCAGCTGTACCTCACGGTAGACAGGGTAAAGGGGGTCAAATATGTGATGACAGAAAGAAATCTAACCGTAGATGGCGAACACACAATGCAACATATATATGACATACTGTTGACTTGTACACTTGAAACTTATTGGATTTTGTTGATCTATGTCCCCCTAATAATTTAAAATAATATTTATATAGAATTGTGAAAAAGTCATATATATATATTCAGTTTCAAATTCTTCTCTTTTAATTCTCTCCTAAACCTGCTCTAGTCAGGCTTTTGTCCCCACTCCCATTGAAACTTCAAGGTCACCAACGCTCTTCACATTGTTAAATCCAGTGGTCAGTTCTCAGTTCTTACATTGCTCAACTTTTCAGCAGCACGTGAAACATTCACTCTTTCCTCATTCAAACACGTTCTTCACTTGGCTTAACATGTCCAAATCTGATCTTCTTTCCCAAATGTGCTCCTTCCATAGACTCTCCCATCTCAGTAAATTCCAGTTACTCAGGCCAAGAAGCTTCATTCTTCACTCCATTCTTTCATTTATATTTTATTTTTGATTATTTTGCATCTTCAAAATACATCTAGAATATTACTATTTCTCATTACTTTCATCATGGTCCAAAGCCACCTTTACTTCTCACTCTAATAGCCTCCAACTGGTCTCCCTACTTCTTCCTTTCACATTTACAACCTACTTTCCACTTAGCATCCAGACTGATCCTCTGAAAATTCTAGTTATGTTGTTTTTCCTTTGCTCAAAACCCTGTGATGGTTTTTCTTTTTACTCAGAATACACTCCAAAGTCGTTATGGTAGCCTATATTGGCCTACAAGATCTGAGCACCTGTTACCTTTCTCAGCTCATCTGCTACTCTCCCCTTTTCTCCCTGTATACCAGGCATACCATGCTCCTTTCTGGTCCTTGACTACTCAGGTAAGCTCTTTGCCTCAGGTCTTTGCATTTGCATTTCCTTCTGCTAGAACACTTCCCTTTTAGATATATACATAGCTCATTTTCTAGTCTTTTAAAAATCTTCACTCAAATGATATATTCTCAGATAGTCAAATATCATCCTATTTAAAATTTAATACCTGTACCAGCATTCCCTATTCTCTTTTCCTTCTTTATATTTTCCCCCAGTTCTTAGTACCTTCTTATACATTATATAATTTACTTTTTGTTATGGACTGAGTTTTGTCTCCTCCAAACTCATACGTTGAAGCCCTATGCCTCAAAGTGATGGTATTTGGAGATGAGGCCTTTGGGAAGTAATTAGGTTTAGATGAGATCATGAAGGTAGAACCCACATAACTGGATTAGTACCCATATAAGAAGAGACATGAGAGAGCACCCCCCCACACACACCATATGAGGACACAGTGAGATGGCTGACATGTGTAAGCCAGGAGGAGAACCTTTACTGGAAATCTGAATTAGTCAACACCTCAATCTTGCACTTCCCAGCTTCCAGAACTGTGAGAAGTAAATTCCTGTTGTTTAATCCATCCTGTCTATGGTTTGTAGTTATGACAGCCTAATCTGACTAAAACAACCCCCCTCACTAGAACATAAGCTTGATAAGGATAGGGAGTTTTCTCTGATTGGTTTCTGTTGCATCATTAATGCCTAGAATAGTTGTCAGCATGTAGTAGGTTCTCCATAAATATTTGCTGAGTGAATAAATGAATGAATGAATGAATGAATGAATGAATCAGACATGGTCCTTGCAGAGAGGATGACAGGTATATGATCATACTAAAAGGTAAACAGTGGTTAAGTTCTACATTGGAGGTACAGATATAGGGTCCTGAGAGATTGCAAAGAAGGAAAAGGTCATTCAAATATGGGAAGGGAGTGGGGTGAATCCAAGAGGGCTTAATGGAAAAGGTAACATTGAGCTGGTCCTTGAAGAATGGGTAGTATTTGGACTTGTGAATGTATGAGAAAACACAGTGAGTTCAGTAAGGGTGAAGTAGGGTATATGAAGGGTAGTAGAACTGAGAAATAAGATTAGAAATAAAGTCAAGTCATGAAGGTTCCTAAATTCCAGATTAAGGTATTTTGCTCTTAAGTGTGGTATGAAATGGAGTGGATATGGAAGTTTGATTAAACTAAAATAAAAATAAAATTTGGTCTACGGCCATGCCACCCTGAACGTGCCCGATCTTGGCTGATCTTGGAAGCTAAGCAGGGTCGGGCCTGGTTAGTGCTGGGATGGGAGACAACCTAAGAGTACCAGGTGCTGTAGGCATTAAAAAATAAAAAAATAAAAATAAAATTTGAATCATAAATCAATAATTCTCTCTGAACTTTTGGTTCTTTACTCAATTGTCCCTTACTTAACTCTAAGTTCTTTACAGGCTTGATGTAACCCATCACAGATAAGAAACAAACAAGAAAAAGAGGAGATTTAATTTGAAAACAGATACGCCTCTAGGGAGAAAAGAGTTAGATGGCTACCTGGCCTGAAGGATAAAGATAGAAATCCTAAATTGTAGGCTTAGAAACTTCTGATACTCTACAATCTAATAACTGATTATTTTTGTTTCTACATTTAAATATTTTTAATAATTTTATTCTGATTACAAAAGTAATGCATGTTCAATATGAGACACCTGGAAAACATAACAACACATAAAAAAGCCCCCTGTGTCTATCTCTCATTTGGAGACAGCCACTGCTAATTTGGTATCAGCCTTTTATTTGCGCACATGTCTGCAAACATGTATACCTGTATATTTACATATTTTAAACAAAACTTATATCATGCTATGAAGATATGAAATAGCCTGCTTTTCTCACTTAACAATAAGCATAACATTAATATTTCCCAAATCCATGACAGTTTTAATGACTACATGCTCTTCTCTTAGCCCTTACTTTGGACATCTGCATTTTTCTCATTTTTACTATTAAATATCCTGTTACATCCATCTTAGCATTTTTCTCTGCTTATTTCTTTAGGGATAGATTTCTAGAAATAGAATTGTTAGAATAACGAATAACTACACGTTTTTAAAGGCTTCTCACTTCTGAAAGGTTTTACTATTCACACTCCCACCAGCAGAGAAGATGTGCCTGTTTTCTTATCCTTAGGCTAGCATAAACTTTTCTATTCATTTTCATTTTTGTTCTTTTCCTTTCTTTTGAGAGTTTTTAAGGAACTTTCAAAACCAAGGGACACAGCCAATTCTGTCTGCCTTCTGGTCCCTGGTTGAGAACTTAGCATTCCCCATTTTTCCTAGGCAGGGTCATACCCTGAAGATGGCCTCAGGGCTAGTGACATCCAAGACTGATGCCCTGGGGACATTGAGAAACACATTATTGCTCTGTGCTTCATCATGTTCCAGATCTGTGACAACCAGGAAGCAGCTGTCTGCATCCAACTGAGATGGATTGAGTCTTAGCCCTGGAGTGAGCAGAAGTCACAGCAGCACACCCAGTACAGTGCCGCTGGCCAGGGAAGTTCTTAGGACTGGAAGGGCAAGAGCCTGTGAAATTGGCTGTTAGAAGCTAAAGTGAGTATTAGTCACTCAGCAGGAATCCAGCTGGATAGATAAAACATGGAAGGGGGACTTGGAAGGCATTTGTGCCTCGTGGGATCTGTAGCCTGTGCATCCAGGGTATCATCCATCAGGAACCTATGGATGTCATGTAAGCCTATTTTATTGTTTCAGAGAGAAACGAAGAACTAGAGGGGCCACTGAATTCTACTCCAGAGTGTATGCACTTTTGGTCCCATAGCCAAACATGAGTAAGACATACCTGCTTCCCTGTGAACATGAGGTGGGATGTTTCTATTCCAGTCCATTGTCACTATGAATGAGTAAGGTGAGAGCAGCCTCCCTTGGGAGTCAGACACACTCAACAAGTCTCCTTTAATCCCCTGCAGAGGACAGCCTCAGGGTGGGCACCAGCTGAAATGGCTTCTGCTAAAGGCCCTGACTCTGATGCTGGATGCCGCAGTGTTACACCAAGGTAACCACAGAGTCATTCAAGTCTGCAGTAGGGCTTGGTATATACAGTAGGAATGCTTTTATTTTGTCCCTGTGCTCTTCCAAGTGAATAGGAGGGAGTCATGGGCAAACTGGGGGCAGAAGTGATGAGTACAGTTGCTGGAGAGTTCATATGGAAAATGGTGGCAACAAAGTCTTTATCTGTGCCTTTACTCACCCTTGTCCTTCAGGACTCCTTCATGCCACAGGCCCTACACTATCAATGGCTGACCAAGTTGATAATAGTGCAGATTCATTTTCTGAACACGATGCTTATCAAGTTGGGATTCCACAGGCCAATGAACTGTATCATGGCCCTACTTGGTCTTATTAGGTGAGAAAAAAATCTAGCAAGATTTGCCAATCTCCTCTCTCCTGCTGGCCCACTCATGGGACCTAGAGATTGAGTGACTTGTCTAGGGTCTCAGGGCTAGTGACAGAACCAGGAAGTCCAATTCTGCTGACTTAGCTGTTTGATAAATCTAATTGCCTTTTCATATGAATATTTCTTACTAGTATATTTGGGCAGAGGTTGAAGAATGATGTCACAGTACTCTCTTATTTTCCTCATGCTGTTAGGCAAGCAGAGAGACAGATACCTTTGGTTGCTTAGACAGTCGAGATTCAGAATAACATTCCTGTTAGTAGTCCTAGGAGCATCTCTTAGCCACAGTGTGAGCATCTCTTAGCTTAGAATGGTGAGCCTGGGTTAGCATAGGGAGTCAGAGAAGCTGATTCCAGACCTTTAATGAGGAAGGATGTTTGTTCAGGAATCAGCCCTTTCACTGTTACAGTTGAGTTAGTGGGAAGAATATTCTTTCCCAGCAGTTTTATCATAACTAATGTTCTTAGTGGAAACATGGAGTCATCATGGCAAGGTCAGGGCAGGTCTAGAACCCTCTTTTTTAAGAGCACAGAAAAAGAGATAAAATATTTTAGAAATGATTTCCTTCAAAATGATTAAATACAAAAGATTGCTACTGGAATGGGCATGTTTTGGTTATTTGGTAAACATCTGGTAACTATTCAGATGTCTTTTCTTGCTGAATAAACAAGGCATGACTGTAATACTGACTTTACCAAGTGCTGTGCTGCACAAACTGCTCTGTGTGTGTATGTGTGTGTGTGTGTGTGTGTGTGTGTGTGTGTGTGTGTTAGATTGAGAGAGAGAGAGAGAGAGATATTGAGAGAGAGAGATTGAGATAGAGAGAGAGAAGAGAGGGAGAGGTGAAAAACATTGAATTCAGCTTTCCAGGTTTTTCACTCCCAGACTATATGGTTCTGGTCCAGAGGTTAGAATATGCTTTGTTAATGTATTAAAACCCACCCACACTCTTGATTCTTTGAGCCCCTCTTTAAACTCCTCAAGAGCAAGTACCATGTCATATTCATCCTTGCATCTCCTATTGTTTGGCAGAGTGTCTTGGACAGAATAAGGACTTGAACAACATCTGAATTGAAATGTTGAGTTTCATGTCTTGAGACTCAGCTACATGAAACACACTTCTTTACTAGCATGAGTACAAAAAATTTTTTTAAAGGGAATAAAATAATGCCTTATTATTTTGTTTTAATTTTTTTACTATGTTTAGAAATTGTTGCTTTTTTTTTTTAAATTCCAACCACACATTGGACAGATGTCTTCAGGGACTTCTTTTCAACAATTCCCAGATCCCTTTCCTGAGCAAGAACTGATGGTTTAGGACTAACATCTTGTGAATGGCATTTGGCTAATTTCCTCCTAAATGCAGTACTTTGTATTTGCTCTCACTGAAACTCATCTGTCATTTCTTCACCCAGAAATTCAGGCTTGTGGGACCACCGACATTGATGCATTGACTTAGAATTTCACTATTTCACAGTGTGCAAAGAACCAGTATCTCTATTATGTATAAAATTTATTATTTAAAATATTTTTATTTAATAAACACATATAGACTTTACTATGTGATGTGCACTGTTCTAAGTAATTTATAGACATTAACGTATTTAATGTAATTAATCCCGGCCCCACCCTGAGGATTCTCACCTTACATTTCATCATCTTCCTCTTTCAGGGGTTCTTTACCTAAGACTGTGAATATAATTTAAGAAGCATGTGAATTTGGAGGGAAAAATTATATTTAGATTTTTACTAACCTCTTTCTGAAATTTATCATTTTCTTTCATTATAAATGTAAGCAACAAAGTACAGTATTGTCAGTATCTGTTACTTTTTTACCAATATCTTAGATATTATCATATCACAAGTTATTGCAGATTTCTTGAAATATTTATGTTTATTAGTACTTCAAAATTATAATAGTTATTAGACTTGTCATTGTATTTTGCTATTTAATATGTTAAAGGAGCACATATCTCACTACATCACAAATGTGTTTGGAAAGGATATTATTTTAGTATAGTTGGTTTCCTTTGTATTTTATTTTATGCATTTAAAAATGTCATTCTGATAAAAAGTTCACAGGCTTCACCAGACCTTCCAAGGGGTCCACAGAACCAAAAATTGTTAAGAACTCCTACTTTACATTCTCTCAGTCATGATAGGCCGAGGTTGGAGCTGAAGTAGTTAGAAATTGGAAGGACTCAGGAGTTCTGTATTCTCATCTCAACTCCACCATCCACTTAGCTGTGTAACCTAGGGTTTGGCTCTTCATTCTTCTGAGACTTGCTTTCTTTATCTGAAGTAATGGTAAAGGGTCTATCTGTTCCTGCTAGCTCACAGGGTGTTCTGAGGCTCAGACAACATAATGGCTGTCTACAGAGTTGCTTTGAAAATATTTTAAGGCACAATATAAGGCACTTGTTGAGAAATATTAATGAGTTTTAGTTGCAGAGATCTGATGCTCCAGAGAACAATTAATTTTTGGGTAGTTTTTCAAACAGTTGGAGTGAATGCAGTTAAGTAGAACACTCTTTAATATGTCCTGCATTCTATTTTCCATTCGATATCATCTCTATAATGCTTTATGATTTTGAATGCTCATACTTTTGCGTGCAGTCAATTCCTTTTCTTTTCTTCTATTCCTCCAAGTAACTGTTTCAGTTTTGCTTTTGAGACCTTCTACCCAGATAGAACATTTAGGCAAGCTGATATCTTCAAAGCTTCCTGCCAAGTTGAAAGAATAGAATCATGTTATAAATCTTGGGATATAGTAGACACAATAAGGCCCCTCTGATCTCCTTGTTAATGGGATGTGGTCTGTCCTGTGATTGGAGAGGGTGAAATTGGAAGGATACTGGAGATTACATCATAATGCAGGAAAAGGAATTTTCTTCCCCATGTCAGGCTAGGGCTAGGCATCGCTTACCTCTGATGGAGCGCTGTTCGGTAAAATCTCCTGAATTTCCCTGAGCCGACAGGTATCGTTCTTTTTTTTTTTTTTTTTTTTTTTAAGTTACCATGTGTCCCTATGGGATCCCCAATACTGGAAATGTAGCTCTGGTGTCATCGAAGCATCGTTAATACAATTATTAGTTGAATAATAATTGTAGCTTTTTACTGAGCACTTATTTTGCCTGGCGTAGTTATTACTGGGCACTTTACACTGAGCAAAGTCTCATAAATGACCTTTTGAGGAAAGTATACTTAGATTTCCACTTTATATATGAAAAAAAAGGTCGGAGAGTTTAAATGACAGTGTTAGAAAGTGAACTTGGGCACCATGTATTACAAAAAGAGCATGAATTGAAGCCAGTCAGGCTTGGGTTCAAATCCTGGGCTTTATCATACACTAGCTTTGTGCCTTAGGCAAGTAAATTAACCTTTCTGAGTGCATTTTCTCTTAACATATTTCAAGCTTCTTAACATTTCTGAAGCCTTCCATGATGTCCTCTTGTGGTACTTGTGCATAGCTGTATCATTTAGTAGGTATTTCAACCAGAGTGTAAACTCCTGAAGGAAGAGGTCACATTTTATTCCCTTTGAATTTCTAGGACCAAGACGTGTATATATCAGGTGGTCTACAATGACACATGAATTAACAATGTATGATTTATAATAATATTTACCAATTAGTTTAACATGAAGTTTAAATAAAATATTGGAGCAGTAGAAAGTTTTGAGTTTGCAGTTGGAGAGACCAAGATTAAATCTAATTTCTACCTTTTAGAAACTTAAGTAAGCTACTTTAGATCTCAGAGACTCAGCTGAAACATAGGATAATACTATTTATTTTCACAGTTGTAGTAAAAGTTAATAATTCTCTCTCTCTATTTACTGGTAAGTAGGAATCATTAATCAATGTTAGCTTTTATTATTATTGCATATGAATATAGTTTGTATAGAGTGCTACACAAATATGCTCATTTAACAAGTATTTACTGAGCACCTATAATACACCAGGTTTTAGGTGTGTGGCAGTCAACAAGAAACGAGTACCATACTTTTGTGGAACGTACATTCTGGGGCTGGATACAGAGTGAGTGGGGACACAGAGAATAATAGGTCAGTCTCAAGAGCAAGCCATTATTACCACATTATCAACACCATTCATGGTTGTTCAACACTGAATATTTTCGTGCTGAGCTTTCATGGTTTTGGCTAAAGGGTAAAGGATTTAAATTCAATGTTTTAAAGCCTACCCTTCTAATTCTTTGAAGGCAAGGGCCAACCATACTCCTTTTGTATCCCATAGCACCTGGCAAAGTGTCTGGGACTAAGTAAATGTTTGAATATGTTTGAACAGTTGACTTTCCTTTCTCGAGACCCAGCAACGTGATGTAGCTCCACAATTCTAGGTGTGGACACAAAAACATTTTTCTTAAAATGAGGATAAGGTTATGACGTATAATTACTTTTGATCATAATCATAACTCTTTATTGGGAGCTCACTATGGGCCAGGCACTGGCCAGGCAATTTACAGATGCTGTCTTGTTGAGTTTTTACCATAACTCTGAGATAAGTACTATTTCTCCTTAATTTTACCTATAAGGAGTTGAAGTTTTCATTGTGTCCATATAACTTGACTTAATATACACAAGCAGGAAGTGACTTTGGGAAGCATAGCGTAATAGGTGCTTAGAAGATGGCAGCAGTTGTGGTGAAAAGTGAATTCAGGTCCATTTGGTGGATCGTCTAAGATAGCTAAGAGTCTCAAGAGCTCTCCCAGCTCTACCAGGTGAGTCAAAATGTTTTGCAAATCTACGTTGTCTTTTCAAGTAATACAGTTCATTCTGCATTATATGAAAAGCGTACATTTTTGAGGCCAATTAAAAAAACTCTATGTAATTAGAATACAGATATGTGTCTAATTTGCTCTGAAAACTAACTTTTTCATTTGTATTGAAGACATTTAACAAGCAACTTGGTAATATTTAAAATCAGAATTGGAGATGTCACAGGACTAGAAAGGGAGATGAAACAACCATTTTCAAAATAAAAGAAAACTTCCATTCATTAGTATATGGGAAAATTTAACTAGTGTATTGTCTAAAAATAACAAAACAGTAATATTTCAAAACTCAGGAGGAACAACAGAACAATAATAGCACTGAGCATTTGTAAGATAAAACCTTCATTAATAGATTTCTATAGTGAATGGAAGGGATTGTGAGAGATTGTTTATGTGCTGCAATTTGATTATGTAATATAATGCAAACATATTTTATTTTTACACATTATAACTCTGGACTAATGTATTAATATTCTCCAAATAAATAGAACCAATGGGAAATTTTATATATATATATATATATATAATTTATATATAAATATGTAAATAGAGAGAGAGAGAGAGAGAGGAGAGAGAGATTATTTTAAGGAATTGGCTCATGTGATTATGTGGGTTAGCAAGTTTAAAATCTGTAGTACTGACCAGCAATCTGGAAATTCTGGCAGGTATTAATGCTGAAGTTTGAATTCAAAGGCATTCTGAAGATGTAATTCCTTTCTCCTCAGAGGACTTGAGTCTTTTCTCTTAAGGCCTTCAATTGATTGGATGAGACCCACCCACATCATGGAGGGTAATCTGCTTTATTCAAAGTCCACTAGCTTAAATGTTAATCACATCTCAAAAATACCTTCACAACAACATCTAGACTGATGTTTGACCAACCAACTGCACTATGGCCTAGCCAACCTGACACAGAAAATTAACTATCACAATTAGTATATTCAAGCAGGCGTGGAGGTATACACCTGGCCTGAATTGGCAGGAATAATAGGAAGAGATCACTCGTACTACAAGTAGATTAAGTGAAGGATAGTGAGGGGCCTGTGTGTGGCAGTCGTTGCTTTAAAATTTCATTTTATTTAACTTATTTAAATAAGAAATAATTGATAAATGACAAATTTCCTTTGATTTTATTCTCTAGATATTATTAAATAAGACATTCTAGGATCTCTGAGACTGATGAATAAAAGCTTTCTGTAGTATTGATGACAGAGCTGCTTCAGTGAGGAAGCTAGTGTAAAAATAACCCTAACTTCCAGCTGGTGCCACATCTGGGTGCTTAAGGGGGAAGCCAGCTTTCAGTATGAATTGGCTGCTGTGGAACTCTATTTCTAGTTGTCAATGCAGAAGGTTTATTGGATACAGTTACCAGTATCCTTCCTGGTAGCTCAAAAGAAGAAACTCAGATGATTTACTGAAGTATTACTTAGAGAGAAAGTAATTCAAAAGAGAACACCAAATTGAGGTATAAAAAAGGAATATTTATCTTTTAAAAATAAAATTTTTAACACTACTGACATCTCATTTACAAAGTATTTTCCTGAAATACTTTTCATTGGCTTTGCTTAATACATTCTTTTATTTTGAATCAAGACTCAAGTGAGGGCATGCTTGTGTTATTATAAGCACCACCAATACCACAAAAGAAAAGATAATCTCTGCCTCAGTATATTAGCCCCAAATCCTTATTCTTTCCCCTTTTCTTCCCCACAAAGTAAGACTTCCTGATTGGTTCACCTACACTCTGCCTTTTCAATATGCTGACAGGCATCACAGAACTGGAGATTTCCCTGGCAATCAGCACTCCAGGTAGAGCTGACTTATTTGTAGGACGCCTCACACACTCTGGCCCATTATTTATTCATTACAAAGAGTTTTCTATTGATACTCATATCAATTCTTTGAAAACATTACACATTAAGTAAACATAGTATTTACAGCAGTACATGGTTTGCAATTCAGAACACTGACAGCAGAAGAAAAGGGACCAACAGACTTTGTAAGAAGGCCAGAGAGAAAAGCATATTAAAATGTGTTTTTGCTAATGTGGGTGTGCATGTGTACACATGTGCATATGTGTGTTTTAATTCATAGAAAACTAAACATGCCCTTCTTTAAAAGCAGATTATTTAAAAGGTGATTTTAAATAGCACATACATATGCCAATTATACCAGACACTTGCTTTCTGTACATTCATCTAGATTTTTTTTTATTCCGAAATAAACCTTTTATCTGGTATATTAGAAAAAAATAACTTTGGAACATCTGTCAACTTTTGGTTCACAGTAATTTTGCAAAATCCACAAACCATGCTTTGTCTTTTAAAAGGTGACCTTGTCAAGCACCTTCTAGAAGACACTGATGTGTTATTAATTTACTGGGGATTGGAAAGATAAGATCAGCTATGGAGTATCTAGTGCTCCTCACATTTCTCTCACTAGTAGCAACATTAATGTGAAGATAAGTTTTGCAATATAAATCATATACGAATCATCAAAATATTTATTTAACAGTATTTAAAAAAACCAAAGTCTACAACAGTAGTACAGACACCAAAAACACCCCAACTGCTCTTTGGCCTTAGGCCTTTTTCAATACTGCTAATTATCCCAATTGATCAAAAGGGAGGAAGTTACAGCA
Organism: Pteropus vampyrus; assembly: GCF_000151845.1. Classification (NCBI taxonomy): domain Eukaryota; kingdom Metazoa; phylum Chordata; class Mammalia; order Chiroptera; family Pteropodidae; genus Pteropus; species Pteropus vampyrus. The sequence goes on from NW_011889347.1 coordinate 1,408,870, forward strand.
CCTGAGTTTTGAGTAAATTTCTTTTTAGGGCCTGTGGTTCTAGATGCTATTCTAGGATCCTTATTTTAACTTAAAAGAGCCTTCAGGAATGAATTGACAATTTTAAAACAATTTCCACGTGAAAACTATTGAAAATACAAATCACTTTCTAAGCTTGTCCAACACACATTTATTTTCAGGATCCCAAGTTGTTAGGCAAAGGGATTCAGGTCAGTTTCAAGCCCTCAAAGCCACAGAATATCCATCTCTTCTCCGGACTTGCTCCAACTCCAGTCATTTCTTGCTTGAAGGTATACTAGAGTCTACTCATGAGACATTCCACATCACTGGTGCAGATCTGTGAGACAGAGAGGACATCTCCATTCAAAACCAGTTCCACCATTCTAATGTGGCTCTTTTTCTTCCAATGTTGTCTACTTTTGGATGCTGATACGTAGGTGTGTGTTGGGGGTGGAGTTGACCTCTTCCCTTCTTTGTGCATGTGTATGTGTTGGGTGAGTATCTTCCAGATGGCAGCCTTCCTCTGCTGTGACCACCAGAGTCCACTGAGCTTTATTTTTATGTATTTCATAAGTTTTATTTAGGTATAATTTACATACAATAAATTCACCTATTTTAAATGTACAGTTTGCTGAGTTTTAGTAAATTTATACATTTGTATACATTTTTCTATAGTATACAATTGTACAAATTTAAGAAATTTATACAATTTATAAAAACTGTCACCACAATTCAGTTTTAGAACATTCCATCACTTCTCAAAATTTCTTTGTGCACCTTTAAACTTAATTCTCACTTTCAATTCCTGACTTTAATTTTTCACTGAAGTTTTGCCTTTTCTGAAAATTTCATATATGTATAATCATGCAATATATAGTGTTTTGTGACTAGTTTCTTTCAGTTAGTATGATATTTTTGAGATTTATTACTACTGTGCTTTCCATTGGGAAGAGTTGATGTCAGGCATGTGGAGAGGCTTGGGTTTGTAGCCAGCTGAATGGCAGCTGATCAGTACTGGTGATGCTATGTGCAGGCCTGAAGCTGCAAAGCATTTTGGGAAAGGAGGGAGGCAGAAATGATTGCCATCAAACCCCCCCCTCTCTCTCTCTCTCTCTCACACACACACACACACACACACACACACACACACACATCAATTTCTCTTGATACCACTGCAAGCTCTCTTTCAGAGGTCCTGACACTACTCTGACAGAAAGCTGCTTAGGAGAAACTGGATTTACATTAAGAGTGAGGTCAAGCTTTCTTATCAGTACTAGACACTATTCAGTTAAGTGAAATCACATTGTAGAGTATCATATAGAATCGAATCCCCACTTCAAAAAACATAAATATGTAATATTTATTGATGTATACGTACAATTGGTGCATATAGAATTGAATTCCCACTTCAAAAAACATAAATATGTAATGTTTATTGATGTATATGTACAATATTGGTGCAGCATATGCATGAAAAAGGGTTTGAAATAAAGATATACCAAACTGTTAACAGTGGTTATCCTTGAGGGGCAAGATTGTAACTTTCAATTTTCCTTTTACTATATTTCTGTATTACTTACATGTTTAAGACAATATGTATCCATTATTTTTACAATTAAAAAAAGAATCAGATAATTTTTACTGACATATAGTCCAATTTTCGATTGACCACTTAGTCCTGGTGCTCTCACTCCATCCCTCCCTTCACTGCCAAATGGGCTATTTAATTGTAGAATAGCATCATTTCCCAGAGATAAATGAGGAAGGTGTACTAGTTGGAACAGAAAAAAGAAACTGCCATGAGGACAAAGTATTTCCACATTTGAATTCTCAAATGGGCCAGTGCCTCTGTTAGGAGGACATATGCTTAAACAGCTTAACATTTTGGACATCCAGGATGTTTAGGAGTCTGCCAGGAATCTGTATTCTAATGGAATTTCTCAGAAGGTTCAGATCCTATAAAATAGTGAGTACAATCCATGAGCAGTTTTAACTGAATGCTGCTTCTGAAAAAATTTATTGTGAATTCATTTATTCTGAGGGGTCAAGAGTCCCTCCCACCTCTATGCAGCATCCTTCACTTTCTAAGGAACTAGTATTAACCTTGCTCCTGACACTTTGTGAGTTCCCCCACAGGATAGCATCCAGGGCATGAAGTAGCCTACGAGATCAGCTGTGAGCAAATATTCAGTCTGTGTTACAGACTTATTCTTCCATCTTTTTTTTTTGTCACTGCCTTGATTGTTTCATCATAGATAATGGCAGTGATGATAGTGATGGTGGGGAGGTGGTTGGCATAAGACTTCTAACTTGGAAAATTAACATTAGCTAATGGCTAATAGACCAGGGCTAAAGTTTGATTGGTGACAAATGTTGGTTAATTTGCAGTTTATACGTAAATTAAGAGGAAAAAGAACATTCTTCTAAGATTTGTCTTGGAAGCTGGGTGGCCAAATCATTTAGGTTTGCCCAGGACTTCCTGTTTTAGGATTGGAAGTCCTAAGTCTCAGGAAATCCCTCAGTTTCAAACAAACGGGGACAGATGGTCACCTTACTTGCAAGAGAGAGGCTCTATACTGAATCACAGTGAGAGAATAGGCAAGGGAAATTTCCTTAGAGTGAGTACTAATGACTTATTCATGCTTGTGGAGAGTAAGGTCACAAGTTCACAAAGAACCTTATATCTCCTTGCATGCCTATTTCAGGCCCCCACATACCTTATTATCTAGACGGTGCAAGTAGGAATAGATGTATTCAATGCTTGCTCCAAATGGGTGGACATGAAGGAATGTGGAGATAATCTCTATAGAGACAATACCATGGAGGTTACACTTGAGCATTGTATTCTTTGAGATGCCACATGATACTGTATAGCAAGAACTAACTCCTATGTACAACATATTATATACCAGGCACTATTCTAAGTTTACACGTAGTTTACTCATTTGATCTTTACAACAATATTGTGAGGTAGGTATTATCATCCTCATTTCACAGATAAGGAGACACTGAGGCATAGAAAATTTAAGCAACTTGCCCAAGGTCACACAGCTGGTAAGTGGCAAAGCTGGTATTTGAATTGAAATAATAGCTTTTAACCACTACTCATACGCCTTTCACTACACTGCATCACATGTAGAAAAGCTAACATTTGAGGAGACACTTTCATCATTTATGATGGCCGAAGACAATTTGAGTTCTACATTTTACAATTAATTTAGAATTTTACAATAAACTCAGAATCTGCTGGGTTTTCGCAGTTCCTCTGCACGGCCTTTAAATTGAACTTTAGCTTCTTATGCATTAATAATGTCTTGTCGTCATGGCAAAAGTGCAAATCATGTACTTTTCCTGATTAACCTCATGCTTCTCACAAGAGAATCTTCTAATTATATTTGGGTTTTATTCTGTGAGTAGCTCTATAAAGAAAAGCCAAACATTTCATTCACTTCAAGTGGTCACTAGCATTTTATTGGTGTTCACAGCCCTGAGGAACAGAACTCTTATAGCAGATCACAGCTTCCAGGAATATGCATGGTTTCTGCTTAGCATAACTCTGGGGTCATTGGCAGCTACAAATATTGCCTTGATTGTTCTGGCTATCAGGTTAATTTTTCTAATACTTCTTTCTCTGACAATGAATAGAATACAAATTGTTCAAAAGTCGACATTTCTTTCTTTAAATTGTTTGAATTCACCTCCTTTCATAAGATCTTAGGTACCTCAGATAGACCCAGAATTGAGTTTACTGAAAACTTCCAGGAAATAAAACCTAAAATTAATTTGGTTTATAAACTACAACTTGTCTGCCCCTTTTAGTGACTGACGAAGAATATCACAAATTTAAATAGTAGCTTGAAGTTCATATCAGTTCTTTATGAAAATCCTCCAAATATTAGATGGCAATGGGGGTGGGTTGGGAGATCAGGAGGAACTGATGGTAGGTTTCAAAATCTGTTTAAAATAGATGCTATTACTTATAACACTATTTTAAATGACCAGGCAAATTACATTTTTAAACACTAACTCAAGCTGACAAACTTAAATTCTGAAGAAAACATTCTATGTTGAAAGGAATTCTAGATGCTATGGTCAAGAAAGACTGTCAAATGCCAAGAAACAGCTCCATAGGTTTCAAAACACTAAGCAGTTTTTTGTAGGTTCATACCAAAAGAAAGAACCAGTTTAAAAAATAGATTTTTCCTTTTCTCTGTCAGCTCAAGACTCCTTTCTTTACAAAAACAAAGCAAGAAACACTTATCTTAAGAATCTTTGTTTCTATAACTATCCATTTACAGAAGCTTCATTCTGCCCCCACTCCCAGCTCTTCTCTGACAGGTCTCCCATTTGCCATGCCAATTTGTTAACTTTGAGTTGGAAATTGGAAATAAGTTGTCACTTTTCTTGAAGACTCAATGGCAGATCTCTCTGAGCATCTTTATTTACATATTGAACTGTTAAATCTGAGTACAATATACATTACCAAATAAGGCACATATATCTTAAAAAAATATGCAGAAGCTGATCAGTGTGGAGAACTTTTGAGATGGGGTGGGACAACTTTGTGGCTTAGCTTCCTAGAGGGCCACTAAAATTATCTGCTGAGATCAAGATTGGATCCTTTTAAATGACTGAATATTTTAGGACCTCAACCTGCCACTGTTCTTCAAATAGAATATAAAGTCAGTAAGCATTTCTGAATAGTGCTGTAAGTGCAAAATGGTTCTAATTTATTGAGGTCTTACTATGGGCTGGGTACTGTACTAAGTAATTTAGATGAATTATTGCATCTGATACAGCTGCCCTTTGAAATAGGTAATATTATACCTATTTTGCAGATGGAAGAACTGAAACTCAGGATGGAAATGGTGGGATCAAGACAGGAGGCTAGGTCTGTCAGATTCCTTAACAATTTATGCTATCTTGCCTCTGTGAATGAATTTTTACATAACTAGAGGAATTCTAGCATTTATGTTATCAGAGCCCACAATGTCCAACACCTCACAGGGAGCTTTCTGAGTCATCTGCAAGTAACCTGGAAAAGCTTAAGAGAGGCACACGCTTCCTCCATAGGCTCACCTGGAAAAGTTCTGCCAGATGGTTTCTGCATTGACCCTTGAATGGGAGTGAGAGGGCTCAGCTATCTTTGCATAGAGATTTAAAAAATCTACATTGTGTTTCTCCAACAGACAACCTCTTAGCATAGTGCTTATACTGACACATTTGATGTGACGGTGGCCACAAGGAGCTTGAAGACTGCTGGGGACTGCTGTTACCATTTTTATTGAAATATTTATTTGTTCTTATCCTATTGTCTTCAGGACTTTGGATCCTTGCACTGTCACACTTTATAAATGTTCAGCATGCGCTTATTCATTTTAAGTAAATCATTCCTCCTCTCCACTGTACTCTATACATTGTATGTGTGTGTTACCTTCCTTACCCACTAGTAGGGCTTCACGTTCAGATTTGATAGGATTGCTGTTCAGGTTCTTCTCAAGAGGGTAGTCACTATCCTGGCTTGATGCACACAGTCTAGAAGCACAGCTTTCCTGTGGGAATAATATGCTTCCTGGGTCAGTTCACTTCATTTGGTAACAGACTTGGTTTTAATTACATAAGGAACTTCTTAACACAGCACTCTAAAAATAATACTAATTCTGATTATTGAATGGGAGGAAGAAAAAGAGCATAAATTACAAAAGCATCACAAGTAATCCAAAGCTTATTTATATGGCTTCAAAACAGAAAAAAATTAGGCATTCATCTTCATCACTTTTAGTTTTCTGCCTTCATCATTCTTGACTCTATACAAGTAATTCGGAGAACCAGACCCAACATTTATTGTTTATTGTGCCTGGTAGGGGCAGATTGTGGCTGATTGAGATGTTTTTCCATTTCTTCCGTTCCACAATCCCTCAGCAGGACAGGATTCCTTCTGTTTTCTTTAAAGATGTTTTCAAAACTTCCAGGATGCTGCCCATGAACAAAATGAATGGTCTATGCTGCCAAACATGTTGTTTTCTGGATTAACAGGCTTTCAGGCTATCGTCAGAAGGGAAACATTTCTTGATGACCTACTCAATCTTTGGCCTTTACAATCTAATCCAGGCAGTAACTATTATGCCACATTTGATTTAGATTACTGGCTCACTTCTAAGCCATTGGCTGTACATCTGTTGCTAATCCCCTTAAAACATTAAATAATCTAGTAAGCCATTTCTTAAGTGTGAGAGTTTAACAGATTGGGGGTGATTTAAGCTCAGAAAATATCCCCAAAAGTTTTAGCCACCCTGAATAAAACTGTAGTCTTGCTGAAATTTGACTTCAATTTTATTATAGCTGGCGTTTAAAAAATTAGAAAGCATACTGAAGGGATGCTTATCACCTTGAATTTTACTAGCAGATTCAAATAACTAGTTCTTTCTGTAGTAAGACATAGCCATGTTAGAATATTGCAAAAATCTGGCAATAACTCACACTGCAGTTTAGTATCAAGAAACTCGAGCCAAAAGAAAAAAATTCCTCCTCAACCAAAACATTACTTTCCTTTCAACCTAAAATTACATTTGCAGTCCAATGAAATGGTACTTTGCTTTCTAACCTAATTGTATCAAGTTGAAATATTTGGTCACAAATCAGTTTCACAGAGATCAGTTTATAATGAACTGTCATAACTTTCTCTGAAAGAAACTTTGCTTAAAATAACAGAAAAAATATACTCTGACTCATATTTTTCTGATTATCACTTGGATCTCTTTCCTTATCCTCCAGCTGTTACTTCATGGTATATTCAGTTTCAGATTGGGAAACATTTAGACTTACGCTGCTTACATTAAAGCACTGAAAACATCCTTGCACTAAAAAATTCCCTTAATAATAGTGGAAAAAACATGGTTCTGGTAAAGATGGTGGAGTAAGTAAATGCTGTGCTCACCTCCTCGCATGACTACATCAAAATTTTAGCTGACGTGCCAACAACAATCAAAGCTCAACTATAATAGGATGACATATACAACCCACACAAGGGATACTCTTGGAGGTGATCATGGAGAATGTGCCATGGGGACACAAAAGACACCTACTACATAAGGACATCCTGCCAAGAATGGGAAATGTAGACTTCCCTCATACATAGAAACAAATATAAAGGTAGCCAAAATGAGGAGACAAAAAACATGTCCCAAATGAAAGGACAGGAGAAAAATGTCAGAATAAGAACTAAAGGAAATGGAGGCAAGCAATCTAACAGATACAGAGTTCAAAACACTGATTATAAAGATGGTCAAGGAACTCAATGAGAACTTTGGAAAAAGGACATAAAGAATATAATAACTTAAATGAAGAATACACTAGAAAGAATAAACAGCAGATTATATGAGAGAGTATTGAATCAGTGATTTGGAAGACAGAGCAGCAGAAAATAGCCTATTGGAACATCAAATAAAAAAAAGCATTTAAAAATGAAGATAGTTTAAGGGACCCTTGGGTCAACATCAAGTGTAACAACATTTACATCATGGGGGTACCAGAAGGAAAAGATAGAGAAAAAATAGTTGAGAATCTATTTGAATAGATAATAATGGAAAACTTCCCTAACTTGCTGAAGAAAATAGGCATACAAGTCCAGGAAGCATAGATAGTCCCAAAGAAGATGAACCCAAAGAGGCTCACATCAAGACACACCATAATTCAAATGCTAAAAGGGTAAAAATAAAGAGACAATCTTAAAAGAAGTAAGAAAAGGGAAGTTTAGTTATCTACAAGGGAGCTCCCATAAGACTGTCAGCTGATTTCTCAATAGAAACATTGCAGGCCAGAAAGGATTGGCACAAAGTATTCAAAATGATGAAAAGCCAGGACCTACAACCAAGACTATTCTACCCGGTGATGCTTTTCTTTAAAATTGTAGAAGAAATAAAGACTTTTACAGAAAAGAAAAAAAAAAGAAACTAAAGGAGTTCATCACCACCAAGCCAGTATCACAAGAAATGTTAAAGGAACTTCTTTAAAAAGAAGAAGAAATAAAACATAAATATTAATAACAAAATAGCAATAACTATGCACCTATCAAAATCACTCTAAATGTAAATGGATTAAATGCTATAATCAAAAGACACAGGACAGCTGAATGGATAAAAAGTAAGACTCATACATATACTGCCTACAAGGGACCAACTTCGGACCAAAAGACACACATAGACCCAAAGCATAAAGATGGAAAAAGTTTTCATGCAAATGGAAATGAAAAAAAGCTGGAGTAGCAAAAGTTATTTCAGACAAAATAGACTTTAAAACAAAGATGAAAAAATAAATAAATAAAAATAAATAAAACAAAGCTGATAATAAGAGTCAAAGAGGGACATTACATAATAATAAAGGGATCAATACAACAAGAGGATATAACCCTTGTAAACGTTTATGCACCAAACATATGAGCACTTAAATATATAAAGAAAATATTGACTGACATAAAGGGAGAGATTGACATCAATAGAGTCATAGTAAGGGACTTTAACCCTCCACTGACACCAGTGGACGTATCTTCCAGACAGAAAATAAAAAAGGAAACAGTGGCCTTAAATGACACACTAGACCAGATGGATTTAATTGATATTCTTAGAGCATTTCACAACAAAGCAGTAGAACATACATCCTTCTCAAGTGTACATGGAATATTTTCTAGGATAGACACATATTAGGCCACAAAACAAGCCTCAATAAATTTAAGAAGATTAAAATCGTATTAAGAATTTTCTCTCACCACAGTGGTATAAAAGTAGAAATCAATTACAAGAAACGAACAAACAAAAAAACCTGGAAAACACACAAACACATAAATATTAAATAACAAGCTCCTAAACAACTAACGAGTTAATAATGAAATCAAAGAATAAATCAAAGCCTACCTGGAGAAAAATGAAAATGACACACAATGACCCCCAATATGTGAGACACAGTGAAAGCAGTGCTAACAGAGAAGTTCAAAGCAATACAGGCCTCCCTTACGAAACAAGAAAAATTTCAAATAAACAATCTGGCATTACACTTAAATGAACTAAAAAAATAACAACAAACAAGCCCAAAGTGAGCAGAAGGAAGAACATAACAATGATCAGGTTGAAAATAAATGAAATAGAGTCTAAACAAATAATACAGAAAAAAAAATCAAAGAAACCAAGAGCTGGTTCTTTGAAAAAACAAAATTGATAAATCTTTAACTGGACTCAAGGAAAAAAAAGAGTTTCTGAATAAATGAAATCAGAAATGAAAGAGAAGTGACATCTGACACCACAGAAATGCAAAGGATTATAAGAAAACAATATGAACAATTATATGCCAAAAAATAAGACAATCTGGAGATGAATAAATTCCTAGAAACATATCACATTTCAATACTGAATCATAAAGAAACAAATCTGAACTGACAGATTACTACCAATGAAATCGAATCAGTAATCAAAAAAACGACCCATAGAGTTTAGAGAAACATGGCAGAGTGAGAGACAGCTGTGGGTGCAAAACCAAGTCTGAGCCGCAGCCCCCAAACACCAATCCAGAGGGCCCATTCCCCCATATTCTCTGAGAACGAACACCGTGGAGCCCCAGGAGAATCTGAGCAAATGCTACCAAAACTGTCGCTAACACTAACAGGGACTGACTAAGAGTAGTGAGCGTGATTAAACATCTATAAGAAAAAAAAAAGGCATTATTGAGGCTTTCCATAAAGAAGGGATCCAAGAGGCTTAGATACCTACTGGAAACCAAAAGAAAAGTGCCTTCTTTGCAACAGGCTAAAAAGAGATGTTTATATAATAAACCTTCTTCTGTAAAAAAGGCAAAATACACTTCCATTATGCCCCAGTGGAGAAATAGTCCATTAAACACAATGAACAACCTAGGTGACAAGGCAGCTCTGAAAGAGAAAAATCTCCAGAAAATAGGCTTACAGACATAGAAATATGCAACTTAATTGATAGAGAATTCAGGATGGTATTTCTAAAAACACTCAGTGAGATATGAAAGGAGTCATATCAACAATTTCAGGAATTGACAAAACAACTAGATGAGCAGAATGAGTTCTTTAGCAAGGAGACTGAAACCCTCAAAAAGAACAGAATAGATCTTCTGCAGATAAAAAAATCAAAAACAAAAACAACAACAACAAAACAACAAAAAACACTGCAAGAGTTGGAAAACGAAATAGGAAGCTTGGGAAATAGAGTCGACCAAATAGAGGAAAGGTAAGTGATATTGAAGACAGAAATCCACAAATAATCAGAAGGAAGAAGAGAGACACTGAAGAATGAAAAATAATGAAAGAGAAATACAAGAACTAGCTGATACCATCAGGAGAGGAAACATAAGAATAATGGGCATTATCGAAGGTGAGGAAAAGGAGCAGGGATTAGAAAGTATTTTCAGACAAATAGTTGAAGAGAATTTCCCAAATCTAAAGAATGAACTGGAGCTTAGAATTCAAGAATTCAATAGACCACCCAAGTATCTCAACCCCAAAATGCCTTCTTTAAGACATTGTATTAAAATTATCAAAAATCAATGACAAAGAAGGAATTCTCAGGACAGTCAGGGAGAAGAAAATAGTAATTTATAAAGGAAAACACATTAGATTATCTTTGAACTTCTCAGCACAAAACTTACAAGCCAGAATGGAATGGAATTAAATATTCAAATTATATATATTAATATATATTATTCTAAATTATATATATTAATATATATTATTCTAATATGTATAATAATATATATATTATTCTAAGCTGGTACTTCCTTTCACCAAATAGAGGAAAGGTAAGTGATATCAAAGACAGAAATCCACAAATAATCAGAAGGAAGAAGAGAGACACTGAAGAATGAAAAATAATGAAAAAAAGGCATTATTGAGGCTTATATATATTATCCTTTATATACTTGTAATGGTAACCACACACCAAAGATTCAGAACTGAAGTATATAACATAAAAAAGAACCAGAGGGAAAACCTACAAAAGCCAACCAAAATAAAAAAGCAGAAACACAAATATAAGGAAGCAATGGAAATACAAAGCTACCAGAAAGCAAAATATAAAATGGCTATAAGAAGACCTCAGATTTCAATAATTACCATAAATGTAAATGGACTGAACTCAGCAATAAAAAGGCACAGAGTTGCAGAATGGATCAGAAAAACAACCATATGCTGCCTCCAGGAGATGCATCTCAGCTCCAAAGAAAAATAGACTCAAATTGAAAAGGGGGAAAATGATATTTCAAGCAAATGGCATTCAGAGAAAAGCAGGAGTAGTGGTACTAATATCAGACAAAATGGACTTCAAAATATAAGAGGTAAAGAAAGATACCGAAGGACACTTCATAATGATAAAGGGAATCATACACTAAGAAGACATAGAAATTATTAATATCTAGGCTCCCAATAAATGAGCCACGAAATATATAAAGCAATTACCAACAGATCTAAAGGGAGAAACAGACCAAAACACTATCATAGTAGGAGACCTAAATACCCTACTGTCAGATATGGACAGATTATACAAACAGAAAATCAATAAGGAAATAAGATCCTTAAATGACACATTAGACCAACTGGACACAATTGACATACAGAGACTTCCATCCCCAAACAGCTGCTTATATATTCTTCTTTAGTGCATATGGAACATTCTCAAGGTTTAATCCACACACTGGGACACAGAGATAACCTCAACAAATATGAGGGTTGAAATCATATCAATCATATTCTCTGATCATAATGCTTTGAAACTAGAGATCAACTGTAAAAAGAAAGCAGGAAGAACTACAAATAATTGGATATTAAACAACATGCTACTGAAGAATGACTGGTTCACAGAAGAAATAAAAACAGAGATCAAGAGATACATAGAAACAAATGAGAATGATAGTACAACATATCAAAACTTTTGGGACACGGAAAAAGCAGTCATAGAGGAAAGTTCATATAATTACAGGCCTATCTCCAAAAACAAGAACGAGCCCAAATGAACAATGTAATACTTTACCTTAAAAAACTAGAAAAGGGAGAACGAATAAAGCCTAAATCAGTAGAAGGAAAGAAATAATTAAAATTAGAGTATGAATAAATGAAAATGAAAACAAACAAACAAACAAAAAATAGAAAACATAAATGCAACAAAGAGTTTGTTCTTTAAGAAAGTTAATAAAATTAACAAACGCCTGACTAGATTCACTAAAGAAAAAAGATAAAGGACACAAATAAAAAATATCGGGGATGAAAGAGGGGAAATGATGACAGACACTGGAGAAAAATCAAAGGATCACACAAGAATACTATGAAAAGTATATAACACCAAATTTAATAACCTAGAAGAAATGGACCAGTACTTAGAAAAATACAACCTTCCTAGACTGAATCAAGAAGAACTGGAAAACCTAAATAGATTGATCAGCAGTATGGAAATTTAAACAATCATCAAAAGCTTACCAAAAAATAAAAGTCCAGGACCAGATGGCTTCACCAGTGAATTCTACCAAACATTCAAAGATTAGATACCTATTCTCCTCAAACTCTTCCAAAAAATTGAAGAGGAGGCAATACTTCCAAACTCATTTCATGAGGCCAATATTACTCTGATACCAAAACCTGGTAAAGGTAACACAAAAAAAGAAAACTACAGACCAATATCTTCCATGAACACAGATGCAAATATCCTAAGTAAGATACTAGCGAACTGAATACAGCAACTTGTTAAAATGATTATACGAGATGATCTGGTGAGTTTCATTCCAGGGGCACAGGGATGGTTCAACATATGCAAATTGATTAGTGTGATATACTACATAAACAAATTAAAACATAAGAATTATATGATCATATCAATAGATGCAGAAAAAGCTTTCGACAAGATACAGCATCCATTTATGATCAAAACACTTAACAAAATCAGTACAGAAGGAAAGTACCTTCATATAATAAAGGCCATATAAGACAAGCCCTCAGCCATTATACTTACTGGTGAAAAACAAAAATATTTCCCTCTAAGATCAGGAACAAAGCCAGGCTGTCCACTATCGCCACTGTTATTCAATATAACATTGGAGGTCCTAGCAAGTGCATTCAAACAAGAGAAAAATATAAAAGGCATTCAAATAGGAAACGAAGAAGTCAAACTGTCACTATTTGCGGATGACATGATTCTCTATATAGAAAATTCTAAAGACTCCACAAGAACACTAGTAAAAACAATAAGCAAATGCAGTAAAGTTTCTGGATATAACATCATTGTCCAAAAATCCATAGTGTTCCTATACTCTAATAATGGAGTGTCAGAAAAAGAAGTGGAAAAAATAATTCCTTTTGCAACTGCAACAAAAAGAATAAAATAATTAGGAATAAATCTAACGAAACATGTTAAGGACCAATATAATGAAAACTATAAGACCATATTAAAAGAAATCTAAGAAGATACAAAGACATGGAAATATATTCCGTGTTATTGATTGGAAGAATCAACAGAGTTAAATGACTGTATTACCTAAAGTATTATACAGATTAAATGACTGTGTTACCTAAAGCATTATACAAATTTAATGCAATCCCCATCAAAATCCAATCTTTTTTTTTTTAAAGAAATAGAACAAAAAATCATCAGATTCATCAAAAATCATCAAAAAATCATCAGTGGAAACACAAAAGACCCTAAATTGCCAAAGCCATCCTCCAATAAAAGAATGAGGCTGGAGACATCACTCTGCCCGACTTCAAATTATACTACAAAGTGACAGTAATCAAAATGGCACGGTATTGGCAGAAAAACAGACACACGGACCAATGGAACAAAATTGAGAGTCCAGAAGTAAACCCACATTTATATGGGTGAATATTTTTTGACAAAAAAAAGCCAAAAACATACAGCGGAGAAAGGAAAGTCTCTTTATTAAATGGTGCTGGAAAATTGGAAAGCTACCTGCAAAAGAATGAAACTAGACTGTTGTCTATCACCACACACCAAAGTTAACTCAAATTGGATCAAAGACTTGAATATAAGACCTGAAGCAATAAAGTGCATAGAAGGAAACATAGAAACTAAACTCATGGACCTTAGACTTAAAAAGTATTTTATGAATTTGACCTCAAAGGCAAGAGGAGTAAAAACAAAAGTAAATGAATGGGACTACCTCAAATTAAAAAGCTTCTGCACAGCAGAAGAAACTGTCAATAAGGTAAAGAGACAACCATCTGAATGGAAAAATATATTTGCCAGCAACGCCTCTTAAGGGCCTAATATCCAAAATATACAAAGAACTCATACAACTCAACAACAAGAAGAAAAGAGACGATCCAATCAAAAAATGAGCAGAGGACTTGAACAGACACTCTCCCTAGAGGACACACAAATGACCAACAAATATATGAAAAGATGTTTAACATCTCTAGCTATTAGGGAAATGCAAATCAAAACCACAATGAGATAACCATCTCACACCTGTTATAATAGCTATAATCAACAGGACAAGTAATAACAAATGCTGGAGAGGATGCTGAGAAATAGGAACCCTCATACACTGCTCGCAGGACTTCAAATTGGTACAGCCACTATGGAAAACAGTATGGACTTTCCTCATAAAACTAAGAATTGATCTACGATATGATCCAGCAATCCCTCTACCGGGTATTTACCTCAAAGACTTGAAAACTCATATCTGAAAATATATTTGCACAGTGATGTTCATAGCAACATTATTCACAGTTGCCAGGTCATGGAAGCAACCGAAGTGTTCTACGATACATGATTGACTAAAGAAGCTGTGGTACATATATACAATGGAATATTACTTAGCCATAAGAAGAGATGAAATACTGCCTTTTGTGACAATATGGATGGATCTTGAGACAATCTTGCTAAGCGAAATAAGCCAGACAGAACAACTTGAAAATCACATGATATCGCTTATATGGATATTAACCTAAAACAACAAATGAACAGGACAAACAAACAGAGACTCTTGGGCACAGAGTATAGACTAGAGGTTACCTGAGGGTAGGTGGTGGGGCATGGGGGGAATCAGATGGGTTAAAGTGAGTCATATGTGTGCTGACAGAAAGAAATCTAACTATGGGAGGTGAACACACAGTGTAAATATATATATGCCTACTGTTAAAGTGTACAGCTGAAACTTATCATATTTTGTTAACCAATGTCACCATGAAAAGTAAATTAATTAATTAAAAAAAACTCACAAACAAAATTCCTGAACCAAATGGTTTCACAGGTGAATTTTACTAAACATTTAAAAAAGAATGAATTCCTATCGTTTTCAAATTATTTGAAAAAATTCAAGATATTGGAAGGCTCCCAACCTCATTTTATGAGGCCACCATTACTCTAATTCCAAAGCCAGGCAAACACATTATGAAGAAAAATTATAGCCTAAAATCCGTGATGAACATAGATGAAAAATTCCTCAACAAAATATTAGCAAAATTAATTCAGTTAGACATTTAGATCATACACCATAATTAACTGGTATCTATCTTTGGGGTACAAGGTTGGTTCAATATATGCAATTCAATTAATGTGATACACTGCATTAATAAATTAAAAGATTTAAATTCTATGATCTTATTAATAGATGCAAAGAAGCATTTGACACATCCAGCATCCACTTCTGATAAAAAAGTTAGTAAAATGGGAATAGAGGGAACATACTTTGACACAATAAAGGACATATAGGAAAAACACTCAGCTAATATACTCAACAATAAAAAGTTAAAAGTGTTTTCCTTATGATCTAGAACAAGAAAAAGATGTCCACTTTCATCACTTTTATTCAACATTGTATTAGAAGTCCTAGCAAAAGCAATCAGAAAAAAAAAAGAAATAAAAAGCATCTAAATTGGAAAGGAAGAAGTAAAACAGTCATTATTTGCAGATGACATGATACTGTATAGAGAGAACCCTAAAGAGTCCACCAAAAAATATGTTAGAACTGATAAAATAATTCAGTGAAGTAGCAGGATACAAAATTAATATTCAGAAATCGTTTGCATTTTTATACACCACTAATGAACTAGCAGAAAGAGAAATTAAGAAAACAATCCCATTTATAATTGCATCGAAAACAGTAAAATTCTCAGGAATAATTTTAAACAAGTAGGTAAAACACTTGTACTTGGAAAAGTGTAAGTCATTGAAGAAATAAATTGAAGAAGATACAAATAAATGGAAGCATATACTAGTTCATGGATAAGAAGAATTAATATCGTTAAAATGTCCGTACTACCAAAAGCAATAAATTATAGATTCCTTGCAATCTCTATCAAAACACCAATGGCATTTTTCAGATAACTAGAACAAATAATCTTATAGTATTCAAAACGGCATGGTACTGGTGATGGCAATCTTAAAGAGTGAGTCTAAGGATAATGTCATTAGCATAATCCCAAGTCTATCTATAGTCTTCTGGGTTTATGCTCCATTTGATGTAAGAAGTGAAACAACCATGTAGCAGCTCCAGGATATTTTAGAAACTCTGATAGTATGAGGAAAGTCCTGCTAAATAGAGCAACTTTAGCACTTTTCAATTAAAAGCTTGATAAATGAATTTCTCTGCAATTTTTTAATGGCATTCACAAAACTGGAAAGTGAGTTGTTTTTCTGAAGTTGAAAAATTAAAAGCATATTGCAAGTGGTCTCCAGAAGAAAACACTTTCAATCATTTATTTCAACTACATCCAGGTTGCCAGTTCTTAATGGCACTCTTGGGTAAGCCACTATGCTGGCAAACACATGCAGAGCCTGTATGCATTGCATCTTCCTGAGCTGAGCACAGAAGATAAAGAGCATGAGCTCCTGTGGAACTGTAGAATTGTTGACTTCTGGCTCTTAGTCTAAGATCCTAATCTTCTCTTGCTTCTGAGACATTAAAACCAGGCTGTTCTGTAGAACAAATAATTGTAAAATTTATATGGAACCATAAAAGACCCTGAATAGCCATGGCAATCTTGGAAAAGAAGAATAAAATTGGAGATATCACTCTATCTGATATCAAACTATACTACAGGGCTATAATAATTAAAACAGCACAGTACTGACATAAAAAGAGACATATAGATCAATAGAACAGAATAGAGAGCCCAGAAATAAATCATGCCTATATGGTCATTCAATCTATGATGAAGGAGGCAAGAATATACAATGGAGGTAAAGACAGCTTACTTAAAAACTGGTGTTGGGAAAACTGGACAGACACATGCAAAAAATGAAAAGTGGACAACCTTCTTACACCATATACAAGAATCAACTAAAAATGGATTAAAGACTTAAATGTGTGAACTGAAACCATAAAACTCATAGAAGAAAACAGGCAGTAAACTCTCTGACATTGCTTTTAGTAATATTTTTTTCTGATATATCTCCTCAGGCAAGGAAAAATAAAAAGAAAAAAGAAACAAATGGGACTACATCAAACTAAAAAGTGTCTGCAAAGCAAAGGAAACAATCGACAAAACAACAAGACAACCTACTAATTAGTAGAAGTTATTTGTCAATGATATATTTTATAAGTAGTCAATATCCAAAAAATTAAAAAGAATACAACTCCACACCAATAAAAGAAATAATCCAATTAAAAAATGTGCAGAAGACCTGAATAGGCATTTCTCCAAAGAGGACATACGAATGGCTAATAGACATAGGAAAAGATGCTGAATGTCACTAATCACCTGAGAAATGCAAATTAAAACCGCAATGAGCTATCACTTCACACCTATCAGCATGGCTATCATCAGTAAATCAGGAAACAAGTGTTGGCAAGGATGTGGAGAAAAGGGAACCCTCATGTACTGTTGATGGAATTGCAAATTGGTACAGCCACTATGGAAAACAGTGTGAAGGTTCCTTAAAAAATTAAAGCTAGAACTACCTTATGACCCAATAATTCCACTTCTGAGTATCTAGCTGAAGAAAACAAAAATACTAATTTGAAAAGATATATGTACTCCTTATGTTCACTGTAGTGCTATTTACAGTAGTCAAGCTATGGAAGCAAACTAAGTGTCCATCAATAGATGATTATATAAAGAAGAAGTGGTACATATATACAATGGAATATTACTCATACATAATAAAATGAAATCTTACTATTTATAATGATATGGATTGACCTAGAGAGTATTATGCTAAGTGAAATAAGTCGCACAGAG
The DNA here is from genome assembly GCF_000151845.1 of Pteropus vampyrus. Lineage (NCBI taxonomy): Eukaryota > Metazoa > Chordata > Mammalia > Chiroptera > Pteropodidae > Pteropus > Pteropus vampyrus. Next base: position 1,427,072 of record NW_011889347.1, read on the forward strand.
AAATACAACATGATTTCATTTATATATAGAATCTAAAGAACAAAAGAGACAAACAAAGTGAAAAGAGACTCATAGATATAGAGAACAAACCTGTGATTGCCAGATGGGAGGGGAGTTGGGTTGCTGAGTGAAAAATGGGAATGGATTAAGAAGTACAAATTGGTAGTTACAAACTAGTTACAGAGATGTAAAGTAAAGCATAGGGAATATAGTCAACAATATTGTGATAACTTTGTATAGTGCCAGGTGGGTGTTAGACTAATTGGGGAGGTCACTTTGTAAATTATATGAATAGCTAACCGCTGTGCTGTACACCTGAAACTAATATTGAATGTCAACTCTAATTGAAAAATTAAAAAATAGGTAGTTCTGATCAGTAGGCCTTCCTTTCTAAGGGATAATTTTCAGTTGAATATTCGGGCTTAAAAGAAATTAGAGAGGTATAATGGAGACACCATCAGTAGGCTTTGCATACTTTAAATAGACAGGGCACCCCATTTATGGTTGTGATACATTAATCCATCCAGATGTTAGTAGACTCTCTTAGAGGTACTCACTGGTGGTTCTTACTGCTGCAGTTTCTCTTTAGGTAGTCCCATCTTGCTTTCCTTTTTGCTATCATCTAGCTTAAAATATTGTATTTCCTTGTTTGCTTTCCAAGATTTCCCTCCTTTTGGTTTTGGCTATTTCACCTGCAAGTGCTCATGATTACACTAGATGGAGGGTATGCAAAGAAATATCAGTGTTCTAGTTGTGTTTGTGTTTCTCTCTTCCTTTAATGAAATGTTTAATTAAAGGTACTCTTCGTCACACCAGTTTTCTATGTTATTTTCCTGACAAGATGAAACAGGGATGAGGCGTCCACTCAGGTCTTCATCAAGAGGGAAGACAGGAATTTTAGGGATGTACTGATATTTTATTAATTGAAAAGTACACTCTCTAGAACCCTTAGAAATGCCAAGGACTTACACTTAAAAACAGAGCCCTTGATTCGAGAATTACTCTGGATATGGGGCTTTTAATCCCCCATCAGCCAAACATTCCACATTGATTCTTATTGCAGTAACTTCCAGAGCATTTTGATTGTCACCGAAAATGGGGGCATGGCAAGAGAGTAGGTTCACTTAGGACTCATGTACCTTTTCTTTAAGATTTTCCAACATTTTTTCCACCTGTATCTTGTCATCTTTGATTTTTTCAAGTTCAGCTTCTTTCCTTTTGTACTCCTCTTGGACTTTGAGTAGATGCTACAGGAAAGGTCAAAGATAATAAAGTCTTAAGGAGTTGTACTTCACTTAAACACCCTGGCTGAAATTAGATATTAGGCTAGCCTGTCTCACTTTACCCTAGCCTACACAATCATTTCTCCATGTAGTTATACTAAAGGGAAAATCAAGATATTTTTCACTTAAGCTTATTTTATTTACCTTTTATGAACTTCCTTTGTATTTGTTCATATTTTAGAAAGAGTTTGAGAAACTGATCTAATCACTTAACTTTCCTATTACAGCCAGGGTAAGGGCAGGGTGCAGTGAATACTGTATAGACAATATCTTGATTGTTGCATGGAACTAAATGTTGCAAAGCATCCTTGCAAATAGCCATTTTCCAAGCCTAGTTTATGAAATTTGTTAAATACAAGTAGTAGGCAAGGAACTGGATTCATCATAATTAATTATTACAAAAAAATGTTATTTATTTAGCATCTAGCATGTGCCAAAGGTTTTCATATGCATGGTCTCATTTAAGATTCCCAATAACCCTATGATACATAATCCTGAGGCTTAGAGAGATTTAGTGGTTTGCTTAAGGTAATCCGAGTGGCAGAGTTGGGTTGACCTATGTTGGGTCAACCTCATAGTGCATGCTCTTAATCATCATATTAGACTACACATCTTTTGGGGATAATATGAAAGAAATTTTATTATTGTTTACAAAGCTATTTTCCAATTAAATGTAATCAAACTGAATGAAGTTAATTTTTTAGGAGGTAGAGACCTAATTGTTAGGTCTTTGAAGTGATGAAATAAAAAAAAAAGTTCATCATTGCATTTAAGTAGCATTTAACTGTCCTTATGTGGAATGGTTTCAAAATCAAGGTAAGAGGGGAAACAACAAGAAAATGTTTCTGAAGTCTTGCTTTCCAGAAGCTTGCAAAAGACCCAAAAAGAAAGGCTAAAAGACCCAGTACAATTTTGACATTGTCAAAATTCTTTGAAGTCTAGCTGAGGAGATGCAATTTTTTAATGAAAAAAAACTCTCATGTAATTTACATGATCTAATTAAACTCCATGATGACAATAAAAAGTAATCATTATTTCACACATTTTGCTAATCAGAAAGGTGAAATATTAATGTGATATTGCTTGTCACATAGGAAGACAATGATAGTGAAGTAATATGAATATGGAGCTCTTATTTCCAGAAGATAATTCCTGTTCACAGTTTGTGATTTCCAAAAAGCAATAAGCTTTGCTGTAGTTAATTTAAAGGCATACAATTAAAAAAAATATTGCACAATTTGAGTTGCAAGAAAAATGGCTGGTAGTCTGGCAAGACAAAGGAGAATAGTACCCTTACTCATAAGTACTACTCTTTTACTATAATTAGAACAGATATCTATTAAATTGTAGGCTCACTGTGGTGCTGGTTACATGAAACTTCTAGGTATTGAGCATCTACTATACAATGTTGTATTTAAATTAAATTACAGTTAGATGCAATTATTTACTTTTTATACTTAGAGTAATGTGCAGGTAAATTCATTCACTTAAATGATTGTGAAAACAAAACAGAAGAGCAAATTAATATTATGTGCCCAAAGCATTGATACTTGAAAACCCATAACATCCTTGCTTTCACCTACACAAGTGTAGGATTCCTGGCACTCTTTATAAAAGGTTGTATTATTTAGCATTGTATCAATTTGATACTTAATCATCAGCACTTTTTCATATCTAAGTAATTAAGGTTCTTCATAAGGACTCTGAGGCCCTGTCCAGATCCCAAAGTACCTTCTGAAACATAAAGATTAGATTATGTTCAGTGTAGTTTTATTAAATAGTTTTCACTGAATGCTCATTCTTTGAAAACTGGTGATCCATTGCTAACTCTGTATTAATCAGAATATTTCGTTAACCACAACACATAATCCCTTCCTCAGCTATGCTAGAGAACTAGATATCAAGAAGAATAGAGATTTGCTATTTGCAGGGGCCCTTTTATAGGTGAGGAGCTGATGCTATCCTTTCAAAAAGCTCAGAAAACCAAAATGCTTTTCTTTACCTGTTGAATTCCTTGCAGGGCCTGTTGTAGGAGTTTCAGCTGCTGTTCCTTGTTTGGGTCATCTTCTCTGTGGACTTGGCCTTGTTCTTGTTTAAGCACTTCGACTTCATTCCTATAGGCATCGAGTTGCCAACGGAGGCTGTCAATTTCTTCCTTCAGTGCTTCTGCCTGTGATACTAAGGCTAAACAATCAATATAAAGTAGTAAAACCATATATCCAGGTTATTTTGTGTTTCATCTTATTACCATGAAAGTGGTGTTTTAAATTGATGTGTGTATAAAGCTTCTCAATGAGAAACTTTAGGTCTGCTGGCTATGGCAGCAAGAGATGGACACGAAAGCATACAAGCCCATTTTTGTAAATAAACACAGGATTCCAACACACGAAAGTCCTCATTATGTTTCATATGCTTCACCTCAATTATAACTAAGGTATTTCCAGAGAACTTCAGTTACTTTTATTTGAAAAGCAGTAAATGATAATAACCCTATAATAATAAAATATAGTGCTAATTGTCTTGAACTGATGACTGCCCACACAATACTTCTGATGAAAGCTGTTTTTTAAAAAATGTAGCCTTGATGGGTCTTACAAAGGAAAGGTAAATGTCAAAATTAAGACACATCACTTCAGTTCTGGGATTAATTTAGAAGTCGCCACTCTATTTTAACAACAAGGAAAAAACTGAACAAATTGAAAAATCAATAATTCTTCTTAGATCCATCAGAGGAGTGAAGTAACAGGGCAAATGACTATCCCCCAAAACAGAGATAGAGGAGACTACAGAGATTGCAATTTACCAAACCAGAAACCCATGTGTAAAACCTCCACAGGAACAAACGCCAAGGGAGGAAAATCTAAACTTAATTGAGCAATTGCTGGAGGCTCAGTATGGACAAGTCTGAGAGTTAAAAAGTCCATGAGGACCCAGTCATAGTAAGTTTTATCTCAACCAAGTCCTCAGAATAAATATCAGAGAAAAACTCCTCTTGTACTTCCCGCAGGGCTGAGGGGAAGGAATCACTTTGAAAAATGCCAGAGCACTCTGTTCTTCAAAAAATGTACCTGCATGTAATGAGACTATCAAAAGAGAAAGAAAGAGAGAAAGGAAGCAATAATGACTGAAAATTTCCTGAAGTTAATGTCAGACACCAAATCACAGACCCAGGAAACTCAGAGAATATCTACAAGATAAATATCAAAAAAATTAGACCTGAACAGATATGCCAATGACAAGGAAGCATCATCATATGTCACCATATGTTATTAGTGAATTATAAATCACAAATTTAAACAACAATGTGATATCATTATACTCCTATTAGAATTGCCAAAATCCAAAACAAAGACAATACTAAGTGCTGGCAGGAATGTGGAACAAACAAGAATCACCCTTCACTGTTGATGGGACTTCGAAATGGTGTAGCAACTTTGGAAGACAGTTTGGCAATTCCTTATAAAATTATACATACTCATACCATAGGATCAAGCAATAATTCTCCTTGGTTTTTACCCAGGTGAACTGAAAACATGTCTCCACAAAAACCTACACATGGATTTTAAAGCAGCTTTATTCACGATTGCTAAAACTTTATTAGGTTAATGGATAAACAAATTGTGGTACATCCAGACAATGGAATATTACTCAGTGCTAAAAAGGAGTGAGCTATCAAACCATGAAAAGACCTAAAGGAAAAATAAATGCATATTACGAAGTGAAAGAAACCAATTGAAAAAGCTACATGGTATGTAATTTTGACTATATGACATTCTGGAAAAGACAAAACTATGGATACGGTAAAAAAGATCAGTGGTTTCCAGGGATTAGATGGAGAGGGAAGAGTGAATAATAAGAACACAGCGGATTTTTAGGACAGTGAAACTATTCTGTATGATACTGTAATGATGGATACATACATTTTGAATATTTGTCCAAACACATAGACTGTACAACTCCAAGAGTAAACTCTAATGCGAACTATGGACTTTGGGTGATGATAATGTATTTATTTATTGCAACAAATGTATCCCTGTGGTGTGGGATGTTAATGGGAGAGATGGTGAGCAGGGAGTATTTGGGAACTCTCTGTACTTTCTGTTCAGATTTGTTGTGAACCTAAAACAGCTTTAAAAATTAAAGTTTATTAATTTAAAAAAACTAATGCACATAGGAAAATCTAGGTTAAATTTAATTATTTATGGTTATGGCACATTTTTCAAGGTCAAAAATTATAAAAGCTATTCTAAGATTTTCTTTCAACAAACATTTATTGAGTTTCAGGCTTATGACTATGGTAAAAAAAGAGATTCTGCTAATCTTTATTGTTTATATTCCAAATTAATGGAAACATTTAAAGTTTATTTCTTTTTTGATTCTTAACAGAGCATAAAGCCCAGAAAAGAGACATTATCAAAATGGCTTAAAATTAAAAATCTGCAACTAAATGTATAAGAATATTAAAGGTGTAAATTTTGTGAATTTTGTCAGCTACCTATGAGGAGGGACTTTGGGTAGAAGAAAGTAATGGAAATAAAATCTTCAAGATTATTAGTTATAATAATCTAAATAATTTAGTTATAATAATCTAAAGGGAGACTTACAAAGGAATTTCAAAGACAAGATTCATCTTCTACATAATGAATAGAAAGAAGGTTTGATTTACAAATATATAGAAGAACCCATATCCTGAAGGTAAAACATTTCTTATTCTTAAAAAGGAAGTTGCCTCTAGGGAGGTGCTAGATTTAAGTCAATGCCTTTAACCAGAGGGTTCTGGTGAGAAATATTTTCTGGTAGTGTTGAAACATGCTCTCAGTGCCCACATTTGTGTTCTGTGTATGACCATGCAATTATCTTGATATGGTAGTTTTAACCCTTACATTGAAAAAAATTACTAAAGACTATTGGCATGACACATTCATTTTATGTTGGTTTTATTACTGATTTTAATTCCTGTTCTAATTACGCAGATACTGTATCTTTGACGAGAAAGCTGTCAGAGACTTGAATTCTTAGCACTCTAAATAATAGCTATCCTTGCTGTCTCTCCCAGCAGCTGGGATACTTATCAACAGACAGGCATGTTCTTAATCATCACAACACCAAAAGAAGACACTAAAAGTGAAGATGAGTGTATAGAGGAAAGTTTATATAAAGAGGGACATTAACTATCTGCCATACAGATAACTAAAATATTTAATTTGCTTGCTGGGTCAGTACCGAGGATAGAATCTAGCTCAATAATCTTGAGCTAGAGTTTAGCTGAATAGCACAGAGGTTACTCTGTAGATCAAGTGACTGCTGCAGATGGACAGTTATTTATTTCTGCTTTGGTTTGCATGTTTTTCCTCTGGCAAGCCACGTGGCTCAACAGAAAATAGTGATATTTCATCTTCCTCTTTTTGTTTCTTCTTGCAAAGCAGGCCAGTAATTGTGCTCAAATCCTAGAAGTCATGTGGAGAAACATGGAAAGGAAAAGATCTAGGAGAATGGTTAGAGGCATATTCTTCAGTTTAAATGTGAAAATATTTTCCCTCTGAGAAAATGAGGAGAGGCTGCTTCCTTCCTGAGGGAAAGAGCATGCTGATGAACAGAGATGGATACCTGCAGCCAAGTAGGAGCAGATAATAATCTCCTCAGTTTGGAACTGTCACTAAGAAAAGAAAATGTAATCTCCTATAATGCTATGAGGGGACCTAACTTACAAAATGTATTTCCTGCTCTCTGAAATGAGGGTTTTTTTTTGTCATTTTAATGAGGACACCAAGTCTTTAGTTTTACAGACTTAATACTAATCGAGCCTATTTCTGAAGCTGGAGATCTTTGTACATTGCTAGAACATTGAAAAGTTCAATATTACCTTTTAATAATATGTTTGAGTAGGTGAATCCATCAGTCCTGATACTAAAGAGTATAGTACATAGAATTTAATCATATCCTGTCATCATTAGTTCTTGGTTTCTCCTTTTTGATTATTTCTTATGTGGGAAAAATATTCTCCTTAAGAGGATTGCTTCTCAGATTTGAAGGCTGCCAGTTCATCATGGCAATATGAAAGTATGAAGGCAGCTGTGAACACCTTTTTTAGAGGAGTCAGTCAGAGAAAAATCTCAGACATGTTTTTCTGTAACAAAAGATCTAAAGGGATTTTGTGCCATTAAAAAATTAATGCCTGTTTCTTTAATGGTACAAAAAAAGAAACAAAAATATTTAATGGGAGTGAATCCAGTGAGTCGGCCACCCTTACAAAACCACATTACAAGAGATGCTAAAAAAGTTACCAAATTTTAGAAGGAAGATGCTAAAAAATGTTTCCAAATTATAGAAGAAAAATGTTTAACATTTCTTTCAAGGTTCATTAAAATTTTGAGCTGGAATGATTCACTATGAGAATTGTGAAAAAGAACAAAGAGTGAGAAGAAAGAGAGAGAGATGATTTGAGCATAATCCATTGGGAGAGGTTGCAGGCCAGTTCAGGCAAAATCTCAAGTGAGTTCCCTGACTTTACAATGCCTTGCTTTTCTTTCCTCTGCAGGTCATTACTCCAAATAAGGCTGTAGCAGCATACATGCACCTCACTGTTTCTCCTCTGAGATCTCTAAATTCCTCTCTCAAACACAATATCCTCATTTGAGTTATTTCACCAGCCCTCATCACCCTGAGACTCTGCTCTCTTTCCTTTCTGGAACCTTTAATTTCTTGGAGTGGCCAACTTCACCCAGTCCATTAACTGCTATCTTACTAAACAGAGTCCACTGTAGATTGTTAAGTTCCCTGTATTCCTTCATCCTCCTGAAAACCTTTGGCCAGGCTTATCATGCCAATCCTTAAGTGATGGTCACTTGACTCAACTTTCTCTGCTCCTTATCCTGGGCTGCAGAAGACTGTTATAGGAAGTTACAGAGATGGCATTCCTAGTCAATACAGACTCATGTTGGTCCTTGCTGATGGGTCTCTCACCTCTCACTGATTTCTTCCTTCTGTACTTCCATGCAAATACTCCTAGAATATTTATTCCAGATATGCTCGCTCCTCATGGTCTCATTTCTGAATCATTTTTCTAATTAATGGATGACTGATCTCTTGCTATATAGAGAATCATGAGCTGCATGTATACTTTTAGCCTCACTTCTCTTATCTCACAGGAAGAACATCAACATTGAGATCTAGTTTCTTAAGCTTTTAATTGGAACCAAGTGATAACTAAAACATGTAGCTGATTTTGATAAAAACTGAGCACCTGCTTACTGGCTCACAATGAGCAAGATTTCTGCAGTTGAGTACTACAGAAGTGAGATAACAAAATTAGATATAATCTAGGGGAAGAAAAATGCACAAAAGTCCTTGAAATAAAATGAATTAAAACCTTCTAGGAGAAAAGCTATTTGGTAAGCTCCATTAACTCTATTGTAGATAGCTTTTCTTGACCAAGCAGCATCCTGACATGTGGAACAGGAAAGAAAATAGCTATAAGATGATATGTCAGGGGATTTCTAGTCTCTAAGTGAGTAAGATTCTGTGCAGTAGCCAATACAACTTTAAACTCAAAAGAAATAAGGAAACAAAATGCAATTATATAACGCTAGTAAGTGCATTCAATCTGAATCTCCTATACAGCTTTCCTCCTCCATTAACTACTCAAACTCAGAAATTTATCAAGTGGGTGCTCAAACTTATGGTTGCATTCATTTCAGGGTAATACTGGATTAACATTGTAAACAATACTGCAGATTCTGAGGTGGAGATAATCTTACAAGTCAAAGACTAATCATTTACAAAACATTCTGGCTAAGCACTTAAATAATTTTAATAGCTCAATTATTATTAAACTTTTATTTATTTTGGTTATAAGTTTATAGAATGTGGTTGTAGTAATTAGTTCACTTTTCTGAAAATACCAACTATTCACTGATTTCAAAGGGTTTATTCATATATATGTAGGTTTGAATGTTTAGGAATATAACATATGGCATAAATATATGAAATTCAGATGTAGCAGCTAACAAATGCCTTTTAAAAAGTTTAACTGGGATAGGGAAAAAAATGATGTAGACGATAGAGGCTCTGTTCACCTCTCTGGCGACCAAATCAAAGTTGTGACAGAAACAAGGAGCAGCAGCAAGGAAAACTCCTAGGATCTAGATGAACAAGCCATACAACTAGGGAGAAATCCAAGAAAGCACCCTGCAACAGCAGAAGGTAGAACTGGGCGAGGACGCTGGGCTGCCTGGTCTCGAGCGGTTGAGTGAGACAAAGGCTGCGGCACTGGCAGCAGCAGAAAGGGGCCGAATCTGCAAACTGATTTTCACGGAGATGGACCTGCTTGCTCTGAGCACCAGTACTGATTGGGCTGTGTGCAGGGGACACCAGGGACTTACAGGGAGACATTGTTGGAGTGAGGGGCGAGGCAAGACTAACTCTGTACAGAAGTGCCAGTGGTATTCATTATTCCCTGTTGAGCCCTCCCCTCTTCCAGTACACAGACACAGCACCGCTATAGCTGTGTCATCAACAAATTGGATAATAGCGGTCACTCCGCCCAGAAGATTCCTTGAAACCCAGTCTCCCCCAACTCACAGCCCCACCCAAGCCACATCCAGGTGTGTCCTCAGTAAGTCAGGTGCTCCTTGCGAACAGCACTTAGACTCACACTGGAGGCTGCTGGCCTTGGTTTCTGGAATGGCCTTTTGAGGCACCTATAACCATAGAATCCGTGGATTGCTTGCTGAATCTTAACAGGTGGCCCCAGAGGGGCACAGGCTAGGGCTAAATTTGGCCTGCAGCTGAACCTCTCTCAGGATTGTGCCACTAGTCACTTTCTTCACAAATCCACACTAATAAGACTGGAAGACTTAGGAGCTTTGCTTAGTACATAGAAACAGACACAGAAAGGCAGCCAAAATGGAAAGACAAAGAAGCAGAAACCATATGAGAGAACAGAATGGAGATCCAGAAATAATAGAATCAAGCAATCTAACAGATGCAGAGTTCAAAACACTGGTTATAAAGATTTTCAATGAACTTAAGGGAAGTGTAGATGAGTTCAGTGAGAACTTCAACAACAATATAAAAAACATAAAAATAGAAATGGAAATTATAAAAGAGAACCAATCTGAAATGAAGAACACATTATCTGAGATGAGAAGTATATTAAATAGAATAAACAAAGGGATAAACAAAGTGAATAAAGAAAAGGATCAAATGCTCTACCTAGAGGATGAGAAAGCCAAGGACACACAATCAGAATGGCAGGAGATAACAGGCCAAGACTATAAAAATAATTTAAGTAGCACATGGGACACTATTAAGTGTCCAAATATCTGTCTGATTGGTGTAACTGAAGAAAATCAAGATGTTGAACAGCTATTTGAAGAAATAATGATGGAAAACTTCCCTAATCCAGTGAAGGAAATGGACATAAAACCCCAGGAAGTTCAGAGAATTCCAAAAATCAGGGATCCAAAGAGGCCCACATCAAGACACATCATAATTAAAATGCCAAAGGTTAAATACAAAGAAAGAATATTGAAAGCAGAAAGAGAAAAAGAAATGATTACTTACAAGGGAAAACCCATAAGACTGGAAGCTGATTTCTCAAAAGAAACTGCAAGACAGAAGGGCTTGGCACAAAATATTCGACAGGATGAAGACCCAGGATCTACAATGAAGAATAATTTATCCAGTAAAACTATCATTTAGAGTTGAAGGACAGATAAAGAGTTTCCCAATCAAAAATAAGCTAAAGGAATTTATCGCCACCAAGCCAGTATTAAAGAAAATGGAGAGACTTCTTTAAGAAGAAAAAATACAAAAGACTCACTTCATATTAAAAGACACATGTAGACTAAAAGGAAGGAGATGGACTAAGATATTGCTTTGATGAACCTAGGAGATATTTAAGTCAGACAGAGAGAGATGAACACTATATGATTTCACTTATATGCAGTATCTAAGGAATAAAAAAAACAAACTAATCAAAAACAGACTCACGAATATAGTGGACAATTTGGTGATGGATAGAAGGGATGGGGTTTGGGGGGCTGGGAGAATGAGGTGAAGGATTAGCTGATGAATGTTTACAGGGATGGGGAGCACAGCATAAGGAAAGCAATTAGCATTAATACGTTGGCTAGTTGGAGAAGGGAGGGAAGGAACAATTGAGGGGCTCATTTTACAAACTATATAAATTTCTAACCAATGTACTATATACTTGAAACTAATTAAAATAAATAAATTAATAAAAAAACCTGAAAGTCTGACTTGGTGGTTTTCTTTCTTTACAAGTTTCTGTTTATGGAGTGAAGATTCTAGGACTACTTAAGTGGCTATAGAGCTTAGAGTTCAATATGTAAGTACTGGAACTGAGAAATCCTGATTTTCATTATAACCATTCTAGTTTCTGTCTCTGTCTGTCTCTGTATCTTTGTCTCACTCTGTCTCTCTGTCTCTGTCTCTATCTCAGTCTCTCTCTCTTTCTCTCTCTCTTTCTCTCTCTCTCTCTCTCTCTCTCACACACACACACACACACACACACACACACACACACACACACCCCTAAGCACACACATGGTAGGGACAGTATACTACCATATCTTCAATGTCTAGCACAGTACTTGGCATGCAATAGTTATTAAATGAATAAATGAATTCATTTAACCATCACAAAATCACATTTAGAGTTTTTTATAATATACTTCTTACAAGTGTGGAAGCTGAGGCTCAGTGGGAAAGAAGTCCTTCCTATGTCAAGAAGAACAGAGCTGGGACTAAAACTCAAGTATTCTAACTTTAAGTCCAGTGATTTGTCCACTGTACATTACAGACTCCTAAGATTGTTTGGAAATATTTATCTGAAAACACTGGTCTTTTGGCTGATATTTTAATCTCCCCCATGGTCATCTCCCCTCCAAAATGGTTTATTATGAAATCAAAGAGTGCTGTGCTATATCGTTAAATAGGTTTGCTTTATGAGCTCCACTGGGGACCCATACCATGGCTTCTGTCTCACAGTGAGTCCTGAACATATTAGGTGAGAGCAAAAGCCTTTACCCAGACAAGTCTTTATTGACTCCTGTTTGGTTCCCAGTAAACCCCCAAGTAACCACAATGGAAGGCAGAAAATAGATAGACTCATATATTGTAGATATTTCCCTTTAGTTTGTAGATTCTCTTTTAAATTTTAATTTTTAAAGAAATAATTACTTTTATGCAGATAAATTTATCAAAAATACATTTTGTTATTTTTATCTTTGGAGATTCTCATCACAAATTATTTAACCAACTCCTATATTTTCCAGAATTTCTTTTGTTATATGCATTTTTTTTACATTTGAATTTCAAATCCATCTGTTATTAATTTTGGTGTAAGGTATAAGAGATGTAAGGATCTAACTATTTTTCCTAAAAGTTTGGTTAGTTGCCTATTTATGCATAAGCTCTCTTCTGATTTCTATTGTAGAGCATATTATCAATAAATCCATAACCACGTATAGTGTCAGGTGGGTACTAGACTAATTGAGGAATTACTTCATAAATTATATAAATGTCTAACCATTATGCTGTACACCTGAAACTAATATAAAATAATATTGAATATCAACCTTAATTAAAAGATAAAAATTAAAAAATCCAAACAAAATATAGGACAATGATTCCTAATGTCCAGTGCTCCTAGGAAGAGAAAGTCCAGTTTTAATTAGGTACTGTGGTGGAAGATAGAGACTAAATGGAGATCAGTTTGAATATATATATAGTTATATATATGTATATAACCTCACCAATTATTTCTAGATGGTTTCAGTCTGATAGATGTGTGCCCATAACTTACTGGATATTGATGATTTTAAAATGTTATCCTTGCAAGTAGATGTTAAATAAATCAAAGCAGAATTATCTTTACCTGATTCCTCAGTTTCTTTTGTTTCTGTTGTTTCTTCTATTTCATCATCAGACATCTCCATTTCTTCTTCTCTTCTGATTCCCATTAATTCCTCATTATGTATGTTATGAATTTCCTAAAGTTAAAAGGTACGCTTTTTAGGTGGGAAAGCCTTGACAATGTTGAGAAAATGAACAGAGGTAGAGATAAGACAAAGCAGGTTTTCTGACATATAACAAAATTTCAGAATACTCTTAAGGTAAAGGCAAAGGAGCATGTTGAGGCTGAAATCATCTCAATAGAACTTTGTACACTCTGTCTTGCATAACGCTTTCTTTCCATATCCAGACTCTGGTCATTGGTAAATTCTTATATCTCTTCCATGTAAGAAAGTGCTGTTGGTCATGTTAAGTCTCTCACCTCTTACATGGACTTCTGGGCTTTCCTTTAAGGTTTCTGCCATTTTCACCCTCCCGTGTCAAGTCTTTTGATTTGACTGCTTTCCATCCTCTTCCCTCTCCATTACAGCCTTGCTCAACAGAACTCTTAATCGAACATTTGTAGGTTTAAAAGTTACAGCAAAAATGAGCTGTCAGGAGTGAGTTTTTACCAGATCACCCCTTCCATAGATAAAAACTATACTTTTGAACAAAACACAAAATCGAACTAAACCAAACCCCTAACTACTTGATGCCATCGGAGAATGAACAAATGCAGAAATATTCTGAAGAGGAGCTGACACTTGGAAGAAGAGTGTGGTTTCCCAATTTTTAAGGACCTTTTAATCTGAGAGCAGACCATAATTATCACCTCACGGGGTGGCTAAATTTTTAATTGAAAACTCAGTCTTTATATTATAAAGAAATCAAGAAATGAGTTTAGGGAAACCATAGCCACTGAAAAATGAGAGGGGGGGGGAGGAGATATTCAAATTCTGTGTATAAGATCGGTTCAAATTTCTGCATGACTCCTGGAGCACAAGGCAGACTGCAAACAGCACAGCTAAGGCTAAAAGAACTGAACTGAGATTTGAGCTGCCATTTAAGAGAAAGAAGTTTTAGCTTAAACATAATGGAGTAAATTGACCATTAAATCGAAGGAAAAAAAGTCAACATTTTTTGGAAGAACATAAGAGAATCCAGAGACTTAAAAGCAAAATATTCACAATATGTAGGAAAAGCTCCAAATTTCTAGACATACAAAGAATTAGGATGATATGACCAATTTTCAAGAGAAAAGACAACAGACTAAACTTGAAATGAACCAGATATGGCATTTAGCAGACAAGGAATTAAAGCAGCTATTATAATTATCTTGATGATGTAAAAAAGGTGCTCATGATAACTGAAAAGATAGGAAATCTTAGCAGAGAAATAGAAACTTTTAAAAGAGCCAAATGTAAATTCTAAAACTAAAAAAATACATTATCTGAAGATATCTAAAATAAAAGCAGTTGGATGAGCTGAACAGTAGAATAGGGATAACAGAATAAACAGAACTAAAAAAAAGAACACAATAAGAATTTATCCAATCTGAAGAGTAGAGAGAAACTAACTGGCATCACAGAAAAAGAAGAGATTAAATGATTCAAAATCTTTGAAGAAAAAATAGTTGAAGGTTTCTCAAATTTGATGAAAGACATTAATATACATATTCAAATAACTCAGTGAACCCAAGCAGGATATGTGTGAAAAAAAAGTGTGTCTAGAACCACCACAGTAAAACTGCTGAAAACTAAACACAGAGACTCTTTAACTCTTTAAACTTATCGTGATATTCATTTCACAATATATGTAAGTAAAGTAATTATGCTGTACACCTTAAACTTATACAGTGGTATATGTCATTCATATCTCAATAAAACCAGGAAAAAATATTCAAAGCATCCAGAAAAAAAATCACACATTATATGCAGGGGAACAACAATTTGAATACTTTAATTTTTTTTTCAGAAACAACAAAGGCCAGAAGTTAGAGGAACACCATTTTTAAAGTCCAAGAAAAGAATAAAAATATCAATTTATTCAGAGTTCTATATTCAGAGAAAAAAACCGTTCAAGAATGAAAATGAGATATATTTTCAGACAAATGTAAACACAAGAATTTGTTACCTAAAGACTTACACTATAAGAAATACTGAAGAACATTTTTCAGGCTAAAGGAAAGTGCTACCAGATGTAAAGGCAGCTTTTCAGGAAGGCATGAAAAACATAAGAAATGATCAAGATCACACTGGAAGTCATTTTCTCAAAAAGAGTAAATGTGAGAACTGTGTATTTTGGAACAGCTTGCAATCATTTAGAGGCCACTTGATACCTCTTAAAGGCTCCTCAGTACTGAGCTGAGAATTCCTTGCCTAGGTTAACCCCAAATGGGCCATAATACAGGAAATATCTAAAATTATCTGGTGAAAATTACCTCCATTTAGGGGAATTATAAGTATTTTAAATGGATTTATTAATAATTAATGCCATAGTTAATCACTAAACTAATGTCCTCCTTTTTTATTCTTTTTATCAGGAAAAATAATGATTTCTATATTGAGTTAAGTTTTCACTAAAGATAAATAAAAGTACCATCTAAAAAGTGAGATATTCAGTGTTATCACTGAATTTAAGAGGTAAAAGAAAAATAGAAGTAGTAGAATATAGAAATACTAACAGTATCTTTTGTGTGATGCAGGGACATTACTTAAAATAGAAGAAAATAATGACTTGCTTGAGAAAAATGAACTTTAAAGGACTGCGTCAAGAGAGAGATTTGCTATGTTTTATTCAAACTCGTTGTGCAGAGAAAAATAAAGGAATTACTCATTTCTAAGAATTCATTCCATCTCAGGATTCTGGGTTTCAGTTATTATCAAAGTGCTGTTATCAAAGTGCCATTCCTGAAAAGGTGATTCTAATGAGGTATGACACTAGTAAATTCAAATAGTGTACAACGTACTGCATCAGGAAGTCGTGGCTCTCTTAGTTGACTAACAAAAATTTGGACTGTCAGAGGGTATAAGCAGAGACCAATTCTCAATTCACAAACAATAACCTTGGGAAAGTTATTGTGTTTTTCAGAAGAGTAAATTGTATTCCTTCTAAGGAAATGTTACGAGGCAGGAAGATCTAACTGTGAGCTGAGACATGCCCTGTAGCTCCTCAGCATTAACAAAGCATCTTTCTGCTTTTAGCAGGGCAAGAAAGCGTAATCTCTTCTTAGAAGCATAAAAAGTTTAATAGCTAAGTGATACAGTTTATCTAGAGGTCATTTACATCTTTAAAATTATCCCTAGAAATATAACAGGCCTATGGGCAAACTTTATCTCAAAGCCTCAAAGTACTTCAAGAACAAACGTTACTAGTTTCTTTAGTAGATAGTGAAATGAGGGTAAGAAAAGCTAAGGGGAACTTGCTCTAAATTAATCAGTTAGGGACGTGGTTCCATAGCGTAGCGTTTAGCATGTCTGCTTTACACACAGAAGGTCCTGGGTTCACACCCCAGCGAAGCCCTTGTCTATGGTCTATGGCCATGCCGCCCTGAACAAGCCCGATGTCTGATCTCCGAAGCTAAGCAGGATCGGGCCTGGTTAGTACTTGGATGGGAGACTACCTAGGAACACCAGGTGTTGTAGGCATAAATAATAATAAATAATAAAAAAATTAATCAGTTAGGCATATATATTTCATTTGAGCCAAACTGACCACATATGCTGGAGAGCAATATCTCAAATGCTTCCTCGTTACTCTTCTATAAATATCCAATACTAAGTCACATGAATGGGATAGAAGGCAAAGAGAACAGAGGATAGAGTATAAAACTACAGTTAACTTATGGAGAGCATTTAGTAAATGACAGTACCCCTAAGTAATGCAAGTGAGATTTTAATTATTTTAAAACCTTACCATAAAAGTTCTTGATATCTAAGAAACTTGTTTGTTTTTTCTATTCTTGGTGGATCCAAATACCTTCAGAGTGAAAGGGTGAAAAGTGGCATTTATCTTAGGAAGGTATTCCATCTAGCTTGGACATAGGTACAGTCAGAAGGAGGACTCTGAGCCACTGAAATGCAGGGAGCAAGAGAAATAGCTGCACCTCCCGAATTTTCCCCTTTTCCCATCCTGGTATTTGGTTTTAGTGCAAAACCAAAATAATGGCAATGACATGCAAAAATGTTTTCCAGAAATTTTCATTTGTGAATCTCTACCTGAAATTGAGTAGGTCACATCACTGATAGACTACATCAAAAAAGGCAATAGCTCTCCTAAAGTTTCTATACTGCTTTCTTGCTCACAGTAGACCTGTGCTATTTTTTTTCATTTAAACAGTGAACTGTTAGTGATTTCTGAAAGTGCATTATAATGATTTTGAGTCTGTTCTAATGGTAACTTTTCTGAAACTTAGAAATTCACATACTACTCCACAATGGAGGGCAGAGTACTTTCAAAATAAACTAAAACTGAAATTTTAGACAGAGGAAAATGCATGAAAAGAATCACATACATATCAGCTGACATTTTCGATTTATCATAAAGTAGGAAAACCATAAATCTTTGCATGTTAACTACTGTATGGTTTCACAAAAAAATTATATGTACTTAAATTCATCTTTAAAACTCATGTTTTATTATGTGAACATGATTATCAGAAAAGCAGAATTTCTTGTTAATTGTGTAACAAAATTTTACTTGCTTAGACTTTCAACATTATCAGAAGTCTTGGTGAGAAGGGATGAGATGAAGGAAGAAAAAGGAGCAGAGAATAGGTAGACAGCTTCTACACTTATGTAGGATTTGATTCTGTGACAATCAATACAATGAAGCAAAGCGCAAACACAAATTCTTAATCAATATCTATTGTATGATACATAATGACTGATTATCAATTAAGTTGATCCTAACTTTTAGTAAGAGGAGGGACTTTAGCTTTCTTTTATTAGCCTTTCCAAACTGTATCAGTAGAAGCCTCACACATATAAATCAAGAAAGTAAATCAATAAAAAGACTATTTAGTAAATTAGTCTGCTTGGCATATGCTACCAAAGTGAGTGCCTAAACTCTCTGCTTTCAAGGATATATATTTTTTCTTACTTTATAATCTCTATCCCACCAGAGTAAGACAGTGTTGGCTGCTGGTAGGAGGATGACAATGAGACAAGAAATAGCTACTTCGTGATATAAGAGGTCATCAACTGGCTTATTCCCAGAGGCAACTGGTAAAAAATGTTTAATGTCAGAAACTCCAACTTGATGAAACTCCTGATTAAGGAGTTGTAGCTTCAATGCTCAAATACCTAAAAAAGCCGATCTAGTTGATTAAGTGACTGAGATGCTCTGATTCTCAGTGGAGTGTTATACGGCAGCCCCAATTTAAGAAGATTGTTTTGTCACTTTCTACAGGATACTGCCTTTAGTCCTCAGAGTTGCCTGTTATCAAATGAAAGTATGCAGAAATTAAAAAAAGAGCCACAATTTAAAGAGGCACCAATATAAAGCAGAAGAGATCTTTTAGGTTTAAGAAATGCAGTGCCAGAGGAAGGTGATAAACTATGTTTCACTCTCAATTGTTTTACTTCTCAAGCTTGAGTTATTCTAGGTAGACCTTAATTTAGTCCAATCTAACAGGCAAGAAGTATTTTTCTGGGTTTCTACAAAGTCTACAAGCCACATCATGAAACAAGTAGTTCATGATAAATCCTGCTAGCCATATGCTTTATCCTTATCACTCTGCTAAGGAAGTTCTACAATATTAGGTGGTAGGGTTTTAGCACTCAGTTCTCTACAGACCCAGAGAAATGTCCAGCTCACTGACATAGCTAACTTTACTGAAAAGATAATTAAACTCAACTATATATCCACCAGATAGATAAGCTTGGTATGTCTACAGAGAGCCTTGATGAATAATATTAGTGGAGCATATTTTATTACAAAGTTATTTACAGAAGAGTTTTAGGCAAGTCTTAAGTGTTCCTTAAGTGTCTTAGGCAAGTCAGTGTTCCAACCAGAAGCTACCTTCCCCTACAAAAAGGCAATAGAGATGCTCTTCCGCTTATGATGGGGTTACACCCTGATAAACCCACTGTATGTTGAAAATATCATAAGTCAAAAATGCTTTTAATGCACCTAACCTACTGAACATCATAGCTTACCTAGCTGGCAGAGCACAGTATCTAAAAAACGCTGGCACACAGTACATGTAAAACATGGATACTATATCTACATATTAGCCCTTATGGAATTGTTAATAATAAATTGAAATAATACTATTTTCCCTTTACATAGCATTTACATTTTTCAAAATGTCTACATATCTCTTATCTCATTTAATCTTGTAAGACTGGTTTCATCATTAACTCCAATTTATAGGTGAAGAAATAAAGGCTGAAAAAAGCTAACTTGTTCAAAGTCATATAGCTATAATGGGTCAGAGCTGAGATTTGGATTCATGTCTGACTCCAAGTCTAGTGTTCTTTCCAACTACACCACACCTATTGGGATGTAGGTGAGATAATCAATGTGAAAGTGCTTTATAAAATGTAAATACCTTACAAATGTTATTTAAATATTAAGGAATATGACAACCTGCATTGATAGATATAATGGGATTGCTACCAAACTGGCAAAGAGAACTCAGAAACGAAGTTGAAAAAGTGGCTGCATACATAGATCGAAAGTGTCAGGGCTGGTTAATGAAGCTGCCCATAGGAACAGAACAACTTGAGGTATATGTAACACCATTCCAAATGTATATCAGTGAAAACATGCCTCCCATCTTGGTTTTTAATCTTGGATTCATAATAGCAACTTAATCACATCAGACATATTCTAATGGCATATTAGGCTAAAAATGTCACTTGAGCACAAGCAGAGAGGTATGTGTCAACCTTAATCTGAAATTAGAGTACTCTGTTACCTTTAATGCAGCCACCTATAAAAATGGCTGAACAGGTTTGATAAAAGAAGTTCAGAAATGTCAATGCTCCAATGTAACACCAGGCTGCTTCCAGTCTCAACTGTTAAGACACTTTAATAAATGGAAGATAGCTCTAATAATACACTAGATGCACAGGTCAGTAATTATTGTTGTACTCAAGACTAGCTAGCTTAGAGAAGTAAAATTGTAATTATCACAGCCACATTTTCACTACTAAGGTTCCCATCCAGTAGAATGCATTCAAGACAACATGTGCACATTTATTATCCTTTTGGAGCAGGTGGTCTGGACACAGAGGCAGATTATAGAACATATCTTAGTGTTTCCTTAGGGTCTTGTTGTGACCATGGGAGCTTGGCACTATTTAATTTTGGCTAAACTCCAAATTGATAACCTGTTAAAGAAAGAAACTCTCCCTCAGTGGCTACCAGAGTAAAAATTTACCAACCTTAGCTTGTTTGTACCAAACACTGATGTTTTTATGATGGACTTTTGTGAAGTGGTCTCATGCCTTTTGTTTAGAGGCAGAATGGTACACAGCTATATCTGCTCAACTGCAGCATCAGATCAGCAGTTGAATCAAGCCAGAGTGTCATCCAAGGATGGCAACAAAAAGGAAAAAAAAAAGAAATAAGAGAAGCATCAGGATTATTATATCTTTCTGTATGACACTACTAAGCTATGCTTATATTCAGAAAAGGCTATGTATGTTGGGGTAACCAGAAGGTTTGAGGTGAAATGGTGACTAAAGTTTTAATATAGGCAATCTGTATTCATTCAGCCAGGAGAGGAAATAGTTGTGAATGTGATTTAGTACTACTGACCTTGCACAGCATTGCAGCAAACAACTAACTGTGCCAGCTAGCTCCTTTTCACTGCTGGCTTCTTTCATAAATTAGCCTTCCAAAATGAGCCTGGATGCTTCACTTCAACAGAATCCATCCTTTTACTATTCTGAGGTTTAACCAGAAGCATAAAATCAAAACCTAAAATGTATGGAATGCATTTTAAGTTTACATAGTTAGGCTTGTTGACTGGAGAAATGTAAGTTTTGTGAACGAATACTGTGTAAGTGCAATCTTAGTATTTTTCAGAGTTTCTTAAGATATCAAAAGGGGAAATGTGTACAAATATTTGGAGGCTTTATACCAACCAGTTTAAAGGAAGGGAATCTTAGACATGACATTTTTTGGAAAAGAGAAGAAGGACAAGAGCCTCTGCTCAGCTAATGATTTAAGGATTTATATTCCTATGATGCTCATTGCCCTCTTTTTCTATTCATTTTAAAATCCTAAAATATGTGCTTTCTCCTCCTGGATGCTATGTCCATATATACTTTCAAAATAGAAGTGGAAAATTAAACCACTTCTCCTTAATACAAAATATATGTGAGTCAACTATGGAAAGTCAGCTATAAGAAGAGTGGGCCATAACTATTTAAAAGCAAAACCATAAAACTTTATCTTTATTCTTCAGGTGAATACAGTTCCTTGCTCAAAAGATATGTGCATAGTTTTGTAACATGGTGAACTAAAAATATTACTCAAGAATTTTTCTGATCTGTCTCATTTAAGAGAACTTGGGTAGGTTTAGAGTGGCACTACTTTTTGAAATGGTCATTTCAGTGGCTTCCTATTCTGTCCCAGTGTCTGTGATATCCAACAAAGGAAATATAGAAGAAAGGAAATTAGAAACAAAAGATTGAAGTAGCAAATTTAGCTTTTATTCAGTCACCTTGGGAAATATAATTACATTTATTACTAAAATTGATTACTTGAAAAGCATATTATGTGATAATAATCATACAAATCTTACGAATGCTGATGCTATATTCTAACTTTAGCAACAAAATTCTGAACTTTCCATTGAGGCTTGGGGCTGCTTGTAACTTGAGAACAAGCAAAAGTAGAAGCATAGGATTGTGACCTCAGTGTCAATGTTTCTAAGGAGCCGAAGTAGATAAACCAGAGAAAATGAACATAGGATATCTCCATATGTATCCTGTGAAATTGGAGCTTAGGCATTTGGCAATATAAGGAGAGTGCAAGGCTGAAGAATGGAGCCTTGCCCTTTGACATGGAATGGCTTTGTAGGCCTGGCTCCTGTGTAGAAAAAGTGGTAACTAAGTGAAGTGCCCTCTCATCTTTTCAGCAGAACTCTAATTTCCACTCACATTGAATGAGAATTCCAGAAAGGGCCTGCTTGAACTTCTCCTTTGTTTCTTCCATGTCTTTCTCATGGGTACCTTTATCATTCACCAGGCGGCAGATGTGGCTGTTGGCTGACTGGATCATGGAGTAGAAGTTGCTGGCGCTGCGACGGTTCACCTCTCCTCACTCAATCCAGAAGAGCAAGGTCTGCACAGCTTCTGAGAATTTTGAATCATCTGAAAAAAAAAGAATTTATTTTTAGAATAATCAAAAGTAACCAAATCTCGATCTATTTCCCCATTATGCTGGCAAAGAAACCATCATGGCTTTTTTTGGCAGTGGTTGTTGAATGAATTGCTAAGGATGAGGAGCCATCCATGCATACACATACACACACTACAATTTGAACTTCTTGCCTCTTTCCTGTTTTTCAGTGTAGACATATGCTGAGATGTCAGCCTTCCTTTTATAGCAGCTTTTCATTTCACTACTTGCATATAGTCTTTATGTTGATGCTCACTTTATGCTTAGGTCCACACGACTAGCCAACTCATTAAAAAATTTCAAATTGGCCTGTTTGGAGTTATATGAACAGGTAAGTCTTGACCTGGAATCTTATCAATGCTTTAACCCTCTCCAGCTTTCCAAAATATACCATTATTTCTTTGTCTCTATTCTGGATTCTATGTTTTCTGCTTTTCTATTATAGGAATACAAAATCAATTTTAAAAAAAGGATTTCTTAAATGTGCAAATCCCTTAGGCTATATGGTGCAACCAGTTTTGGTGAATGAAACCTATTTTGAAAGTGGAATTAGCAGCATCTTGCTGAGCCTGGAGCACAAGAAGCAGGGAAAATTAATAGCATTAGAGGTGAGTTGGTGTCATAAATAAGATTACTGGGACACCAGAATTTATCCAATAAAATCAACCATACTTGAAGAATAAAAAGGCTATTAGCACAGAAGACCAGGCAGGTCAATTAATATTAAATTAGCAAAATAGTTTTGAGAGTCAAGCAAAGGGAACAGGAATCAAAACTAAAGGAAAAGCAGTGTGATTTAGCAATGTCTAGTAGTCTCCATAGTTGCCGTGTGAAATAAGTTGCCCATTTTAAGAGATTGAGCAAGTCCTCTTTTGGTTGGTGGTAGCTAAGTCTTTGAGTAATCTAAGAAGAATGTACACTGTTAGCACTCTCCGGGCCTTTGTTTTCTCATCTGTAAAATGAGGATTTTACAAGAGTTTGCCAGGGTCACATCAACTTCTATCATTCTGATTTATTCTGATTTGGAATTCAAAACCAACTTGTTATCTATGGTAGGGTGCTTATAGGTCCCAAGTCATGGATCACAGCTAAATTCTCTGATCTGGAAAAGTGTAAAAAACTTCTTCTTAGTCACCTGATTTGTGGAGAGAAAAATGCCACCCCTTGAGACAGTGAAAAAGCAGAAACAGGTCAGAGGGACAGATTTTCTGGTTCTTGAATTACTAAGTATATCTCTATATCTGTAAGGCCCCCACATGTGAAATGTTTAGAATCTGTCAGTGGAAAATTCAAAGAATAGCTGCTAATAATACAAATATATTTATTAAATTTCCCCAAAGAAAAGAGATCTTTTAATCACAAAGTTCAAATTTTCTCTATGCCTTTTAGTTTTTCAGCAGCAATGCTGCATTCATGATCTGAATAGTGGACCACTGAGGGTGGGGATGGCGGGTGCGATCTTTCTTCTTCCATTTTTCTATGGTGGCACTCTTCCCTTGCTAGCATACGCTGTTTGCATTCCCACTCATAAAGGTCATCTCGAGCCTGTGCAAAATCAACATGGAGCCGGCCTGTGTCCTTCTTGTCAGTGTTAGAGCCCAGGTGAATACAGTAACTTAAGTTCACAGAAAGGAGAGAGGAATACAAGAGCAGCCCAGTGGCTGAAAAACTCTAAGTATCTTTCCAAGTTAAGTGCTATAGATGCAGTTGCAGCAGTTTCAAATGACCACAAACCCCAAATTCTCTCCCCACTACTAGCAAGGTAAATTATCAAACGATTTGGAGTATTGTCTCAGCTCTGATAACAGTTTACTGTTCTATGGGTTGGATCAGTCTTTGTTGTAGGAGTTCCATTCCTCCATCTGCCATCTTAGCTCTGGCAGAGAGAGGCTCTGTGGGTAATATATCAACAATGAGCTGTATGATGCCGATAGCGCGCGCGCGCGCACACACACACACACACACACACACACACACACACACACACAAAACAAAACAAAAGAAAAAACCTCAACAAATGAGACTACAAAAAACTCAAAAGGGATGTCAGAAGCATAGCAGAGTGAGAGAAGACCCCAGGTCTCTTCCCTTGAAATAACAATAAGTTGAACATCTAAAATTCAACAAATAATGCCTATCCTGCACACAAACACTGAGTGAGTAAGTTATCTGAGCATAAAAGCTTCCAGAGGTCAGAACCGCAGGAGTTGGGCAGAAGATTGGGAGGAACAAAGAAGCTGCCTCTTGCAGGCAGAGCTCCATGCAGGAGTACAGGGAGGGGAGAATTTGTGGCCGGTTTCCTGAACCGCCCTTCCGGAGGAATCTGTGAGCTCCACACAATGGAACCCAGGGATGAGGCAGAAAACAGAGCAGGGTCTAACTGCAGAGTGGCAACAGCAGGTTAATAGCAGCTGCAGTTGTGAGAGTACTAGGCTGAGATATGGAGATAACAGTAACTTCCACCTACCAAACAAGAGGGCATAAAATCCAAGACCTAACACCGTGGAGTCCCAGGGGAATCTGACCAAACACTACCAAAACTGTCACTAACACTGACAGGGACTGAGACCGAGGGTAGAGATCATGATTGAATATTTATAAGGAAAAAAGATATTATTAATTCTCAAAAGGGATCTAAGAGGCTTAGATGCCACTTACTAGAAACTACTCCTCTCCCCCACCCCCGCAAAAAAAAAAAAACATTCTTAGCAACAGGCTATATAGAGACCTCTATATAATAAATCTTCTTTCTGAAAAAAAAAAAAAGTAGAATACACTCCCATCAATACCCAGGCAGAGAAATAGACCATGAACAACCAAGGTGACAAGGCAGCTCAGAAAGAGAAAAATCACCAGAAAATAAGCTTAAAGATGCAGAAACACATGACTTAAATGACAGAATTCAGGATGGTACTTCTGAAAAAACTCAATGACATCCAAAATAATTCATTTCAACAATTCCAGATATGGAGAAAAAAATAAATCAACAGAATGAGTTTTTTAGATGGAGATTGAAACCATTAAAAAGAATGAAATAAAATTTCTGGAGATGAAGAAGACACTAAAAGAAATGAAGAATGAAATAGCAAACTTGGGAAAGAAGGATGACCAAATGGAAGAAAGGATAAGTGATATCAAAGACAGACATCTAGAAATAATTCAGAAGGAAGAAAAGACTGAAGAATGAAAAATAATGAAAGAAAAATACAAGAACTAGTTGGCACCATCAGGAAAGTCAGCATAAGAATAATGGATATTTCAGAAGGAGAAGAAAAGGAGAAGGGACCAGAGAGCATATTCAGACAAATAGTTGAAGAGAATTTTCAAATCTAAGGAATGAGCTGCAGCTTTGAATCCAAGGGGCTAACAGAACACCCAGTTATCTCAATCTAAAAAAAGGTCTTCTCCAAGACATACTATATTAAATTTATCAAAAACTAATGACAAAGAAAGAATTCTCAAGGCAGCCAGGAAAAAGAAGACGGTAACCTATTAAGGAAAATCCATTGTACTATCTTCAAAGTCCTCAACACAAACCTTACAAGCAAGAAAGAAGCAGAACCAAATATTTAAACTATTAAATAAAAAGAATTACCAGATAAAAATAATGGATCCAGCAAAGCTCTCCTTTAGATACGAAGGAGAAATAAAGACCTTTCCAGACATACAAAAGTTGAGGGAATTCTCCACAATGAGGTTGGCAATAAAAGAAATAGTGAAAGGGGTCAGCCCAATTGAAATAAAATGCCAAAAAATGCATAACTATGAGTAAGACAACTAGCAGACAGACAGAAGCAGAGTAGTGCAACCCTTATTAAGAGGAGGGTATTATAAGCTTAAAAAATAAGAAGAGAATTGCTATTGCAAGATAGAAATGAACGTTCAGGATACATAGGGACAATTTGGGATAACAATAACAGATAGGGGAGGAATCAAAGATCCAAATTTACAAAGGGGAATGGAGATAAGGCACATGCAGAAGAAAATGGACTACTGTATATATGAGCATCCTTTACATATTCTTAATGGTAAACACATGAAAAAGATCCAGAACTGAGGTATATAATATGAAACGAAAAGGACCAGAGGGAAAAATCACAAAACTCAAACGCATTGAAAAAATAAAAAGACAGAAATGCAAGGACAAGAAAACAATGGAAACACTAAGCAACACGAAAGCAAAAGATAAAATGACTATAGGAAAAC
Organism: Pteropus vampyrus; assembly: GCF_000151845.1. NCBI lineage: Eukaryota > Metazoa > Chordata > Mammalia > Chiroptera > Pteropodidae > Pteropus > Pteropus vampyrus. The sequence goes on from NW_011889347.1 coordinate 1,453,777, forward strand.
CTAATATTTCAATACTTACCCTAAATGTAAATACACTGAATTCACCAATAAAGAGGAACACATATGCAGATTGGATCAAAAAACAAAACTCATATGCTGCCTCCAGGAGATATAGCTCAGTTCCAAAGACAAATGTAGACTCAAAGTAAAGGGAGGAAAGTGGTATTTCAAGCAAATGGCATTCAGGGAAAGTGGGGTTATCAGTACTAATGTAGGATGAAATAGACTTTAAAATAAAAAATGTTAAGAAAGATACTGAGGGACACTTCATAATGAAAAAGGGAATAATACACCAAGAAGACAATATAGTTAGTAATATCTAGACTCCCTATTAGGGAGCTCAAAAATATAAAGTAATTACTAACAGAACTATAAGGAGAAACAGACCAAAACACTATCATAAAATGGGACCTAAACACCTATTGTCGGATATGGACAGGTATAACAAACAGAAAATCAATAAGGAAATAACATTCTTAAATGTCACATGAAACCAATGGGACATAATTGATATTTACAGATCCTTTCATCCCCAAACAGCTGCTTACATTCTTCTCTAGTGCGCATGGAACATTCTCAAGCTTTGACAACATATTGGACACAGAGATAGCCTCAACAAATGTAAGAGGGTTGAAATTATATCAACCATATACTCTGATCATAATGCTGTGAAGCTGGAGATTACTGTAAAAGGAAAGTGAGAAGAGCAAATACAAGGAGATTAAACATACTACTGAAGAATAACTGAGTCAGAGAAGATATTAAAAGAGAGATTAAGAGATGCATAGAAAGAAATGATAATGATAGTACAACATCTCAAAACTTTTGGGACACAGCAAAAGCTGTCATAAGAGGAAAGTTCAAATCATTATAGGCCAACCTCAAAAAACAAGGATGAGTCCAAATACATCTTAAAAAAACTAGAAAAGGAAGAACAAATGAGGCCTAAAGTCAGCAGAAGGAAAGAAATAATTAAAATTAAAGCAGAAAAAAATGAAATTGAAAACAAAACAAAACAAAACAAAAAAACAATAGAAAAAATAAAAACAAAAAAGAGCAGTTTTTTTGAGAAGGTTAATAAAATTAACAAACCCCTTGCTAGACTCACTAAAGAAAAAAGAGAAAGGACACAAATAAACAAAATCAGGTATGAAAGAGGGGAAATTACTACAGACACTACAGAAATACAAAGGATCATACAAGGAATCTATGAAAAAGTATATAATAACAAATTTAATAACCTTGAAGAAGTAGACCAGTACTTAGAAAAATACAACCTTCCTAGACAGAATCAAGAAGAACTGGAAAATCTAAAAAGACTGATCAGCAGTATGGAAATTTAAATGATCATCAAAAATTAACCATAAAGTGAGTGCAGGACCAGGTGTCTTCAACAGTGAATTCTACCAAACATTCAAAGATTTAATACCTATTCTCCTCAAACTCTTCCGAACAATCAAAGAGGAGGCAATACTTCCCAACTCATTTTATGAGGCCAATATCACCCTGATACCAAAATTTGGTAAAGATAAAAACAGGAAACTACCGACCAATATATCTCATGAACACAGATGCAAATGTCCTAAATAAGATATTAGTGAACCGAATACAGCAACATATTAGAGATACAGGGATAGTTCAACATACGCAAATCGATTAATGTGATACACCACATAAACAAATTAAAAAATACAAATCATATGATCATATCAATAGATGCAGAAAGAGTCTTCGACAAGATACAGCATCCATTTATGATCAAAACACTTAACACAAACAGTATAGGAGGAAAATACCTTAACATAATAAAGGCTATCTATGACAAACTCTCAGCCAACATTATACTGAATGGTGAAAAACAGAAAAACTTCTCTCTAAGATCAAGAACAAGGCAAGGCTGTCCACTATTGCCACTGTTATTCAATATAACATAGGAGGTCTTAGCAAGTGCAATCAGAAACGTTACTGTATTTGCTTATTGTTTCTAGTAGTGTTCTTGTGGAGTCTTTAGAATTTTCTATATAGATAATCATGTTATCCACAAATAGCGAGAGTTTGACTTCTTTTGCTATTTGGATGCCTTTTATATCTTTCTCTTGCCTGATTGCACTCACTAGGACATCCAATGTTATATTGAATAACAGTGGCGATAGTGGACAGCTTTGCCTTGTTTTTGATCTTAGAGGGAAAGTTTTTAGTTTTTCACCAGTAAGTATAATCTTGGCTGAGGGCTTGTCATATATTGCCTTTATTATATTAAGGTATTTACCTTCTATACCAATTCTGTTATGTATTTTGATCATAAAAGGATGCTTTATCTTGTCGAAGGCTTTTACTGCATCTATTTATATGATCATATGATTCTTATTTTTTAGTTTGTTTATGTATCACATTAATCGATCTGTGTATGCTGAACCAATCATGTGCCCCTGGGATGAAGCCCACTTGATCGTGGTGTATAACCTTTGTAATATCTTGCTGTATTTGTTTCCCTGGTATCTTATTTAGGATTTTTGCATCTGTATTCATGAGATATATTGGTCTGTAGTTTTCTTCTTTTTATCTTTACCAGGTTTTGGTATCAGGGTGATATTGGCCTCATAAAATGAATTGGGAAGTATTGCTTCCTCTTTGATTGTTTGGAAGAGTTTGAGGAGATAGGTATTAAATCTTCTTTGAATGTTTGGTAGAATTCACTGGTGAAGCCATCTGGTCCTGGACTTTTACTTTTAGGGAGGTTTTTGATGATTATTTCCATTTCTATACTGCTGATCAGTTATTTAGATTTTCCACTTCTTGATTCAGTCTTGGAAAGTTATATTTTTCTAAGTACTGGTCCATTTCTTCTAGGTTATTAAATTTGGTATTATATACTTTTTCATAGTATTCTTATGTGATCCTTTGTATTTCTGCAGTGTCAGTCATATTTTCTCCTCTTTCATACTTGATATTGTTTATTTGTGTCCTTTCTCTTTTTTCTTTAGTGAGTCTAGTCAGGGGCTTGATTGTCAACTTAATTAATCTTCTCAATGAACCAGCTTTTTGTTGCATTTCTTTTTTCTATTGTTTTTGTTTTTGTTTTTGTTTTCGATTCATTTATTTCTACTCTAGTTTTGATTATTTTTTTCCTTCTGATGACTTTAGGCTTCATTTGTTCTTCCTTTTCTAGTTTTTTTTTTTTTTTAGATGAAGCATTAGGTTTTTATTTGGGCTTGTTCTTGTTTTTGGACATAGGCCTGTAATAATATGAACTTTCCTCTTATGACCACTTTTGCCGTGTCCCCCAAATTTTGTTATGTTGTACTATCATTATCATTCATTTCTATGTATCTCTTGATCTCTCTTTTTATTTCTTCCCTGACCCAGTTATTCTTCAGTTGTATGTTGTTTTATCTCCAAGTGTTTGTGGTTCTTTCCCCTTTCTTTTTACAGTTGATCTCTAGTTTCAAAGCATTATGATCAGAGAATATAGTTGGTATGATTATCTCTGTGTCCCAGTATGTGGTCAATCTTTGAGAATGTACCATGTGTACTAGAAAAGAATGTGTAAGTGGTAATTTTGTGATGGAAGGCTCTGTAAATGTCAATTATGTCCAGTTGGTCTAATGTATCATTTAAGGATGTTATTTCCTTATTGATTTTCTGTTTGAATAATCTGTTCATATCTGGCAATGCGGTATTTAGGTCCCCTTGTATGATAGTGTTTTGGTCTGTTTCTCCCATTAGTTCTGTTAGTAATTGCTTTTTATATTCCGTGGCTCCCTGATTGGGAGCATAGATATTAATAAGTGTTATGTCTTCTTGGTGCATGATTCCCTTTATCATCATGAAGTGTCTCTCAGTATCTTTCCTTACATTTTTTTGAAGTCTATTTTGTCCGATAGTAGTACTGCTACTCTTGCTTTTCTCTGAATGCCATTTGCTTGAAATATCACTTTCTACCCTTTCACTTTGAGTCTATATTTGTTTTTGGAACTGAGATGTGTCTCCCGGAGGCAGCATATGGTTTATTTTATCCAATCTTCAACCTGTGCCTTTTTACTGGTGAATTCCGTCCCTTTACATTTAGGGTGATTATTGAAATATGAGGTCTTCTTTTAGCTATTTTATGTTTAATTTTGGTTGGCTTTTGTGAGTTTTCCCTCTGGTCCTTCTTGTTTTATGTTAAATACTTCGGTTCTGAATCTTTGGTGTGTGGTTACCATTATGAATATATTAAGTATAGTTTTATATATACAGTCATCCTTTGTCTTCTGTGCTTGCCTTATCTCCATTCCTCTTTGCGAATTTGTATCTTTGTTTTCTCTCCTTTTCAGTCATTATTATCTCTCTTTGTCCCTATGTATGCTGAACATTCATTACTATCTTGCTATAACAATATATTCTTATGTATAGCTTATAATGCCCTGTTCCTAGTAAGGGTTAGACTCTTCTGCTTTTATCAGCCTGTTAGTCACCTTACTCCTAATTATGCTTTTTTTTTCGTTATTTTGTTTTAGGTGAGCTGACCCCTCTCTGTATTTCTTGTAGTGCAGCTCTTGTAATGGAGAATTTCCTCTATTATTTTTTTTTTGTATGTCTGGAAAGGTCTTTATTTCTCCTTCACGTCTAAATAAGAGCTTAACTGGATACATTATTCTTGGATGGTAATTCCTTTCATAATAGTTTCAATATTTGATTTAACTCCTTTCTGGCTTGTAAGGTTTCTGCCCTGAGAATTCTGTCTTTGTCTTTGATTTTTGATAATTTTAATACAATATGTCTTGCTGAAGGCCTTTTGGGGTTGAGATACTTGGGTGTTCTGTTGACCTCTTGAATTCCAAGCTCCAGTTCACTTTTTATCTTTGGGAAATTCTCGTCAACTATTTGTCTGAAAATGCTTTCTAGTCCCTGCTCCTTTTCCTTACCTTTGAGAATGTCCATTATTCTTATGTTTCCTTTCCTGATGGTATCGTCTTGTTCTTGAATTTTTCTTTCATTATTTTTCATTCTTCGATTTCTCTTTTCTTTCTTCTGATTTATATCTAGATTTATGTCTTTGATAACACTGATTCTTTCCTCCATTGGTCAACTCTATTTCCCAAGCTTGCTATTTCCTTTTTCAACTCTTGCAGTATGTTTTTTATCTCCAGAAGATCTGTTCTGTTCTTCTTGAGGGTTTCAATCTCCTTGCTCTGCTCATCTAGTTGTTTTTTCAATTCCTGAAATTGTTGATATGACTCATTTCAGAACTCGCTGAGTTTTTTCAGAAGTACCATCCTGAATTCTCTATCATTTAAGTTGCATATTTCTATGTCTTTCTGCTTATTTTTTGAAGATTTTTCTCTTTCTCTCTGAGATGCCTTTTCACCTTCATTGTTCATGGTGTTTAATGGAGTATTTCTCTGCCTGGTTATTAATGGAAGTGTGTTCTGCTTTTTCTTTCTTTCTTTTTTTTTTTTTTCCAGAAAGTAAATTTATTATGTAATGGCTCTTAGCCTGTTGCAAAGAAGGTGTTTTCTTTTAGGTTTCCAGTAGGTGGCGTCTAAGTCTCTTAGATTTCTTCTTTTTATAACATCTTAATAATGTCTTTTTTCCCCCCTTATAGACGTTTAATCATGCTTGCTATCCTCAGTCTCAGTTCCTGTCAGCATTAGCGACAGTTTCGGTAGCGTTTGCTCAGATTCCTTGGGGCTCTGCGTTGTTCCGTCTTGAAGGGTGTTGGGGTAGGGGTCCTCTGTGTTGCGGGATGGGTAAAAATCAACTGTTGTTTCTCCTCCTTCCTCGCATATCTGCTGTCTCCGTTTCTCTGCCTTCTGCTCTGTTGACTGGGCACTGCTGCTGGTCACATGGAGCTCAGAGCACTGCCAGGCAGGGCTGTTCAGGGAACTCGCCACACTTTCTCCCTTCTCCCTCCTCCTACAGGGAGCTGCGAGAGGCAGCTTCTTTGTTTCTCCCAGTCCACCGCCCGACACCCCGACATCTGGGGTTCTGAACAGTGGTAACTGTTATGCGCAGATCCTACGCTCAGACGTGCTGATGTGCAGTTTGGGTGTTTTTTGTTGAGTTTTATGTGTTCAGCTTATTGTTATTTTAAGGTTAGAGATTTGGGAATGTCTCTCACTCTGCCATGTTTAATTCAATCTCAGCTGTACACTTTAACAGTAAGGTATATATACATTTACGCTGTGTGTCCACCTCCGATAGTTAGATTTCTTTCTGTCACCAAATATTTGACACCCTTTACCACATCTACGTCCCACTGCCCTCCTCTCCCTTTACATATGATAGCCACTAGTCTATTGTCCATGTTCATGAGCCTCTGTTTCTCCTGTTCATTTGCTGCTTTTAGATTTATATCCCACATATAAGTGATATCATGTGATTTTCAACTTTTCCTGTCCAGCTTATTTCGCTAAGCATGATTATTTTGAGATCTATCCATGTTGTCGCAATGGCAATATTTCATCTCTTCGTATGGCTGAGTAATATTCCATTGTATATATGTATCACAGCTTCTTTAGCCAATCGTCTATCATAGGACACTTTGGTTGCTTCCACGTCCTGGCCACTGTGAATAAAGCTGCTATGAACATCAGTGTGCAAATATGATTTTGGATATGAGTTTTCAAGTCTTTAGGGTAAACACCCAGTAGACGAATTATTGGATTATATGGTAGATCAATCCTTAGATTTTGAGGAACCTCCATACTGTTTTCCATAGTGGCTGTACCAATTTGAAGTCCCACCAGCAGTGTATGAGGGTTCCTTTTTCTCTGCATCCTCTCTAACATTTGTTATTACTTGTCTTGTTGATCATAGTTATTCTAACAGGTGTGAAATGGTATTTCATTGTGGTTTTGATTTGCATTTCCCTAATAGCTAGCGATGTTGAGCATCTTTTCTTATATTTGTTGGCCATTTGTATGTCTTCTAGGGAGAAGCGTCTGTTCGGGTCTTCTGCCCATTTTTTGATTAGATCATTCCCTTCCTCTCCCTTTCTCTCCCTAAATCTCTCCTTCTTCCTCACTCCCTGTCCCTCTTCCTCTCCCTCTTCCTCTCTCTCCCTCACTCTCCTTCTACTTCTCTCTTTCCCTCTCCCACTTACCTCTCCTTCTCTAACTCTTCCTCTCTTTCCCTCTCCTTTTCCTTCTTCCTCTCCTTTCCTCTCCTTCTCCATCTCTATCCCTTTGGAAGTTTGTCTGCACGTCTTTGTTATATCCTCAGGAACCTAGCTCTCTGCCCAGCAGTCAACAAATATTTGATAACTAACTGAATTTCGTAGTTATTTTTGAGTATCTATTTTTGGTCCGGATTATGTCCTAGATGCTGGCAACTCAAAGTTAAATAAGACATGGTCCCTACTCCTAAGGAGTTCACATTCTGGTAAGGGAGAGACCTGTAGAAAGAGACAGTTCTAGCATGGTGTTATAGGTGTCATGTGAGGAGGAAACAGCAGGTGCTATAGAATCATTGAGGAAGGGTTGCCCAAACCAGCTTGGGACAGAGTGAGGAGAAATCTTTCAAGATATTATGCTTGAGCTAGAGCTTTAGGGTGTGAAGATGTTTGTATGGCAGATGAATGTGGAAAAGTAATTCTAGTCAGAGGAAAAGGCATAAAACACCATGGCACATTCTGGGAACTAGTGTTAGTTTAATGTGATTGGGACATGTATGTGAAGAAAGGATTGGGAGATGACTTTGAGAGGTAAAATAGATAATCAAGGCCTTCAGATGCTACAGGTAAGGTTTTGGAGTTATCCCATAGAAAACTGGGAACTACTGAGAACTTTAAAGGAAGAAGTTGAATGGTAACATGCATTTGCTATCTCCTAAGGCAAGAAGCGGTATCATTAAGCCCAATGTTTATCTGCCACAGATTCAAATATACTGAACCTGAATCTCTGCATTGTGCTTGTTGGGCACAATCTTCATGACTAAACACCGACCAGAAAGATAAAGGACTTTGTCCACCATGTACTCCTCAGCAAAGCGAATGTGACAAAAGTTCTGTTTGCTCCTTCGAATAGCAATAATCTCTCCACATTGTTAAAAAACTTCCATGATGATCTGCTCTGTCCCATTTTCAGGTAGGCCACCCATAAATACTGTTTTGCATCCTGGTGGTCGTTCTCGGGTTGCAGGATTTGGAAGATCTAAGTATAAATGCAGAAGCATTTGAAATTAAAATGTTTGCTTGGTATAGACTTCTTAGAAACTTTACATGTCTCAGAGATAGCCCTTTTTCCTGAGTGCCAGAAGCATGTGGTCCCCAAGGTACTCATCTCCATTCCACAGCAAATTGGTTGCATGAATCTGAAAATCATTTTATTCAATGATTTGGTGCTGATAATGTCTATAGAATAAAGTCTCAGATCCTGTCTGTCCCATTCAGAGTTTTTCAGTTTTGTTCTTTACTTTTGTTGCAACAACCCAGCTATGTCTAATTTTCAGTCATTTTTATTAAGAAGACAGTTAGTTGGAAGAAATCCCACTGAGTTTAAACTTTTACTCTCAAGAATTCTTAGAATCGAGGTCCTTGAGAGAAGGGTTTGTGTAATTCAGTTTGTACTTACCATATTCTCTCTGTTTATGCTTATTGAAAGAACAGTTCTAGAATTAATCTCACAACGATAAAGTGAACATTTACAAAAATATTTATAGCTCTCAGAATGATTTGGTTGACAATGTCAGCCAGAGTACAAACCATCATTTTTAGTTTGTTTTTGTTTTTGTTTTTGTCTTTTTGATACCAGTGAGCCCTTCCTTGATGGAGAGGTGAGGTCCAGACTCAAACATGCAGCATTTAGAGGAAACTATGAAAGACAGCAGAGAAAGTAAACTCCTCTGGGAAATCATTAACTAAAGTGAGATAAATCTGCCTATAGAGTCACTAAAAACCTACTTAATGAGATGATTCTCTCCCTGCTAAAAAAATAATGTGCTTCCTACTCACTCATCTTATACATGAAGCCTGTTGTATCTGCCAGCTCCTTGTTGTTATTTATATGTATCAAACATTTTCCAAGCAAAATCTTACAGTTCATAGCCCCCCCAAACAATTCATGTTGGTCAAGGGTTTTTCTATTGCTGGTTTTGTTTCTCCAAATCTGCAAGGATTTGGAGAGCTCAACAGCAGCACTTAGCAATGATAACAGAGCATTCTTCAATAGACTCACATACAAAAATAAACAAGTCTCACTTGTCTATTAGGCCAAGGCTCCCACCTGACTCTTTTTCAAGTTAGCAAGCAGATGATTCGGGAGCTTCCTTGGGTATCAGCATCTCTAGCTTCCTCACTTTGCTACCACTGCCTGTCTTCTCAGTGTGGCTCAGAATAATCAGGTTCAAATGTTGTTCTCTTTTCTTCTATTTAGTCAATAAAAGTGGCAGGGAAATTCAGGGAACTTAATTTTTTAAATGTCTATAATTTCAAGAACTCTCTGTATTGATTTTTTAAATCCATATGAGAAATTTAAAGAGAAAAAGAAGATAACCTGGTGAGCAGGAATCTGAAATGTCTTAGTCATGGACACTGTAGAGATTATAGTTTTAGCCAAAAGGGGTAAATTTGGTCCAGAATTTCATGAGGATTATGCTTCTGAGTTTCAAGAACTGGAAGAGATTCTAGATATCACACTTTCAGTGATCCTCAACTCTGGAAGCACATTAGAATCAACTTGAGAGTCAAACAAATAAACAATGCCTGATCTCTACTCCAATGAGTCTGATTTAATTAGCCTGTGCTGCAGCCTGTGTATTATGTTTTTAAAGCTCCTCAGGCAACTATTATGTGTAGCTAGGATTGAAAACCACCAACCTGGTCTAAATTCATATTACAGAGGAAAAATCTTAGTTGAGTAATGTTGAATGACTCATTCAAGGTAACCAAGTTAGATCAAAAGATAAGGAACATGAACTTGGGTCAGGATTTTAAACCATAATTACTCACTGTCTGTATGACCTTGGGAGAACCTCTGAGAACCTAATTTAAAATAGGGATACTATTTTCTACCTTACAAAGGTTATTGTAGGATAATTGATATTATACTGTCTATATTGCATGTAATACAACACCTAGCACTTGATAGGTTCCCAATAAATAGTAGTTATTATATTGTTATTATTATTTACTATTATAGAACCCAGGTTTCCTGATTACCAATCTGGGACTTACCAGAGCTCTATCACAAGTTTGGAGTAGAGTGGTAGTTAAGACCTGGACTTCCAAATTCCCAGCTACTTTATTTATCCAGATCTTTAGATAAGACTGGGTTTAGGAATGGATGCCTCTTAGTGTTAGAGGAATCTAGAGCTGTGAGGACACATATGTTTTTGATCATGGAACACAAACCAGCCACTTACTATATAGGTAAATAATTTGCAAGAGCATCCATATAGTTAGAACAATGTTTTCAAATCAAAGACTTTAGAATAAAATCATGTTTCAGGATCCTTCTGAAATTTACTATTTAAAAGAATTTGATGGCAAAAAATCTTTTTGTGAAGCAAATAATAACCCTTTTATATTATTTGAGTTTGTTTAGTTAGGTCTACTTTTAGGTCCATTGATAGGCTCTAAGGAATGTCTGTTTATTGCTGCAGTTATATATAACTCTAAACATACAAAGGCCCCTTCCCTTGACTAAATTTATGAGATTTAATAATTCTGTGATGAAGTCATCACCCTGTTTAGCTGCTGTGATTATTTTGTGGTGATTGTCTGCTAAGTAAAGGAGCATAAAAGCCACTAAGAGTAGTGTCAAGAATACTGGGGATTTATTTATTTTCCTTGGGTAAATGTAGAAAACCTCTTTAATAGTATCTGCTGAGATTTAGGTGTATGCCACCAAACAAGGCAGTGGAGGAAGGTCAAGGCATTAAGGAAGATTATTTATAATCTTTAAATAACAGCTCAAAGCAATTTGTTGTCTGGGCCTGATTTTTTAATTCCACTGAAATACAGTGACCTAAGAATAGCCGTGATAACTCCATAGGAGAGTAAAATCAAAGTTTACCTATTAATCAGGTAATCTGCTAAGCTCTTGTAACACTCCAATCAACATTCTGGATGGAAAAGAAAATGTCCATGTAAAAAGAGTCAAGATAACTGGGCATGTAAAGAACTCTAATTTCTGGTAATGGAAAAGGAGATGCTTCTCGTAATTCTAACTAAAACTAAGCACATATTCTGGGGAGCTGTGTGGTGCAATCAGTATTGAGATCAGAGTCACTGCTGATCTTTGAGAAGTAAGGCAGAGAGCAGCATAGAGGACCCATAAACCATTTGCATCTTGCTTTTCAAAGGAGCATCATGGATCACTCAACTAGTTTGCCAGAATTTACATACTGCAAAGTCTTTGAGCTGATTTTATTCGACAGCCCAAGAGTGAAGGCCCCTTAGACAATCTGCAGTGGTCAGATATATTTTAATGTAATCTCAACTGATTGAAAATAATCAGAAGGCTGGCAAGTCTTTATTAATTCTCAATTTACCCATTTTCTCAAATTTTCTTTATAGAACACAACCCCAGGGACCAAAATGAATGAGGTTGGTCTGTTTTGAGATAGTAAAATGAAAAAAAAATGGTCTTTTTCTGGTTCTTGGGTGCTTTCCCATGCGCCTGGACACATACAAAAGATTATATCCCACCATTTATTCCATGTGTAGTGTTATTTCACAGTAGACTCAAAATGCAACCTCTCCATATAGAAGGTCTATTAGCTAGAGTGAAAAATCTTGGCAAAATTAAGTTCTCTGGAGATGGTCCTGCCTCTTCTTACACCACCAACTGAGAATTGCTAATTGGGAATGCAATAAATCTCTGATAGCCACGCCATGATAAAAAGTGGCTGTGTACTAGAAAGCTTTCTTTTGCCATATCTCTGACTCCTGGGAATCAGAGGATGCTGCTTATAGGACAATGTAGAACTCATCATTTATTTTTAGGAGACTGGTGCACAGTCAAGTCCAGTCTAGTTTGAGCCATTGAATTTTTAGTCCAGAACTGATTTTACCTAGTCTATAACAAAGGTTAAGTTACTTACCCAAAATCTCATGGCTATTTAGTGGTGGATATCTGGGATAAGAAAGCAGATCTGTGTCACTTCAGGGCTTGAGCACTTAACACTTATACCATATTGCCTGCTTCACTGAAGGTGCAAAGTTCTGTATGCCACCTACTAACTTTCCCTTACTTTTCTTAATATATTTTGAGATGCTTTTGCTTAAGTGAATAATTATTGTGGTAACCACATTTTTAACATCAAGAGTTGTACTTTTAGACCTGGATAAAATGTTGGAGGTATCTATACTAATCTAATCCAATACCCTTGCTTTACAGATGAGGAAATTGAGACCCAGGGAGATTATGTGATTAGCCCAAGATCCCACAGATAGTTGATGACAGAGCTGGGAGTAGAACATAATTCTCTTGGTTTTTTAATCTGTTAGTTTGCTAATTATAATATAATACCATTTTTGTACATTTGATGTATATTCACCTAGAAAAGTCTAGCAGTAACTTGGCTATATGTCTCTGAAGCTCAGAAGAGAGACATGGACTAAAAATATAGATTTTGAAATTGTCAGCATGTAGGTAGGTTAATTACCCCATACTCTCTTGAGTTGCTTTCTAGACTTCCAACCTCTCTATTCATCCATCCATCCATCCATCCATCCATCCATCCATCCATCCATCCATCACTCTAGAAATATTGATATGTCAGACCTATTGTATGTTAGACACTTTTCTAAGTGCTAGAAATGTGTCAGTAAAACAACAACGAAAATAACAACGACAGCGACAACACAGACAAATATCCCTGACTTTGTGGGTTTTACATTCTATAAATTACATATTTTGTTAAAAAATAATAAATATTTTGTAAAAATTAGAGAAGGTAAGTAGGATTGGGAGTATGGCAGGGAGACTAAACTTTTAAATAGATTGTCAGGGTCACTGAGGAAGACATTTGAGCAAATACTTGAAGGAGGTGAGTGAGTTAGCCATGCAGATATTTGGGGAAAAAATATTCCAGGTAGAAGAAAGAGCTATTGCAAAAGGCCCTATGATGGAAGATTGCCTGGTGTGTTCATGAATAGCATGGAAGTCCGTATAACTGGAACTGTGAGTAATGGGGAGAAAAGTAGTAGGAGACAAAGTCAAAGAGACAATGCAGAGAGGGAGTGAAGATCATAAGGGGCCTTCTAATGCATCAAATAAACTCTGGCCTTTATTGTGCATAAAATAGGAAGCCATTAAAGGGTTTAAAAAGGACTGCACTGACTGCTCTTTTGAAAATAGACTATAAGGGGAAAGTGTGAAAGAGGAAGACCATTTAGAAGGCTATCACAAGAGTTCAGAAAATGCGTAATTGTGAATATAAACTGAGTCATAGCAGTGGTTATCATGAGAACAGTAGGATTTTAGATATGTATTTTAAGGTAAACCTGACAGAGTTTTCTAACAGAAAACTCTTAAGCTTTGACCTGAACAACTAGAAGGATGCAGCTGCCACTGTCTGAGATGGAGAAGGATACTAGTAGAGAAGGTATGGCAGCAAAGATTAGTTTTGTTTTGAACATATTAAGTTTGAGAAGTCTACTTGACATCTAAGTGGAGATATCAGGTAGGCAGTAAGGTATAAGTTTGGGATTCAGGGACAAGATCTGAGCTAAAAATATAATTTAGGGTATCATTGGCATATAGATAGTTTTGAAGCCATGAGATTGGATGAGATCATCAAAGGTATGAGTGTAAATAGAGAATAAGTCCATGGACTGAGCCATGGGGCTCTCCAATGATAAGAAATTAGGGAGAACAGAAGGTTATCAGCAAAGGAGACTGAGAAGAACCAACCAGTGTGGTGGGAGAAAAACCAATACTGTGGTGTTCTATAAGCCAAGTGAAGAAAGTATATCAATGAGTAAAAAGTAATCAACTATATCATTTATGACAATTATGTCAATTAGGAACAGAACTGAGAACTGACCACTGGATTTAATATTGTAAAATCATCAGTGCTCTTAAACAAGAGACATTTCGTGCTTGCTTCGGTAGCACATATACTAAAATTAAACAAGAGACATTTTGATAGAAAGTTGGAGCAAAAGCATAAATGAAGATTTAAGAGAGAAAGAACTGGAAATCCTCTTTTGAGGATTTTCTCTGCTAAAGGGTGTGCATAAATGCAAACTACTATTGCTCCTTTAAATTTTGAAATGTTGGAATTCCTCAAGGTGCTTTGCTTGGTTGTCTTCCCTTCTTGATCTATATAATCTTCCTGGTGGTCTCATTCATTCTTAACACCTTCGAATGACCTAATGTTTCAAGAAGGATGAAGTGGTCACGAGTACTAAATATAGCAGAGACAAAGTAATTTAAGGACTAAAAAGTATCCATTGGATTTAGCACCCAATATTTAAATGGAAATGCATTAGAATGATGAATGATTAACTTCTATTTTCATTTCAGTACCTTCTACCTGGAAGCGTTCTGGGAGGGGGTAGATTTAGAGTTGGGCTGGAGAGGAGTGTGAGATCAGGAAGCAGTTGAACTTGACTAATGGGCAAGTAAATGGCAAGCAGAAATGATGGCAGTCACATGAAGCAGCTCAATGAAAGGCTTTTAAAGTCAGGAATTGGATTCTTAATTTGTGGGCAATGGAGGCCCGAGGACATTTAGGGTTCTGTATATGTGACAAGCACCTGGATTAAGTGTCGGGTGGGAGAAAGGGGAAGGAATTGATGCTAAAGATACTTTTTAATGAAGCAACAAGACAGAAGCAGATTGGATGGGTACATAAAGAGATTGTGAGAGTCTCTAAATCATATGATTTTATTGCTTAGAGGCCACTGAGTGCAAGAGAATATAGCAGAGACAGTATGAGTAAGCACCAGGGTTTATAATCAAGGCCTTATAAGACAGAGTTGGTAGGCTCTTGAGAAGATAAGAGATTCAGTCATATCAAATCTCTGCGTTTCCTGTCTCACTTATTCTTCCCATTTCACTTTCACAAAGTCTTAGGGCTGTTAATAAAAATGACATTTTTACCATGTTTTCAGCAGAGACCCAAGGGAGGCTTCTGCATTAGTATTTTCTCCACTCAATTAAACTGAGCTCCCTTTTAAAAAATTCAAGTTCTGAAAAGGAAATAGAACACCTGTTTACTTTAAGCTATGTCAGGAGTTTTATTATTATTTTTTTTTTGTATTTCAATTCCAAAGCCAGAATCCTTCCCAGAAGCCACCACTTTACTGGCATTAATTGTCCTGTCAGATTTCTTAACACAAAGCTGAAAAACTAAGGGATTGAGCTGTAATGGTAAAATGCTTCCCTTTTGCTCTGTGGCCCTTCCAACTTGGAACCGATAAGGCATGGCTGTAGGTAGGGAAAAATAAATTCATTTGAGAAATATCTGTTTCTTTTATTAGAGACCTTCGAAAGTTAGAGCCTCTTTAAACCATATATTTCTACATTCATTTAAGGAGTGCTCAACAATGAAGTCTACATGCTATACACAAGGAATCTGTGCTATTCTTTTGAAATTCAGGAACTGAAAATCCTGTAAAGTCATCCCTTGCACCTCACCTAGATTTACAGATTATGAGCCATCTTGTTAGGTTAGACTTTATTGAGACTATGAAAGCCTAGTGCAGGCTGATTATGTGATAAATGACTTATTAAACCAGCAGGATTCTACCTTTACATAAGCAGGAAGTTTTAACACTGACAATGCCTGAATTCATGGCCTTTGAAGTGAAAAAGTAGTATCAGAAATACATAACTTTTTTTATTCCAAAAGCAACACACTGAAAGAATGGGAAAAAAAGTCCATTACTCCATTGTCCATTTGTAGGAACAGTGGCCCTAAGAGTAAAAGACCAGTATACAACAGTGCCACTTATTCACCTAGGCACTGAACACAAATCGAGGAATGGCCAATTTAGCTAGCGGGTAAAGCCTACTAGGGTCATGTTATTCTCCAGTCCCTAATTCCCTTGTGACATGCTAGCTCTACTTCTAATTTAGTCCTCTAAGATACTGGCCTCCTAAATTTCTTATTTGTCTGGAAAGAATTATCCTACTGACAACCAAGTTCAAAGACTGAAAGAAGGTATTAAAACATTTTTTACTAGCAAAAAGAGCCAAGATAATTTGTCCAACCAAACCTGATTGCTCCTAAAATTCTTTAGGTTATGAGAAGACCATACTAAGTAGAATCTGGGTCCCTGCCAGGGTCTGATTCCATGATTAACTGATTTCTATGTAAGGTAGGAGGTGAAATAGTTGTCTAAAGTCACATGTCAAAGGTTCATGTTTATCATGTAAGGCAAATTCATTTGATCTCTGGCCTGGACCCCTGAGTGTATCCCTTAACAAATAGCTTTACTCTCTTAGCAGTGTAAGTGGTGGCTCCCTTAAGCAGGCCATCCAACACTACTAGAACAGTGGGAAAAGCTTTGATGAGATTTGGGTCACATGAAGAAAGTAGCTTTTTATCATTTATAGTAAGTAAAACTCCAAATAGATCTGGAAAAAAACTTTGAGTCAATTATTATTGCTGCTACATTTATATTGAAATATGATTACCATATCATATCTTTGCAGATGTTTTTAAGAGTCTAAGGAGAAAGTTATTAATTAATGAAAAGATAGATCCCTAGATCATTTCCACATTAATTGCATTGACTGAATGGCTGCAAGTAGTTTGAGTTAGTTTCAATATTCCTCGTTGCTCTCATAGTAAGTTGATGCTCACCTCACTGTCTATCTCAGCTCATCAGTTGAATAGCAGTAGTTTGAGTGATGTGTAAATAGCTGGTAGCAGTGGAGGATTTTTAGCACCAAATGTATATTCTCATGTGCCTCAGGTAGGCTCAGATCACATTCTATTTCTGCTGTCATGAGAATGTAAGCCAGTTATAAAAAGGAGAGACTGCAAATGATAGTGTTAAGCAATTTGTATTAGGTACTCTTTCTGTACTAACACACTTGAATTCCTTACTATAGAGCATTTATACTGCAACCAGCACACAAAAATCCACTGCTCTGTGCGTAAAATTCAGCCTTGTCTAGTAAAAGAAAATTTTCCTGTCTTGTGTCTCTAGGCGAAGTTTCTGAAAATATATCTATGAAGCCCTTGGGTATTCTTTTGAAAAAAAAAAAGAGTGTTCTTAAACACCAAAACATTGTGACTTGTGTGGAGAAAAAGCAGAATATTCTTGGACTTGGAGGGAAAAGTATGTAGCTTTTACAGTGTATAATCTCTTTTACTACTGGCATATTTGGTGGAACTGGAGGAGATACTATTCCCAAGCCAGGCATCATTAGAGTTATTGGTGGAATTCCAGTCATCATTCCAAGAGCAGGATCAAAGTCTAAAAAATAAAAGGAAAGAGAGAACAATAAATGAAACCAGGCAAAGACAAGTGGAGGCAGAATACAAGTTTCACACCAAATGTCTCTTTAAGATAGAGGAAAAATATTTAAGAAAACATGATATTAGTATGACCAGGTCTTAAATATCGAGCATTTTTCTTTCAGAATGTGGTTGTTTGTTTGACCAGGGCATATTTGTTTCTACCTCTCATTTTGACATCCAAGATCTTTCATAATATAACTATGCCTTGTCTATTGCTCTTGCCTTCCACTAGTTCCTAACACACACTCTCTGCTGTCCCTTGTAACACTTCCTGGCTTTTTGCAGTGAGCATGGTGTTTAGAGCATACGGTTTTGGGGATGAAGCAGGCCTGGGTGTTACAAAACAATGAATGTAATGTGCTCAGCATAATGCATAGCACAGAATGCTCAATAAATATTTTCTGTGCCTTTGTTCATGTTGTTCTCCCTATGTGGAATCATTTGAGCCTCTCCCAATTTTCCCCATATTTCAAGGCCTGGCTTAAGGCCCACCTTCCCTGAAGAACCCCTTCCAGATAATTCTGGTTTATTCTTAACTCTGTCTAAAAAGTATTTGTTCAACACCTGTTGCCACTGAATTTTGTTTTATTTTATATCATCCTTTGTTTCATTCCGAGATGCTTTTAGGATGTATGAGGACCCCCAAACAAATATTTTTTTGTGGGGTTTGTCTATATACACAATTAGATTCACTCCAAATCAACATTAACATTATTCTGGTGGCACAATTTCATAGAACACCATGAAAGAAATACTGTACCAGGCAATTGGAGTGATTTACTTACCATGTTACACTCTCTTGGAACCACGACTCTGGGAGGACCCCAAAGACATGAGTTCTGAAGTGTCTTAGGTGTTTCTAGTTGACTCCACATGTGGACTAGAGGATAGGAGAATGCCCCAAAGGGGAGAAATGGGAACTTGTGTCTACATAGATTCAGTTTGAGATTGGAGCTCCTTGCTTAGATGACACTGAAAGCCCTAGTCAGTTCCAGACACTGGAGGGGGACTTAGAAAATATCAAGATGGGCATTCCAAAGCATCAGGTGTCCAGAGGTGTGGGCCCAAGGCAGAGGCCCTGATTGCCTGGGTCTAAAGGTGGTACTGACTTCATCATTTACATTTTTGTCTCTACATCCAAGTGCAAGTTCTTTAAGTGAGGGAGTGCATTCTGCTTTTTGACTTCCCCACCTCTCACCTCTGCCCTCTGCTATAGAGTGCACAGTAGACTGCAAACAAAGTATTACATAAGGAGTTCTGATAATGTAGGGGCAGTTGTGGTAGCAATAGCAGTTCCTACTCCTGAAAACTACTCTGCTCATCACACAGGCCTGAGGGGCAATGCCTGTAAACATGTCTTCAAGGTAGCTCTGAATCCCCTAGGTGGCTTCTAAGATGTTTAAGGAAGTAGATATAAACAGTGGGAAGAATCTATGGTTCCTACAGAAACAGACCCAGTAGGAGGGAGTCTTGTGACTAGGCAAATAGACAAGTGCATGGCAAGTGGGCATTATCCATTGCAAGCCAGCCCAAAAGAGCCAGGGCATTTCCCTGTCATGGAAATGCCTGTCATGCTGAGATGTAAGACCTTAAACATGTTTTGGAAAAAAAAAATTTCTTCCAAGAGTAAATTTTATTTTTCTGAAAAACAAACTTACTTTTAGCCCTCACATATCATCTCACCCAACATTCATGTGTACACACATGCAGACATATACACACAATCCTTCTCTTCCTCCCTGTGGCTCTCATATCCCTACTCTCCTCCACATACTAGTTATATGATCCTGAGGAAGGTTTCTTAATATCTATGTGCCTCCATTTCCTATTTGGTAAAAGTGGGGATAAATAATGACATTTATATCGAAGAATGAAAGGACAGAATAGATAAGAAAACCTCTGGTGTGATAGGTAACTTTCCTTCCTTCCATTCAAAATATGCATACAGACACTAATAAAACAACTTATTCAGTTATTCATTCCCACTTTCCACAAACATTGTGATAGCCTTTTATATTTCAGGCCCTAGGCAGATGTAGTTGGGGAGGGTCCAGGTCTTCTTTTCCATCTTGGAGAACTTAAGGCCCCTGATACTCTCTTCCTATGCTGTAGAATAAGAACACTGTGGTTAAGAATGTCACTTATGTCTTTGAAAAATTTCGTTGTTTATAAGATCTTGGAAAAATTGTTAACATTTCCTCACCCATTTTACAAACTGTTAATTTTCAGTAAGAAAATGTCATATTAGATTGTGTGCCAACTAAAAAGCCCATATATTTTTCCCCTCATACTGAAACATTTGTCCTTCTTTTATTGTTCTGGTCTCCTCATTGTTATTCATATAGCTCTGTGCCAACTTTACTTTACCACAGATGACAGAAACATCAGTTCATTAAAGTTCTGCCACTTCAACTGAGAAACACCTGTGCCCATGTACTGTCTACTAATAAATAGAGACAAACAAAAAACAAATACATAAGATAAATATAGCTCCTGACTGATATACTCACCACTCTGCTGTTTGATATAACATTAATATTTTATGAAATTCATTTAAAATCAAATGTATTCATAACATATGGTTAAAGCCAGAATAAACAAACTCTCTTTCTTCTTTGTGTTCAATATGCCAAGAGTTCCACAGGCTACAGTGCACATTAGGGCTTGTTAGAGGGCAGTTGTACATGATATTCCTATCATAGTGATTATTTCTTTTGTTTATTGTCAACCATTAAGCACCAAAGTAGATGTGACTTTCCAATGCCAACCAAGAACATAACCATTTTAAATCATGGGCCTTACACAAGCATTGTAGAACCCCCAAAATCAAAGAAGTACAACAATTTAAAACACATTGGGAATAACACACCAGAGAAATTCTTTCCCTTTTCCAGGACCCTGATCTGGCTTGAGAAGTACTACTAATAAGTAGTTAGTATCACCACTTATGTTAGGAATTTAAACTTCTGAAAATTTCAAATCATTTTATAAAAATGTTGTGGAAAAGACCAAGGTATTCCTCCAGAGTCTTTTTTCCACAATATATAGCCTGTGCTATTTTGTTTTTACCATCTCTTCTTCTAGCACCCTTTCTCTACTACTTTCTTGATTCTTGGCACAGCCATTGGTGGAACTGTCAGAAAACATTAGTTTGTATTCCCTCTTCTGATTCATGCACTTTCCAAAGTCCCAGCTTACTGGAAATGTTGCAAATGCTATATTTTATTTGGGTTAGCTTGCTCCTCAGAGTTAAAATCATGTAATGTTTCAGTGTAGCCTTAAGCCTTCCTGCTGCCTAGCAACTTTCACTTATTCAACCTAGAGTAGTTACCTGGCAATATTATCATTCTCCATTCTCTGTACACTTCTGAGCCAAGGAGTTACAATGGAAGCAAATACCATTTCTATGCTGCCATCAAGTCATCCATATGTCTATTCGTTAAAAATTTTGATGCCCAGCCCTCTACCAGGTATTTGGATTGAAGAAATGAGTAAGACAATATTTTCAACCCCATTAGTTAGTTTGGAAACAGCTATGCAAACAGTTATAATGCTGTATCATCAATTATTATCACTATAATTGTTTATTGGCACTTAAAGTGTGCTAAGCCTTTTATATAATCTCAATCCTAAAGAACTGTTAGCTAAGTACTGTTATTATCATTCATTTTATAAATAAAAAAAATTGGGACTCAGAGAGGTTTAATTACTTGCTGAAGTTTACACAGTCAGTAAAAAGCAGACCGAGGATTGAAATTCAGGATGATCTAACTCTAATGCTTTTAACCACTGCACTGCCGCTCAATGTGGTATGACAATTGTTTTAATAAATTAATTTAATTTCAAGTGTACTGAAAAACATGGCAGATGAGTAAAAAGAATACTTCTATATAATTATTTTTCCAAATGTGATGAATTAAAGGTGGATACAAATTCTTTGACAGCCCTCCCATTGACAAGTGAGGTCTATGTTCCATCCCCTTGAAATCTGAATGGGCTCTAGAACTGCTTTGAACAACAGTGGGATAGAAGAAGGGATGTTGTAACTGTTTTCAGGCCCAGGCCTTAAGAGATAAATCTTCCACTTATCTCTGGGAACCTTTGCTATGGAAGCTTCAAGTCACCAGGTAACATGTCCGACTGCAGTGCTGTAGAGACCATGTCAGGAGGATCTTAGTGTAAATGGAAAGGGAGGGATCTAGCAGAGCCCAATGTTTTATCTTTCCCTGCCAAGATGCCATGCATATGATTAAAGTTGTCTTGGAACCTCCAGATTAGCCTGTTACAGCAGAGCCTTCCCAGTTGATACTGTAGGAAAGAGGATAAGACCCATTTGAGTCCTGGTTTTTCCATCCAGAAAAATCTTATAATGATTATGTTTTAAGTCACTAAGTTATAGTTTGTCATAGAGTAATAGGTAGGCAGACTATACAGCATGCTTGGGAATGGGGTACGATTGGTTAATAGAGTTAGCTATTTTCAAAAAACGAAAATAAAAATTACATTACGCACCAAAAGTGGACTGACTAGGATTTTTCTGATTATTGAAAAGCTGCTTTGGGAACCAGAAGGGACCCAGAGACACTGTCTTCAGCGATTTTAAAAAATTAATTAATTAATTTTTTTTATGGTGACATTGGTTAACAAAATCCAGTAAGTTTCAGATGTACACTTTAAGAGTAAGGCACATATATATTTACATTATGTGTTCACCTCCCATACTTAGATTTCTTTCTGTAACCACATATTTGACCCCCTTTAACCTGTCTAATTTCCCCATCCTCCCACCCCCTACCTTTAGGTAACCTTTAGTCTATACTCAATGTCCAAGAGTCTCTGTTTGTTCTGTTCATTTGTTGCTTTTAGGTTTATATCTCACATATAAGTGATATCATGTGATTTTTCTGTCTGGCTTATTTCGCGTAGCATGATTATCTCAAGGTCCAACCATGTTGTCACAAATGGCAGTATTTAACATCTTCTTATGGCTGAGTAATATCCCATTGTATATATGCACCACAGCTTCTTTATTCAATCATCCATTGTACGACACTTTCGTTGCTTCCATATTCTGGCCACTGTGAATAATGCTGCTAGGAACATCAGTGTGCAAATATCTTTTCAGATATGCATTTTCAAGGCTTTAGGGTAAATACCCAGTAGAGAGATTGCTGGATTATATGGTAGATCAATTCTTAGTTTTTTGAGGAACTTCCATAGTTTTCCATACTGGCTGTACCAATTTGCAGTCCCGCCAGAAGCGTATGAGAGTTCTTTTTTGTCCACATTCTCTGCAGCATTTGTTATTACTTATTCTGTTGATTATAGCTATTCTAACAGGAGTGAGGTGGTATCTCATTGTGGTTTTGATTTGCATTTCCCTAATAGCTAGCAATGTTGAACATCTTTTCATATATTTGTTAGCCACTTATATGTTGTCTCCTTGGGAGAAGTGTCTGTTCAAGACTTCTACCCATTTTTTGATTGGATCTTTTTTTTTTTTTGTTATTGAGTTGTATGAGTTTTTTGTATATTTTGGATATGAGACCCTTATTGGAGGCGTTGCTTGCAAATATAATTTCCCATTCAGGTGGTTATCTTTTTACTTTGTTGGTGATTTCTTTTCCTGTGCAGAAACTTTTTAATTTGATGTAGTCCCATTCGTTTATTTTTGCTTTTACTTTCCTTGCCTTTGAGGTCAAATTTATAAAATCCTCTTTAAGTCCAAGGTCCTTGAGTTTCGTTCCTATATTTTCCTCCGTGCATTTTATCGTTTCAGGTCTTATATTCAGGTCCTTAATTCATTTTGAGTTAATTTTGGTGTGTGGTGATAGACAACAGTCTAGTTTCCTTCTTTTGCAAGTGGTTTTCCAGTTTTCCCATCACCATTTATTGAAGAAGCTTTCCTTTCTCTGATGTATGTTTTTAGCTTTTTTGTCAAAAATTCCCTGCCCATGTAAATATGGGTTTCCTTCTGGACTCTCAATTCTGTTCCACTGTTTGGTGTGTCTGTTTTTCTGCCAATACCATGCTGTTTGATTACTGTAGCTTTGCAGTATAATTTGATGTCGGGCAGAGTGATGCCTCCAGCCTCATTCTTTTATCCCAGGATGGCTTTGGCAATTCGGAGTCTTTTGTGCTTCCATACAAATCTGATGATTTTTTTTTTTTTTGTTCTAGTTCTTTAAAAAAAGCCGATGGGACTTTGATGGGGATTGCATTAAATCTTTATAATGCTTGAGGTAATAAAGTCATTTTAACTATGTTGATTCTTCCAATTCAAACACAGAACTTCTTTCCATTTTTTTGTATCTTTTTCATTTTTTTTTAAATAGGATATTCTAGTTTTCATTATATAGGCCCTTCACATGTTTTGTTAGATTTATTCCTAGGTATTTTATCCTTTTTGTTGCAATTGCAAAATGAATGATTTTTTTCCACTACTTTTTCTGACACTTCATTATTAGAGTATAGGAACGCTATGGATTTTTGAACATTGATTTTGTATCCAGAAACTTTACTGTATTTGCTTATTGTTTCTAGTAGTATTCTCATGCAGTCTTTAGCGTTTTCTATATAGAGAATCATGTCATCTTCAAATAGTGATGGTTTGACTTCTTTGTTTCCTATTCGGATGCCTTTTATATCTTTCTCTTGCCTGATTGCATTCGCTAGAATCTTCAATGTTATATTGAATAACAACAGTGACAGTGGACAACCTAGCTTTGTTCCTCATCTTAGAGGGAAAGTTTTTAGTTTTTCACGATTAAATAAAATGTTGGCTAAGGGTTTATCATATATGCCCTTTATTGTGTTAAATTACTTTCCTTCTATATCGATTTTGTTAAGGGTTTTGATCATAAATGGATGCTGTATCTTGTCGAAGGCTTTTTCTGAATCTATTGATAAAATTATATGATTCTTATTTTTTAATTTGTCTATGTGGTGTATCATATTAATTGATTAATTGATTTGTGTATGTTGAACCAACCTTGTGCCCCTGGGATGAAGCACACTTGATCCTGGTGGATAATGTGTATTTATTTCACTAGAATCTTATTTAGGATTTTCACATCTGTGTTCATGAGAGATATTGGTCTGTAGTTTTCTTTTCTTGAGATATCTTTACCAGGTTTTGGTATCTGCATAATATTGGCCTCAGAAAATGAGTTAGGAAGTATTGTATCCTCTTCAAACTTTTGGAAGATTTTGAGGAGAATAGGTATTAAATCTTCTTTGAATGTTTGGTAGAATTCATTGGTGAAGCCAACTGGTCCTGGACTTTTTTTTTATTTTTTTGGTAGGTTTTTGATGATTGTTTCAATTTCCATACTGCTGATCAGTCTATTTAGATTTTCCAGTTTTTCTTGATTCAGTCTAGGAAGGTTGTATTTTTCAAAGTACTGGTCCATTTCTTCCAGGTTATTAAATTTGGTGTTATATATTTTGTCATAGTATCCTTGTATCATCCTTTGTATTTCTGTATTGTCTGTCATCATTTCCCCTCTTTCATCTGTGATTTTCTTTATTTGTGTCCTTTCTCTTTTTTCTTTGGTGAGTCTAGCCAGGGGTTTGTCAATTTTATTAACGTTCTCAAAGAACCAGTTCTTCATAGCATTCATTTTTTCTATTGTTTTTTGTTTTGTTTTCAATTTCATTTATTTCCACTCTAATTTAGATTATTTCTTTACTTCTGCTGACTTTAGGCCTCATTTGCTCTTCCTTTTCTAGTTTTTTAAGATGAAGCATTAGGTTGTTTATTTGGGCTTGTTCTTGTTTTTGTAATGATATGAACTTTCCTCTTATGACCTCTTTAGCTGTGTCCCAAAAATTTTGATATGTTTTACTATAATTATCATTTATTTCTATGTATTTCTTGATCTCTTTTTTTATTTCTTCTCTGAACCAGTTATTCTTCAGTAGCATGTTGTTTAATCTCCATGTATTTGTGGTTCTTTCTACTTTCTTTTTACAGTTGATCTCTAGTTTCAAAGCATTATGATCAGAAAGTTTGGTTGGTATGATTTCAACCCTCTTATATTTTTTGAGGCTATCTCTGTGCCCCAGTATGTAGTCAGTCCTTGAGAATGTTCCATGCGAACTTGGGAAGAATGTATAAGCAGCTCTTTTGGGATGGAAGGCTCTATAAATGTCAATTATGTCCATTTGATCTAATGTATCATTTAAGGATTGTATTTCCTTATTGATTTTATGTTTGGGGGATCTGTCCATATTTGAAAGTGGGGTATTTAGGTCCAGTACTATGACAGTGTTTTGGTCTGTTTTTTTCTTTAGTTCTATTAGTAATTGCTTTACATATTTCGGGGCTCCCTGATTGGGAGCATAGATATTAATAAGTGTTATATCTTCTTGGGGCATGATTTCCATTATCATTATGAAGTGTCCCTCAGTATCTTTCTTTGCCTTTTTATTTTGATGTCTATTTCATGTGATAGTAGTACTTCTACTCCTGCTTTCCCTGAATGCCATTTGCTTGAAATATCATTTTCCACCCTTTCACTTTAAGTCTATATTTGTCTTTGAAGCTGAAACATGTCTCCTGGAGGGTTTTGTTTTTTGATCCAATCTGCAACTCTGTGCCTTTTTATTGGTGAATTCAGTCCCTTTACATTTAGGGCGATTATTGAAATATGAGATCTTTTTATAGCCATTTTATCTTTTGCTTTCTGGTAGCTCGGTTTTTCCATTGCTTCTTTGTTCTTGTGTTTTTGTTTTCTTTATTTTGTTTGGCTTTTGTGGGTTTTCCCTCTGGTACTTCTTGTTTTATGTTATATATTTTGGTTTTGAATCTTTGGCATGTTATTACCATTATGGATATGTAAAGGATAGTTTTATACATACAGTTGTCCTTTTTCTTCTGCACATGCCTTTTCTCTATTCTCCTTGGGAATTTGTATCTTTGAATCTTCCTCTTTTCAGTCATTGTTGTCTCAATTTGTCCCTATGTATGCTGAACATTCATTACTATCTTGTGATAGCAATTCTTTTCTTATTTTAAGCTTATAATGCCGTGTTCTTAGTAAGGGTTGCATTCTTCTGCTTCTATCTGCCTGCTACTCACCTTCCTCCTAGTAATGTATTTTTTTGTCATTTTTATTTTAGTGAACTAACCCCTTTATATATTTCCTGTAGTGCAGGCTTCGTAGTGGAGAATTCCTTCAATTTTTGTATGTCTGTAAAGGTCTTTAATTTTTCTGCACGTCTAATGGAGAGCTTAGCTGGATACATTATTCTTGCCTGGTACTTCCTTTCATTTAATAGTTTGCATATTTGATTCCATCTCTTTCTGGCTTGTAAGGTCTGTGCTGAAAATTATGATGATAATCTAATGCGTTTTCTTTTATAGGTTACAGTCTTCTTTTCCCTGGATGCTCTGAAAATTGTCTTTGTCGTTGATTTTTGATAATTTTAATATGATGTGTCTTGGTGAAGGCTTTTTTGGGTTGAGATACTTGGGTGTTCTGTTGACTTCTTTAGTTTCAAGCTCCAGCTCATTCCTTAGATTTGGGAAATTCTCATCAACTATTTGTCTGAAAATGGTTTCTAGTCCCTGCTGCTTTTCCTCTCCTTCGAGAATGGCTTTTATTCTTATGCTTCATCTCCTCATAAGATTAGCTAGTTCTTGTATTTCTTTCATTAGTTTTCATTCTTTGGTTTCTCTCTTCTTCCTTCTGATTTATTTCTAGATTTCTGTCTTCGATAACACTAATCCTTTCCTCTATTTGCTCGACTATATTTTTCAAGCTTGCTATTTTATTTTCCAACTCTTGCAGTCTGTTATTTATCTCCAGAAATTCTATTCAGTTCTTTTTGAGGGTTTCAATCTCCTTGCTAAAGAACTCATTCTGCTCTTCTAGTTTTTTCAATTCCTGAAATTGTTGATATGATTCATTTAAGATCTCTCTGAGTTTTTTCAGGAGTACCTTCCTGAATTCTCTGTCATTTGAGTCGCATATTTCTATGTCTGTAAGCTTATTTTCTGGAGATTTTTCTCTTTCTTTCTGAAATGCATTGTCACCTTGTTTGTTCATGGTGTTTAATGGACTATTTTTCTGCCTGGGCATTAATGGAAGTGTGTTCTGCTTTTTCTTTTTCCCAGAAAGAAGATTTATTATATAAATGTCTCTCTTTAGCCAGCTGCAAAGAAGTAGCTTTTCTTTTCATTTCTAGTAGGTGGTATCTTAGCCTCTTGGATATCTGTTTTATATAAAGTCTTAATAATGTCTTTTTTTCTCTTATAGATGTTTAATGACTTTCACTACCCTTAATCTCAGTTCCTGTTATTGTTAGCGACAGTTTCGGTAGTGTTTGTTCAGATTGCCCTGGGACTCCACAGTGTTTGGTCTTGGAGGGCATGAGCGTAGTGGCCCTCTAGGTTGGGAGTTGGGTACTGCGGCTCAGCCTTGGTTTTGCAACTGGAGCCAGTAACAATCGACTGTTGTTTCTCTGCCATCTGCTTCTCTGCTTTCTTCCCTGATGACTGGGTCCTGCCACGTGTCGCATGGATCTCACAGCATTCCCAGGCAAGGATGTTCAGGGAACTTGCCGCTCCTTCTCCCCTTTCCCTCTTCCTGAAGGGAGCTCTGGCGGCTGCTAGAGGCAGCTTCTTTGTTTCTCCCAGTCCACCTCCCGACACCTGGCATTCTGACCTGTGGTAGGTTTTATGCGTGGATCTCACGCTCAGACATGCTTGTGTGCAGTTTGGGTGTTTTTTGTTGAATTTTAGATGTTCAGCTTATTGTTGTTTCAAGCAGAGAGATATGAGGATGTCTCTCACTCTGCCATGTTTTGCTAAATATATTTTTAATGAATGGGTGGGAGAATAAAAGCACAAATAAACAAGATAGATAGAAAGCCTATTAGCTGTTGTCAGTCAAGAGGCATCTCATACATGAAAATGGGTTTTATTAGGGAAAAAAGATAGGGGAGTGTATCTAAAAGTAATGGAGTCATTATGAGGGCAGGAATCTTTGTCTTTTCTGTTCAGTACTTTATTCCTAGGGCTTCTTGTACCTCGTACCTTGCATACAGCAGGCCTCAATAAATATTTCTAGTTTCTATGGGGAGTCTTGAGAGTACCATCACTGGAATTCAAGCTTATTTTGGAGAAACAGTAATTCTATTTGTCAAAGTATTTTAAATATTATTGGCTCTTGGTGAAGTGTCTACCATGATGATAAACAGTGGATTTCTCTGGATTTCAAATGCCACTGAAGGCATATTTTATTTGCAGATGATATTAAAAAATAATAGAAACCTAAGTTCAAGCCTCCTTGAGGAGTTTATAGAGCAGTGGCCTGTCATCCCAATTCTTTCTTTCTGTTCCCATCAGAGTTAGACTGCTGAGTCCAGTGAGAACTGCCTCCTTAAGAATGACAGTGGTCATAGATGAGCAGGGTCTTGCTCTGGGAATAAAGTCCATGAGTTCATATTCTCTGACATCTTTCATTATGAAGGAGGCATTGTCAATACAGTGGAGAAACCATTATGAGGGACTCTTTTCCTTCTTTGAGACTTCACAGGCTCCACATTTGAATGCTAATTGAAAGGAAAATAAAGGAATCAGCACACAGTATTCAATGAGTATCCCTTCATTGGTCCATCTGTGGATTAATCTGAGATGGTGGGCAGAACAATGATTCCTAAACAGAAGGCCTGACTCTTTTTGGTGGCTCTCTTAATGTGAAAACTAACATTAGTCTTATTTGACCTGCTTGGAAAAGCAAATACTCTTTCAGGAAAAAAAGCTGCCAACTGGAGGGGTTCTCCTAATCTGCCATCATTGTGGATTAACTTTATTGAATAGCAACTGTACAAAATACCATGTTAAAGGAGAAGGAGCTCCATGTCAAACCTCAGAGATGGTCTATCTCTCCTCCCTACTCAATGACTATACTAAGTTAGACACTGTCCTGATGATGATTATGTGTCCAAGAGGATCAGCATCCATAACAGTAAGGATTTGAGCTCTCTGGGGGAAATCAAGGAAGCTAATGTATCAATTGTTTTTCATTAATCCTAAATTCCTTTTCTATTGTTACAGATAGGTCAGATAAAACAAGACAAAGAAAAGTCTGCTGGCTCAGTAGAAAACCTGGTAAGGAACAGAAAAGTAACTGACTCATCAATAGTGATCTCAGGGAAAAATTCCATGTGATTCATTTGCTGCTTTTTCCCTTTTAAAGAACATCGATGAGTGAGAAGAGAAATAGAGGCATGTTTTATCCCATTCGGTTAAAACATTACTTAATAAAGATAGCAGGCACCCTGTTTCCCAGACTTTAGCAAGAAGAAGAGTAGGCAGCATTAAAATGTAATACCAACTTTCCATTTCTTGGACATCCAACTAGATTTACAGAGAGCAGTCATCAGCATTGTCAGACACACACTGCTCTCTTCACCTGCTATTGTCCAGTGCTTCTCCAGGGAAAAAATTTTGTCACTGTGTTCGTTATACTTTACTGTTGTTAAGAATACAAATGAGACAGAACATTAAAAATTCCGCCCAAAAACTGTTAGAACTGACAAAAGAATTTAGTGAATTAGCAGGATACAAAATTAATATTCAGAAATTGGTTACATTTTTATACACCAATAATGAACTATCAGAAAGAGAAATTAAGAAAACAATCCCATTTACAATAGCATCAAAAACAATAAAATATTTAGGAATAAATTTGTCCAAGGAGGTAAAAGACTTGTATTTGGAAAATTATAAGTCATTGAAGAAACCAATTGAAGAAGATACAAATAAATAGAAGCATATACCATGCTCAGAGATAGGGTGAATTAATATCATTAAATTGTCCACACTACTCAAAACAATCTATAAATTCAATACAATTCCTATCAAAATACCAATGGCATTTTTAGCAGAACTAGAACAAATAATCTTACAATTTATATGGAACCATAAAAGAAACCAGTTGGCTACAACAATCTTCAGAAAGAATAATGTTGTAGGTGTCACGCTATCTGATATAAAAGTATACTACAAGGCTATAGTAATCAAAATAGCATAGTGCTGGCATAAAAACAGACACAAAGATCAATGAAACAGAATAGAGACCCCAGAAATAAATCCATACCTATATGGTCATTTAATCTATGACAAAGGAGACAAAAATATACAATGAGGTAAAGACAGTCTATCCAATAAATGGCGTTGGGAAAACTGGACAGATACATGCAAAAAAAAAAAAAAAAAAGAAAGTGGACCCACATTTTACACAATATACAAGAATAAACTCAAAATGAGTTAAAGACTTAAATAGAAGTCCTGAAGCCATGAAACTCCTTGAAGAAAACATAGGCAGTAAACTCTCTGACATTGCTCTTAGTAATATTTTTCTGATATGACACTTCGGACAAGGGAAACAAAAGAAAAAATAAATAAATAGGACTACATCAAACCACCAACAAAATGAAAAGACAACCTAATTAATGGGAGAAGATATTTGCTAATGACACATCTGATTAGGGGTTAATATCCAAAATTTATAAAGAACACATACATCTCAACACCAAAAAAAAAATATATATATATCCAATTAAAAACTAAGCAGAGGACTTGAATAGGCATTTCTACAAAGAGGACATACAGATGGCCAGTAGAACTATGAAAAGACGCTGAATGTTACTAATCATCAGAGAAATGAAAATTAAAACTACAATGAGATATAATCTCACACCTGTCAGAATGGCTGTCAGTAAATCAAAAAGCAAGCATTGGCAAGGATGTAAAGAAAAGGGAACCCTCATGCATTGTTGGTGGGATTGCAAATTGGTGCAGCCATGTTCTAATCTTGACAGTTAAACTGCTTTCCTAAAATAGTACACAGGAGAAAAATTAGTTCACACATAACTCAAATGATTTTACACATACCTTTACAAAGTATGTCAGTCTAGTGCTATTGCTGCATGCACTTTAAAGACAAGAAGGACACTATTGAACTAAATATTTTTTTTAAGGTTTTAAAAATGTCAAGTAACTTATCCTGGAGCATAGCCAGGATATGTCAAGTAACTTATCCTGGAGCATAGCCAGCATAGCCATTGAATCACAAGGTTGAAGAAGACCCTGAGAAACCATTTCTTCATAGTCCTTAAGAAAACAGGAGGTGGGCAAAGGAGGCTATAGGTATAAATTAAAGTCATTCTTGAGGTTCCAAATGTCTGGTTGGAGGTCGATGTGGGGAACACCCACTAGAGGTGACAGTGGCAGCATAACACTCAAATACTTTCAATTTAATTGGGAGTTTAACAACCATTTGAAGGAAGTATGTCAGTGTTTCCATCTTAAAGAGAATGTAACATTACTAATAGTAATAATAATGATGACAGTTAACCTTTATTTGGTGTTTATTATATGCCTAGCATTGTGCTAAGTATATTATTTAATCTTCACATCAATGCTATGAAGTAGATACTATCATAATCCCCATTTTACAGATGGGGAAACAGGTATGATAGGTCAAGTAACTTGCTCAAGATCACATAGCTAGAAAGTGGCAGAGCAAGTATTCAAACCCAAGATAGTCTGTCTTCTAGGCCCGTGTTGTTAAGCACTAAGCAAGGCACTGTCTGCAGAAATAGCACTCTGAGCTAATGTTAAAAAATCCTACCCCAATTTTCTAGGTCTGATATTGACCCAAGTTCAAATTTAGAGCCTGTAATGATGGCCTCAATATTTTTTTTTTCTCTCAGTGCTAGGCCTGTTTTGCTCCACATTATAGATGAATAGCTAAGCACTGAAGATTATTTTGTGGGCATAGATTTATGTTTAGATGTGATGAATTGCAAATAATCTGATGTAAGCTAACATTTAGTCTCCTTGGTATCAGAGCACATCTGGCCTCAAGATTTTTCCTAAGATATATACTTATACAGTTCAGATTTCCATAAACTGGTAATATTGCAACCAAATCAGATTAGTCACTCTAGACTGTAAGAGATTCTGCCTCAGGACCACTCTATAAAATAATATATTTTTTAACTTAAATTCTATTTTAATGAAATAATAAAACTAAATAAAAACCCATTGTTTCCTTTATAAATATTTATGAGAAATATATTAATAATGTTTTTAAGTATTTTAGTAACAAACATTTTTCAGTACTATGTGTCAGGCATAGTGCTAAGCACAATTTAATTCTCACAACAACCCTAAGATTTAGGTACTATTAGTCTGGTTTTATGAATGAGGAAATTGAGTTCATAGAAGATATATAACTACCCAAAATGATGTAGTGAAAGAAGCAGGCTTGGAAGTCAGGCAGATTGACTCCTGAGTTCTGAGTTCTTAATCACTATGCAATACTAGCTCCTGTTGTAATACCCGTTGATCCCAGATTAGCTCCACTAGTTATTTAAAATCCAAGGAGATCCATGGTCCAATCATTCTAGCTCTCAAAGGACCCTTGTTTCTCATTTCAATCATAGTTGGTCAAATGGAGTAGAGCGTAGTCTAGTCACCTACAACCCACAGTATGAATTACAGTTTGGTGAAACCGTTCTTTGTCTCTGCCACATGTAGAATCCAAGCTCTTTTTTTCTCCACTAATTTCTCATTCATATATATATTTTTTCTTCTATTTGGCTGCTTTTATGTATGTTTCCAAGCTTTCAATGTAATAACATTTCTTAGTTTATTAAGATTTTTATTATGTATCATTGTTGCCTACCTTACTTTATCCCTATTATAACCTACAAGGATTTGAAATCTCGTCTGGAATTGTGAAATTATTTTGGAAGAGGTGTGAGTAGCTAACTATATAAACAAATAGCACAACAAAATGCTTGCACTCTAAATTAGTTTCTCAAGTTTAATGTGCTTGTAAATCACCTGGGGATCAGGCTAAAATTCAGCTTTTGATTCATTATGTCTGACTTGGGGCCTGAGATTCTGGGATTCTTAACAACTCCCAGGTGATGCAGACCATGCTTTGAATAGCAAGGTCCTAGATTGTCTTCATCCTGCCATGCTTTTAAGTAGGACCACAATTAAATGACTCTTGGGAGATTAATGTTTATGATGTTTAAAAAACCACCCCAGGCTTCTCAGGATGGCAATTCCCCAATATTTTCGCAAACTCATCTTAATGGTTAATAGCTCTGACAGTCCAAGAAGATTTTTTGCATCTAATCTAAACCCTTCAGATGCCATGGCATTTTAATTTTGTTTTTATCTTTAGTGGAGATGGAGTACTCATTCTCTCATGGGTTACTTTATTTTAAAAATTTGAAAAGTTATTCAATGTTAACAATAATCTTTGGGATATTCTCACTGTCTCCTTTCCTTCTCTTTAAGAATCTAAGATTTTTGGGATGTCTCGGTCAGTTCTCATTCCAGCTCCTTGTTTATTTGCCTCTTCTAAGAAATCCATAAATTAGACAAACTTTGTAATTCCTTGCCAAATCCGGTTCATTTTTATTTCAATGAGTTATTTAAATGTTTGATGACCATATCCTGAATCAGATATACCCCCAACTTGCCCATAGTGCAATAAAGAGTATACTAGTAATTACTGGCTACCCAGTATACAAAGCTCATATTACAAAAATGCATACTCTAAGCAGAATCTGGTAAACATCAACTTCAAAATAAGTTGTATCATACTGTTATATTTATGACCACATGGTCAATAAAAAGAAATACTTGTGAGGTGATTAAAAATAGCATACTAGGTAAAATTGGTTGTCCAGCAATTCCTAGTGGTGCCATTCCAAGATTATTCATTGCTGTGGCCCATGTGGTTGGATCAGACATAGACAGCATCACTGCAGTGGAATCCACATTCATAGTTCTACTATTATCAGCTAAAAAGAAAAAAAAAAGCAAAATAACTTGTATTAAGGTTTCAGTATCTCAATTACTTATCAATATAAACTCTGGCAAATGCTTTACAGAAATTGACTGATGGACAAGTGGTGGATAAGGCCTAATTTATCTTTACGAGGTTTAAAACAATACAGCGTGAACTGGCAGGAAGTCATAGAATTTGAAAGCAGTTTACCAGATGGCAGTTTAGTATGTTTCTTTCTCTCTTTCTCTCCTTCTTTCTCTCTCTCCATTTCTTCCTCTCACTCCCTTCTTCCCTTTCTCTTATTTCCTTTCCTCTTTTTTTCCCCCATAAAGACTATTTTTAGAGCAGTTTTAGGCTCATAACAAAATTGAAGGTACAGAGATTTCACATATACTCCCTGTCCCCACACATGTATATCCTCATTTATTGACATTGCCCACCAGAAAAGTATGTTTGTTATAACTGATGAACCTGCATTGAAACATCACAATCACCCAAAGTCAATAGTTTAAACACATTAATGTTCATTCTGGTGTTGTACATTCTATGGGTTTGGACAAATATCAATCATTATAGTATCATACAGAGTATTTTACATGCCCTAAAAATTCTCGGTGGTCCACTTATTCATTCCTCCTCACTTCCCAACCCCGACAACCATTGATCTTTCTTACTATTTTCATAGTTTTGCCTTTTCTAGAATATCATATAGTTAGAATCATGGAGTATGTAGCCTTTTCAGATTGGCTTCTTTCACTTAGCAATATGCATTTAAGGTTGCTCTATGCCTTTTTATGGTTTGATAGCTCATTTCTTTTTAGTGCTGAATAATATTCTGTTGTCTGGATGTACCACAGTTTACTTATCCATTCACCTACTGATGGACATTGAGGTTATTTTCAAGGTTTGGTAGTTATGAATAAAACTGCTATAAACATTTGTATGCACTTTTTTGTGTGGACATAATTTTTCAACTCCTTTGGGTAAATATGAAGCAACACAATCACTAGATCATAAGAGCATGTTTAGTTTTGTAAGAAATGGTCAATCTGTCTTCCAAAGTGGCCATATCATTTTGAATTATCTTGAGCAATGAATGAGAGTTCCTGCTGATCCACATCCTCATCAGTATTTGTCTTAATTTGCATTTCCCTGATGACATATGATGTGGAGCACCTTTTCATGTGCTTATTTACAGTCCGTATACCTTCTATTGTGAGATGTCTATTAAAGTCTTTGGCCCATTTTTTAATCAGGTTGTTTGTTTTCTTAGTGTTGAATTTTAAGAGTTCTTTGTATATTTTATGTTTTTTTTTTAAGATGTGTATTTTGCAAATATTTTCTCCCAGTCTGTGGCTTGTATTCCCATTCTCTTGACATTGTCTTTCACAGAGCAGAAAAATTTAATTTTCATTAAGTCTAGTGTATCAATTTTTCTTTCATGGACTGTGCCTTTGATGATGTATCTGAAAAGTTGTTGCCATGTCCATGGTCATCGTAGTTTTCTCCTGTGTTATCTTTCAAGAATTTTATAGTTTTGTGTTTTACATTTAGGTCTTTAATACATTTTGAGTTAACTTTTGTGAAGGGTATAATGTTCGTGTCTAAATTCATATTTTGTGGATGTGGATGTCTAATGTTCCAGCACCATTTGCTGAAAAGGCTATCTTTACTCCATTGTATTGCATTTGCTTCTTTGTCAAAGATCAGTTGAATCTATTTATGGGGGTCTATTTCTGGGTGCTCTATTCTGTTCCAATGATCTATTTATCTATTCGCTCACCAATACTGCACTGTCTTGATAACTATAGCTTTATAGTAAGTTTTGAAATTGGGTAGCCTCAATCTTCCCAGTTTGTTCTTCTCCTTCAATACTGTGTTGGCTATTTTGATAAATTTTAGATTCGGTTTCTTGATATTCAAATAATAACTTCCTTGGATTTTAATTGAAATTGCATTCAAATCATGTTGGGAAGAACTGATATCGTGATAACATTGAGTCTTCCTATCCATGAATATGAAAAATCTCTTCATTTATTTAGTTTTTCTTTGATTTTTCTCATCAGAGTTTTGTGGTTTATGGTTTTTTTTTTTATCCCAAGCATACACACCACAGGAGATTGAGATGATAAAGAAGTTTCCCATTCTTCTCATAGTCTAGTTGAATATGATTACTTCAGTAGCTTACTTCCCAACTACCATGCATGCAATGCCCCCCCCCCCAAAAAGATACAAGGGCTTCCATAGTAACAATAAAAATTAAAAATTATATTCCTGATTCAATTTCATGTCCTTGAGGAAGTACTATTGAATAGAACTGTACATACAATCAACAGATATTATATTAATCAACTGAGTAATATTGGAGTTAGAGGGATACCAGAGAATAAGCAGATAGGAGACATAGTCCATGCCTTCAAAGCTTATATAATCTAATTGAAGAGACTAATAATTATAGTGATGATGATTATTATTATCACTACTCTCATCATCTCTATCCATTACTACTGCTAATTTTAGAACACCTGCGATATGTTAGATAGTAAAGCACTTGGCATGCATCATTCTCATTTATCTTTCAAACAACCCCATGACATAGGAACTATTTATGTCTCCATTTAATATATAACAGGTTTTGAAAGGTCACACATATTGTCTAAGGTCATACAGGATAGGTACTTTTAACCACTATGTTTTACTATCTCCAATGAACAATTAGAAAACAATGAAAAACTCAAGTGGTATAGACCAGAAATGTTACTGAAATTTAAGAAATGAAGAGCTACTGTGGCTTAAGTAGGTAATAAAGGCTTCATAGAGAAGATAGGATTTGAAAGAATGAGATTTCTATAGAACTTGTCTTGAGTGATGGGTAGTTATTATAGAGATAAATAAGAGCGGGTAAGATATCCCAGAAGCATAGATGACATAAACAAAGATATTGAAGTGTGTTATACATGCATGTGCATGTATATACTTCACAGTTGAGAGAGATATAATCAAGTCATCTTAGCACAAAGACTTTTATTTTAGGAAATTTTACTCCAACTATTGCTATTCATAGAAAAAAAACTTTCCATGGTTTTTCTCCCACCTCCAAATATGCACTCCTGTTAATTACACGCCCAAACACAACTCTGTTCTAACAGTAACTTGCTAACATCTATCACATGCTTTCAACCTGGCAATATCAGGGGTGATCCTTGGCCAGATAATTTATACAAGTGCTATTTTGGTCACTGGTCAAAACAAGCAAATGTAGATATCAAAAAACATTATTCTAAAATATTAGTTTTTATTATTCTCTTATGTTGCCTATGCCTCTTCTCCCACCTTAACAGAATCAGAATGATTGATGGCCCTAAGCATTCATTACTGCAGTCAGAAGGAACATTTCAGAACTGGCGATTTCTCCATAAGAACTCTTATATTCACACCAAATTTTCACTGCTCCTCTATGAAGGCATATAAGAAGGCTAGAAATACCCTCCTTGTAAATGTTACCAAGAAAACAAACATGGGGCATCAAATATCTTTGGGGTCAAGAGTTTATATAGTGATTATTAAGTTCACCCGGACTCCCAATACCAGCCGGAGGAGACAAGATTTTGGGGAATGTTATAGCTAGAAGGGACCTTTAGAGATTACTGAATTGCTACCCTGAATTTCTCTGATGGCTGCAAAAACACTCGCAGATGAAATAGTTAGGTTTAGAAGGACTGGGCCCCAATGCCAAAAATATTTTTTTGCACAGTTTGGCTACTCATTGGCTTTGCAGTCCAGGAAAATACAAGAAAATCAGGAATTGTTCTCAATAAAGAATTTTGAGATGAAAGAATGGGAATTTACAATGTATGAAACCAGACACATTTTGAACTAATTCGATGGGAGTGGAGAGAATGATCTAAATTATCAGATTTATAAAGGACAGTATTGTTATTTTCAAAATATATATTAATTAAAAGTGCCTGTGAAGTGATGTTAGAACCATGGTGGAGTGTCCCCAGATCTCTCCCCTTGAAACAACAATAAGATGAACATCTAAAACTCAACAAAAACACCCAAACTGCACACCAGCATGTCTGAGTGTGAGATCTGTGCATAAGAGCTACCACAGGTCAGAATCCTGGAGTGGGGTGGTAGATTGAGAGAAACAAAGAAGCTGTCTCTCTCAGTTGGAACTCCTTGTAGAAAGAGGGGAGAGGAGAGAAGGTGCGATGGGTTCCATGAACAGCCTTAACTGACAGAGCTGTGAGCTCCACAGGGCCAGTGGCCATGCCCACGGTTCAGAGCAGAAAACAGAGAAATGAAGATGGCAGAGAAGCAGGCACAGCAAAGAAAAAATAGTTGATTATTACCAGCTGGGTTGCAAAATGTGAAGCTGAGCCACAGGCCCAACCCCCAACCCAGAGTTACCTTCCTCACATATCCTCCAAGAATGAACACAGCTGAGCCCCAAGGGAATCTGAGCAAATGCTACTGAAACTGTCACTAACACTGACAGGGACTGAGACTGAGAGTAGTGAGTGTTATTAAACATCTGTAAGGGAAAAAAAGGCACTATTAAGGCTTTATAAAAAGCAGGGATCCAAGAGGCTGAGATGTCACTTACTGGAAATGAAAAGAAAAATGCCTTCTTTCCTACAGGCTAAAGAGAGTCTTTTATATAATAAATCTTTCTGCAAAAAAGCAGAATACACTTCCATTAATCCCCAGGCAGATAAATAGTCCATTAAACACGAACAACCAAGTGACAAGGCATTTCAGAACAAAAAAGAAAAATCTCCTGAAAATAAGCTTACAGACATAGAAATATGTGACTTAAATGACAGAGAATTTAGAGAGGTACTTCTGAAAATACTCAGTGAGTTCTGAAATGAGTCAGATCAACAATTTCAGGAATTGAAAAAAAAACACCTAGATGAGCAGAGCGAGGAGATTGAAACTCTCAAAAAGAACAGAATAGATCTTCTGGAGATAAAAAAAAACACACTGCAAGAGTTGAAAAATGAAATAGTAAGCTTGGGAAATAGAGTCGAACAAATGGAGAGAAGGATCAATGATATCAAAGACACAAATCGAGAAATAAATCAGAAGGAAGAAGAGAAACCGAATTTTGAGATGAAAGAATGGGAATTTACAATGTATGAAACCAGACAAATTTTGAACTAATTCGATGGGAGTGGAGAGAATGATCTAAATTATCAGATTTATAAAGGACAGTATTGTTATTTTCAAAATAATGAAAAGAATAATGAAAATAATGAAAGAGAAATACAAGAACTAGTCGATACCATCAGGAGAGAAAACATAAAAATAATGAGCATTCTTGAAGGGGAGGAATGGAGCATGGATTAGAAAGCATTTTCAGAAAAATAGTTGACAAGGATTTCCCAAATCTAATAAAGGATCTGGAGCTTAGAATTCAGGAAGTCGACAGAACACCCAATTATCTCAACTCAAAAAGGACTTCTCCAAGACACATCGTATTAAAATTATCAAAAATCAATGACAAAGAAAGAATTCTCAGGGCAGCCAGGGAAAAGAAGATGGTAACTTATTAAAAAAAAAAAAAAACCATTAGATTATTGTCGGATTTCTCAGCACAAACCATACAAGCTAGAAAGGTGTGGAGTCAAATATTCAAACTATTAAATGAAAGGAAGTACCAGCCAAGAATAATGTAACCAGCAAAGCTCTCCTTTAGATATGAAGGATAAATAAAAACTTACCAGACATACAAAAATTGAAAGAATGCTCCACTACGAGGCCTGCATTACAGGAAATACTGAGAGTTTAGCTCATTAAAACAAAATGGCAAAAAAATATAGGTAACTAGAAGTAAGACAACTAGCAGGCAGATAGAAGCAGAGGAGAGCAACCCTTACTAAGTACAGGGAATTTCAAGCTTAAACAACAAGAGGATTGCTATAGCAAGATAGTAATGAAGGTTCAGCATACATAGGGACAAATTGAGACAACAATGACTGAAAAGAGGAGGATTCAAAGATCCAATTCACAAAACGGAGTGAAGATAAGGCACACCCAGAAGAAAA